>NC_044031.1:366242806-366557328 GCF_901765095.1 Microcaecilia unicolor | reverse complement strand
TAAGCATGAGTTAGATTTGCATGCATTGCCTCCTTGGTATACAAATCTGCCTTATCAAATTCATTGTGGGTATCCTAAAAACCTGACTGGGTGTGCCCCAAGTACTGGGTTGAGAAGCAATACTATAGAGCAAAGAAAAGGTACAGAGAAGGGTGACAAAAATGATAAAGGGGATGGGATGACTTCCCTATGAGGAAAGGCCAAAGCGACTAGGGCTCTTCAGCTTGGAGAAAAGACGGGTGAGGGGAGATATGATAGAGGTCTATAAAATAATGAGTGGAGTGGGACAGGTAGACATGAATCGTTGTTTACTGTTTCCAAAAATACTAGGACTGGGGGGCATGCAATGAAGCTACAAAGTAGTAAATTTAATACGACTGAGAGAATTTTTCTTCACTCAATATGTAATTAAACTCTGGAATTCATTGCCAGAGAATGTGGTAAATGCAATTAGCTTAGCAGGGTTTAAAAAAGGTTTGGATGGCTTCCTAAAGGAAAAGTCCATAGACCATTATTAAATTGACTTGGAGAAAATCCGCTACTTATTTCTGGGATAAGCATCATAAATTCTGGGATAAGCATCATAAAAAGTATTGAACTTTTTTGGGATCTTGCCAGGTATTTGTGACCTGGATTGGCCACTGTTGGAACAGGATGCTGGGCTTGATTGACCTTTGGTCTGTTCTAGTGTGGCAATACTTATGTAAGAACTTTAATTCAGTTCTGTGGAGTACTATGCTCGGGGCTTGATATTCAAAATGATTTAAATGGCCAGTAGAGGCTCCTGGTGATTTAAATCTCTGCCCAAGTCTAACCAGGCATTTTCAGCAGAACTTAGTGCCACTGAAAATGCTTGGTTAGCGCCCAGATCAAAACTAGCTACTTTGGGGTTGCTCCAGGAGCAGAGTCAACACTTAATCAGTTAGATGCATAAATAGCGCCATACAAGAGCCAGCCCTGTGTTTATGCGGTTCTTTATAGCCGGTTAAATGCTGAATATCGCATTTAACCTCCTATAACTTGGCCGGCTCTGTATACCCAGAAATTCAATGCTGGAGCCTGGACATGGCTCCCTATTCAATTTTTGGGTATAATGCCGGCGGCGGCCAGCAAAATGCTGTTTACCACCGGCTGAATATTTGGTCCTGAGTTATTAAATTGTTGGTGTGTACCTTGCATATAATAGCTGTGCTATAGTTTCTAAAACTTTTTATGTACATAAGATTTCACTCTAGTTAAATATTTGAAAAAGGGCCATCTTTTCAGAATCTTCTAAAGTTCAAGATTCTGTATATTAAATGAATGTATTTATTTTCCAAATTTATAGTCTATTTCCCAATGATCAATATGGGTTACAACTGGAACATACACAATTCCCTCTAATATGATTTCCTTGGTAAAGAAACAATGATTAAGAAAATTTGAGTGTGAGAAAATAGAATAAGGACTACCTTTTGAAAGTGCTCATCTTTATGAAGGAAATACTTATAGCATAGAACTGATGTAAAAATATATTAGACTAAATAATTCTAATCTTTGTTTTAACTTAAACATACTGACCTTTTTTAACAAGTACAGTGATGTGAAAAAGACCCCTTCCCCCATATTCCCCTACTATTGCATATGTTTCTCACGGAATGGTTTCTGATCTTTTATGTTTCAACTGTTTTTATTGAAAAACCACATTGACAACATTTCAACATTGCCAATAACAAGGTATTATACAGTACAGTTATTGCAAAAACATGATCAACAATTTTTTCTCCCCCTCCCCCCTTAACGATCTGCATCTGTGGCTCACATCAGTTTCCGTGACACACCTCAATTCCCTACAGCATTAAGGAGCAAACTGCGACCCCTGGGGCTAAGAATTTGCAGATATGGCGTCCAAATCTGGAGGAACTGTTTCTTACGTTTGGGTGACAATTTCGCTTCTCTAGCTTCCCAAGATGCCAAAAGATGCACCTGGTTCCGCCAGTGCCAATATGTTGGGGCCTCCGAGGCGGTCCAGTATTGTAGAATACACTTCCGAGCTACCAAACTCATTTTCCTGCAGAGCAGAGTGGCGCTAGTGCTTAACGGGGCGAGGGCCTTAGGTTGATCTAACAGAAACTGCCCCTCTGTCCCTCAAATTTTATTCCCCAATCGAATCAGAAAACTGCGTATCCGCTGTCAAAAAGCCCGCACCAATGGACATTGCCATTGGGTGTAGTAGTAGGAGCCGGGACCCCTCCCACACTTGGAGCATGTTGGATCACTTGACTCCAGCGCTGTGCGCCAGCTGCGCCTTAGACATAGAGGGGCTCATTTTCAAAGCACTTAGCCTTTCAAAGTTCCCTAGAAACCTAGGGAACTTTGGAAGGCCAAGTGCTTTGAAAATATGCCTCATAGCCTCTTAACTATTCGGTTTCCACATTCTCGCAGCCTCTCATCCGTTACCAATGTTCAAATACCTCTCAAAGTGGCTTCCACATCCCATGACGCTAATGAGAATCCTAGATCTTGTTCCCATTCACGCTTAAGCCCTTCGTAGTGCCGCCAGGGTTTATGTTGGGCCAGGATCCCATATGGAGCTGAGACCGAAAGTTGTTCTGTCAGTATCTCACTAAGCAAACTGCGAATGCCTACCCCCAAACGACTCCTTAAGGAAGTCTGGTCCAAGGAACTCGTATAATGTTTAATTTGCGCATAGTCAAACCTATTACCCCATGTGGATCCCACCCTTTCCTGCAGAACTTCAAATGGCAATACCTCTCCACTATCCTGTAACAAGTGTTCCAATTTCGTAATGCCGTTGGTGCCCCATGCACGAAAGGTCTGGTTGTCCATTCCCACCTCAAATGCTAAATTGCCTACAGTCGGTATTTGATCTGTGACCTTGGGATTTCCTCCCAATTGTCGCATCCACCACTGCCACACCTCTCGTAGAGATTGGAGCAGTAGACTCGTTTTGAATTTTGGGGGTATCTTACCATACGGCAAATGCCAGAGCGTGAACACATCGTGGGGGGCAAAAAAGTCCTGTTCAAGATTTGTAGGTGTGTAATGCTGTGTGTTTTTAATCCAATCCCACAGATTGCGAAAGAGACAAGCCTGATTGTAGTGAAACAAATCTGAAAAGCCAATTCCTCCCTGTTTCCACCCCCCTGTTAAAAGTACTTGGCCCAATTTTGGCTTTTTCCCCACCCAGCAGAACCGGCAGAAGAGTCTATTGACCCTCTTTAAATCCTTCTTCAAAAGGCGGATAGGCAGTGTTTGCATTACATACAACCATGTAGGAAATATGACCATCTTTATGAAATTTATCCTACCCATTAAGGACAACGGGAGGCCCATCCAGGAATCTAGCTTTTCTTTAGTATAGTCGGCTAAGATCCGAACGTTAGGTTGATATAGCTCCGAGGTATTCATTGCGAGCTGTACTCCTAGGTATTTAAAGGACTCGCCCGCCCATCTCAAAGGAAACTGTGTCCCCCATTCGCTAGCGGTTGCTGTCGAGGAGGCCAAGGCCTCAGATTTATCTAAATTTATTTGGAAGCCCGCATAATTGCCATGTTCACGGAAGGTCTCCAGCAAAGTCTCCAAGGACCTGCTTGGGCTCGTGAGATGGACCAAGAGGTCGTCTGCAAATGCTGCTACCTTAAAGACATGACTAGCCACGTGGACTCCCTGGACCAGCGGGTTCCCCATGATGTCTCGAATGAGAGGGTCCAAAGCTAAGACAAAAAGGAGTGGGGACAATGGGTACCCCTGTCTCGTGCCCTTCCGAATAGGGAAACTCTGAGATTCCAACCCATTGACCCAAATCGTTGCACTAGGGTTAGCATATAGAGCCTGGATTGCAGCAACAAAACGTCCAGAGAAGCCATAGCTCTCCAAAGTGGTAAAAAGATATTCCCAAGTGACCCTATCGAACGCCTTCTCGGCGTCGAAACTTACTAGCAAGAATGGTGTTTGGTTTTGAGAACTACTTTCCAAGGAGGCCAAAATCGTCCTTGGGTTCTTACCCACAGACCTGCCGCCCACAAAACCAACCTGACTGTCGTGTATTAAACCAGGCAACAAGTGTGCCAACCTGTTGGCCAAAATCTTTGCCAGCAGCTTCGCGTCATAGTTTAGTAAAGAAATAGGGCGATACGAAGTTGGTCCAAAGGGTCTTTCCCTGGCTTAAGCAAGACTACAATTTGGGCTCTATTTAAATCGGGTGGCAACGACCTTCTCTCTATTATCTGATTCAAAAATTTAGTTGTCGGGTATAATACCGTCTCCCATCAATTTATAGAATTCTGCGCACAAACCATCTGGTCCTGGGGCCTTCATCAATGGGCTACGAGCTATAACTAACACAACTTCCTCTTCTGTTGTTAACCGATTAAGTCGCTCAAGTTCACGTGGCGTGAGTCTCGGTAGGGTGAGATTGTCCAGGTACATCCTACTGGAGAGGCCAGACTCCTCCGGAGACTCGTACAACTCCGTATAAAAAGTTTGAAAAATTTCACATATTGCTGTATCGGTGGTAGTAATGTCTCCCCCTCGGGTCTTCAGTGCCAGAATATTTCTCGTCCCTCCTCGGGGTTTGATTAATTTTGCCAGTAACTTGCCCGCTTTACTGCCATGCTTGTATAACATGTACCGGTAGTATACCTGCGACTTCACCGCCCTCCCCTGCAAAAGCTCGTTCAACATTGATTGCAATTCCAGCACTTGTTGTTTATGATGTTCCGCATCTGTGCTCCCAAATCGCCGCCGCGCCTGACAGAGCTGTTTGCTCAATCGGAGAATCTCCCTATCTCGGGAGACTCGCACAGAATGGGCATGGCTTAAGATTTCACCCCTGAGCCACCGCTTTGGCCACCTCCCAATACAAAACTGGATCCTCACGGTGATCTTGATTATGTGTTATATACTTGTTCCAACTAGCTTGTAAACGAGCTTTAAGCACTGGGTCTGTGTAGAACTCTACGGGGAATTGCCATCTGCGTCCCTGCCTGACCGCACCCTTAGGTTTCTATTCCACTGCCACCCAGGCGTGGTCCAACACCGCGTACGGCCCAATTTCTGCCGCCACCACCACCCCAAACATCCGCCATGATACCAAAACATAATCAGTTCGCGACTGTGTCGAGTGTGCCCGTGAGAGATGAGTATAGTCTCTGTCCCCTGGGTGCAGCACACGCTATGCATCAATCAGATCCAACATCTGACTCAGCCGTAGAAGGCCTCTGTTGTGATAATATGGAGAGGCGCCTCCAGGGCCTGATCTGTCTAAGGAGGGGTCCCAAGCTGCATTAAAATCTCCCCCCCCCCCCCCACTATTGCAGTATGTGGTTGTTTCAATAAAAAGGCTATTACCGTTTGAAAAAATCGCCGGTCATAATTATTAGGGGCATATAGATTACAGATGAGCAACTTCTGTCTGTCCACCAGTGCTTCTAAGATGACATATCGCCCTGCCAGGTCTACCAAGAGTGGATTGATTGCTGCTGCTAGGCCTTTCCTAAATAGAATCGCCACCCCTCCCTTTTTGCCCTGCGTGTGCGCTGCTACACAAGCACCTACCCACCAGGTGTTGAGTTTGCCATGCTCCGTCTGATTTAAGTGTGTTTCTTGGAAGAGTGCGATGTCGGTCCTCTGCCTGTTCAGCTGTTGTAAAATCTTAGACCGCTTAATAGGGGAATTCACACCCCCGACATTCCATGATACAATTTTTACCATGGTGCTAATTTAATTAAAAAAAACCCCAGTAGTTATTTCCTCCAGAGTTCGTTCATTTAACAGAAGGGGACATCCCAGCCTCTGCCCCCTCCCTCCGTGCCTACCTCCTTTGTCATTGACAGCCCCCTGCTCCTGGAGCCAAACCAACTTCAACCTGCCACCCGCCCTTGCGCTGCTGCATGAGTTATTCCAAAAACGTTTTCCTCCAGTGCCTCTCCATTGCCCTCCCTCACAGAAGCCTACCCCAACAATCCCCCCCCCCCCGTCCAGCCCTACCCATCCTCCCTCCCACTCCCTATATACCCTCCTCCCCCCCTCCGTACCCTGATTATTCCTTACAGAATTAGGTCACTTCCAACGCCTCTCCTCCCCTTAATATGCTCCCTAAACTCTGGTATTCATTCCTCCCCCTACCCCACCTATGGTCTCTCCCTCCCTCACTTACCCGCCTTTCAACCCCTCCATTTCCTCCCAAGTCCACTGTATACCAAAGCAAAGTGAAATCACTTTATCTCATAGTCTATTGTAATATCCCTCCCCCTTTCAATATTTTTAACATCCACTCCCTTTATTAATTGCTTAAAAAAAAATCTCTTAAACATTTTATATAACATAACAGTAACTTGAACAGTCCTGAAACTTAGGTCAGCTAGCAGTCTCCTCTCATGAAAGACCCCTCATTCTTAAAAAGTTGCTGTCGATAACATCATCCTTAGGCTACTTCATACCTCCGCTCCCAAAGTAAAATGTTCCAGCTCCAATCCGGTTTCCAGTCCACTGATCAGTCAGTTTGTAATCCACGTTATGAGGCTCCGTTCTCTGTACATCCAATCGGTCAGCAGCTTCTCATATGTTGAAGCTACCTTGCCTCGTTCCTCTCCAAAAGCCTTCACTATTACTCCGCACTGAATCAGTTGTCCAAGCATTTCTCCCATGGTAACATGCTAGTTGTGGCATAAACTGAACTTCAAGCTCCAATCTATTTCAAAGCTCCTCGTGCGCTATGGCGTCCACCTCCAAGTAGAAAATCCACCTCCGCTGGTTCGGCTCCACCCGCGCTAGCCCGGATCCCTGCTTCGTTGCCCAGCCTCTAGTTGTTGTAGACATTCCTTCGCAGCTTCCACGGTGTTGAAGATCTTGGTGCCTGATTGGTGATTTACTCTCAGCTTCGCTGGATATAATAGTGCAAATTTAATTTTGCAATGCACTAACTCAGAGCACACGGGTGAGAATTTTGTCCTCTGTGCTGCCACAGACGCCGAGTAATCCTGGAAGCATAAAACTTTGTGATTGCCGCTATGCATCTCTTTTCCACTTCTCAGCGCCTGTAAAATTGCAGTCTTATGAGCGAAGTTAAGTACACGGCAAATAACCACCCGTGGCCGTCCCTCGGTCAGCTGCCTGGAGCCCAAACGATGCGCCCGCTCGATTTTGAGCGGTCCCAACGCCTCTGACAAATTAAGTTCTGTGGCGAGCCATGATTCAAGGAAGCCGCTCAGGTCCCGCTCTCCTTGGTCTTCGGCCAACCCCACAAATCGGAGGTTATTTCACCTTGACCTGTTTTCGAGGTCTTCGATCTTATCAGAGTAGGAATTAATTATGCTTTTCAGCTGACTTCTGTCTCTAAAGTCCCCACTCGGTCTTCTGTATCGCTTGCCCGTTGTTGATAGTGCACCATATCTGCTTGTATCTGGGCCACACTAGTGTGTAGAGATTCCAACTTATTACCCAGCGAGCTTAATTTTTTCTCTAGAGTGGTTTCCATCGCCTGGGTGACTTCTCCCACAATTTCGGCGGCCCATGCGGATCCCACTGCCAATGTTCCCGGGCTCACTGGAGCCATTCTTTCCTCGGGTGGCCGACTCTTTTCCTTCTCTTTCCTGGTCGTCTTAGCTGCCGTATTCGTCCAAGACTCCGTTTGCCAAGTCACCCATCGTTATTCTGAGTGTGCCTTCCGTTTATAGTAGGGGATTGGCTGTTTTAAAGTGATTTTTAGCAAAGATTCTTGGAGAAGGCAGGAGCAAATCGTCTAGCATCCGCTCCTGCTCATCGTGTCACGTGACCTCCCTCGGGATCAATGGTTTCTGATCTTTTAAACAAAATGTAATATTAGATAGAAACTGAGTAAGCACATACCAGTTGTTAAATTACATCTTTGTTTATTTAAGCAACAGTTTTTGTGATGTCTTTGATTAAATCAGGATAATTTTTTGTTAAATTTTTGATCCAAAATATATTTAATGTGGCAGAAATAAATATTGATTTATTTATTGCATTTGAATCCCACATTTTCCCACCATATGTGGCTCAAATAAATATTGATTTATTTATTGCATTTGAATCCCACATTTTCCCACCATATGTGGCTCACATATTTCTAAAAAGGCAGTTACAAAATTTAGTTTTGTAGAAGTCTAGTACATAATACAGAAGTACAATAAATGCTTAGGTTGATATATTAGCATATTGTGAGAGAGGTTATTCCTTGTCATCAGCAGCAGATGAATCCATTACGAATGGGTTGTGTCCACCTACCAGCAGGGGGAGATAGAGAACACTGAAAACCATAGTGCCTCTAGGACGGCTAGCTCCATCGGCCTCTCAGTATTTCTCTATCTCCCAGCAGGGTTGGATGCAGCTTGTTCAGCTCCTTGAAGATTCTACCTGTGCTTTTGCCAGTTGTAGCAGTGGTGTTGTGGCTAAGTGGAGCCCACTTTAAAGGCACATAGGTTCGCCCTTTCCCTGCCTTACCCTTCCCCCTGTGTGGATGCAGGCATATAGGTTCGCCCTTTCCCTGTCTTTCCCACCTGCCTCTGAGTACTTCTTTAGCTGTTTGCCTCCAACTTTCCTCACAGCGTTAAAAAAAAAAAATTGCACTTTGACAGCGCTGCTATTTCTGAGGCTTTTCCTGACTGTGCAGCGTGACCGGAGCTCATGGACTCGGTCCTTTGAGGTAAGAGCGGTACTCAGCTCCTCCGGGGAGGGCCCATGGACGACGTTCCGATCGGGGTAAATTTGGCGCGAAGCCACCGTTTTGAATTTTATTCCGCTGTTTTTCGGCAGTGGCTGCTGAGGGAGTTAAGTGCTGTTCTTGTTGTGGCATGTGCAGATCAGCAGCGGGGCTCTGTAAAACGTGCTGTTTAGACGGTAGAGCCAGTACGAGCATGGCGAGCGATGATTCTTCCCGCTCAATGGAGCTGGCAGTGGGCGCCATCTTGGAAGTGCCGCATGGCTCGACCCCCGCAGTTGTGGAGAAGTCTGAGAGCAGAGGGGCGCCTCGGGCCGAGGCTACCAGAGAAGCTCCGTTCCCCGTGGCTCCTAATTTGGAGATGGGAGGTCAGGGTGAGTTTTTCTCCCCCGAGTTTGTGCTTATTTTACATAAAGCCTTCATGCTGAAAAGAGATCTGCCCCAGGTGTCTGACACTGCGTTGCTACCTGGTCCCCCTCCGACTGATGTAGCCCGGGGCTGATGCCAGACGTGGATTCCCCTGAGCACTGGATGCACGCTAAGCATAGACGGGTAAATTCCCCGTCGGAGAGTGGGGCTCCCCCCCCTTCCCCCCCCCCCCCCCCCCCGTGGTTGGGCTGTGGGGACTCTGAGGGATCTGGCATGCCTTCGTGGTCTGAAGAGCCAGAGGAAGGAGCCGGTTTGCTACTGGATCTGGATGATACCACTGCGGTTCGGATTTTCCACTGCGATGAGCTGCCAGCGCTTATCTCTGATACCTTACAGGCCTTCTCTATTGATGACCCTGTTCAAGGCGAGGCCTCCTCTGGCAATCTGAGGATGGCGAGTACTAAGAAGCCTGCTCGAGCCTTTCCTTTGCATGACTCCATCCAAGAGCTTATTTCTGCTCAATGGGCTGACCCCGAGGGGCCCTTGAAAGTGGCCAGGGCGATGGGGCATCTTTACCCTCTGAGTGAGGAGCACTTGGCTCGTTTTGGAATGCCTAAAGTGGATGCCTTAGTCACGGCGGTGACAAAAAAGACCACCCTCCCAGTAGAGGGAGGGGTCGCCCTGAAGGACATTCAGGACCGGCGGCTGGAATCAGCGCTAAAACTGTCCTTTGAGATTTTGGGCCTAGCCTTAAGGGCGTCTGTTTGCAGTTCTTATGCTGCTCGAGCCTGCCTCTCTTGGTTACAACAGACAGTGGAACAGCCCATGGATGGTGCGGAGTCCCTCGCTGAGGTTGCACCGTGCATGGAGTCGGTCTTGTCATTTTTAGCTGACGCCCTCTATGATCTGGTCAGAGCTTTGGCTAAACAGATGTCTGTGGTGGTGTCCACCCGCCGCCTTCTATGGCTACGGCATTGAGCGGCTGACATGGCCTCTAAGCAAAGGCTGGTGAACTTGCCCTTTTGGGGTCTTCTTTTATTTGGAGAGGAGTTGGAGAAGATTGTTAAAGACCTGGGGGATGCTAAACCCCAGTGGTTACCTGAGGATAGGCTGCGGCCTTCTTCCAAGGGTCAAGTGGTTCCCTCCTCCTCCAGACCTTGCTTCCGTGAAGCTAGATGGTATCGCCCGGCACACTCTGCTGGGTTTACTCAACGTGCCCGCTTTCAGCAGAGGAACTCCTTTTGCTCGGACAAACGCTCCACAGCAGCAGACTCAAGACCAGGAGTTCAGGGCCGTTCTCCACAATGATGGGACGCCAGTCCACTCCTCCTTTACAGCTGTAGGAGGACGCCTTTCCCTCTTTCTCGAGGAGTGGACCAAGATTACCTCAGATCAGTGGGTCCTGGACTTGATCAGAGAAGGTTACCGATTGAAATTTGGTGCCCCGGTGAGAGACGTGTTTGTGGAGTCCCGGTGCCGTCAAATGGGCGGCAGTAGAGGAGACCTTACAAGTCTTGTTGCACCTTGGAGCGGTGATCCCTGTGCCTCCCGCCGAACACGGCTGCGGTCGTTACTTCATTTATTTTGTGGTGCTGCGAAAAGGCGGGTCTTTTCGGCCCATTCTCAACTTAAAGAAAGTCAGTGAGTCACTAAGAGTGCGGCATTTTCACATGGAAACCCTGCACTCCGTCATTGTAGCGGTACAGTCAGGAGAATTCCTCACGTCTCTGGACCTAAAAGAAGCTTACTTGCACATTCCTATGTGACCCCCGCACCAACTGTTCCTCCGGTTTGCGGTGTTCGGAAATCATTTCCAGTTTCGGGCCTTGCCTTTTGGCCTCGCCACAGCTCCCCGAACCTTTTCCAAGGTAATGGTGGTAGTAGCTGCTTTTCTCAGGCGAGAGAGTATCCAGTTTCACCCGTACCTCGACGACTGGCTCATCAGAGCGGACTCTGCAGAAGAGAGTCGTCATGTAACAGCCAGAGTGGTCTCAGTATTGCAGTCTCTGGGCTGGGTCGTCAGTATACCCAAAAGTCACCTAACCTCCTCTCAATCTCTAGAATATTTGGGGGTCCGGTTCGACACGGCCTCGGGGTTTGTCTTTCTCCCCGGCCAAAGGCGGTGCAAGCTTCAGAATCCGGTCCGTCTGCTCCTGAGGATGCCTCGCCCGCGAGCTTGGGACTTTGTCCAGCTGTTGGGGTCGATGACGGCCACCTTGGAAGTGGTGCCATGGGCGAGAGCGCACATGAGACCTCTGCAGATTGCCCTGCTTCAACGATAGTCTCCTATGTCCCAGGATTATCAACGCAGACTCACGTGGCTCCCTGCGGCCTGACTTAGTATGGAGTGGTGGCTCTCAGACAGCATGCTGCGGCGAGGAATGCCGCTAGTGCTTCCCGATTGGTGCCTGGTGGTAACGGATGCCAGCCTTGAAGGGCTGGGGAGCACATTGCCAAGGACAGCTATGCCCAGGGTCTGTGGACACCCGAGGAAATGGGGTGGTCCATCAATCGCTTGGAACTGAGGGGGAGGGAGTGCTTTGACATTTGGGGAGTCACAGAGAGATCGGGTCTGTTGAGGGAGTGCTTTGATGCTCTGGGGGGGGAGTGGCGGGTTTTGAGTCGTGTTTGGGGGGGGTGTTTTGATACTTGAAGGGTGCTGGAGGGGAGATCAGATTGTGTTCAGGGGAAGGGTGGGAGAAAGGGAGAGACCCCATATGCAGCTCCTGGCTGAATATTGGCTGGGACTCTCACAAGATGGCCGACAGGTAAAGAGCTCCATGGCGAGCTCCTGAGGCCCCGGGGATTAGACCTACCTGAACCTACCTGTTCCATCCTTGTCCGGACCAGAACGGACCGGAGTTGGATCGGAACCGACTGAGGGACGGCTGACCCACGACGGCCTCATTGGATTCCAGCACGGGGAACGAGCCCGAGCTCGAGGCTGATCGCGATGGTCTGCCTACCTCGTGGCCTCAACTCATCCCTGACCTGTTTGAGCCCAGCCGTGTCGGGATCGACCGACCTCGCCAACCGGCGGCCTTTGTGAGGGACCGCCGCGAGGTTGGGACTCCCTTGGCCCGGGTCCGGTGCACTAAGTGACTGCCAGAGCCTCGCTGCGCCCGGGAGGTGTGAAGCGTGGGGAGATGCCCGCCGCCGATCGTGTGGATCGATTGGAGGAGGAGGAGAAAGTCGCACTCGGACCGCGGGCCTCCCAGACAGATCGGGAGTACCTGGAGACCCACCCGGTCACAACCTCCCAGCTCTGAGGACCTTACAGGAACTCATATGAATGCAAGCTTTGTTCCTGAACGAGATGAATGATGGCTGCCTGGGGTAATGGAGACAGAGACTGACAATATAGGCGTCCGTGCTGCAGTGTACTGGATGCGCTTTCTTCCATTGCTGTCTATTGGACATCCCTGCAGCGGTGCAGGGATTTGAATTCATTGCTTGGGTGTACTAGATGACGGCTGCGCAGGGCGGGGAAACAGAGACCAAGCTAATTGGATTCCTTGCTTACATGCTTACGGATGACGGCAGTCTAAGGGTAGATTGTTCCAGCCCTTCTGCTCCAGCTTGTTCCTGTCCACCTGATCCAGCTTCTCCCTGCGTGTTCCAGTCTGCCTGATCCATCTTCTTCACGCGTGCTCCAGTCCGCCTGACCCAGCTTCTCCCTGCTTATTCCAGTCCACCCGATCCACCTTCTCCCTGCAGTTCCTGTCCATCTGCTCCAGCTTCTTCCTGCTTGTTCCAGTCCGCCTGCTCCAGTTTCTCCCTGCTTGTCCCAGTCCGCCTGATCCAGCTTGTCCCAGTCCGCCTGATCCAGCTTCTTCCTGCTTGTCCCAGTCCGCCTGATCCAGCTTGATCCAGCTTCTTCCTGCTTGTCCCAGTCCGCCTGATCCAGCTTGATCCAGCTTCTCCCTGCTTGTTCCAGTCCATCTGCTCCAGCTTGTTCCAGCCCGCCTGTTCCAGCTTCTCTCTGCTTGTTCCAGTCCGCCTGCCTGCCAGCTTGTTCCAGTCCGCCTAATCCTGCCTGCCTGTTTGCTAGCCAATCAACCAACCTGCCTGCTATCAGCCCTTCAACTTTCCTGCTTATCTGCTTATCTGCCCATCAACAACCTGCTGCTGAGCTCTCCACCGCACTCACCTGTTCCTGCCTGCCTCCCTCCCGCTAGCTTGTCAGCCCATTGACTTACCTGCTCTCCAGCCCATCAACTTCTTCTCAACCCATCTACCAACCTACCTGCCTCAGTCACTACTTATGGCCCCTGTACACATTCTCTTCCTTGCTCTATCCCTTCCTAATCTTTTTCCCCTCCACTTACTGCTGGCTACCGCTGAAACTCACTGCCCACCCATGTCCTCTCCAGTCCTACTCACTACTCCAATACCCTATTCACCCTCGTCCCTCACCACCTCACCATCTCTCTTGTCCCCCTCCTCCTTCCTAGCTCTCAACCTTCAACACTTCCTTCCTGCCATTAACCCATCCCCATTCCTCCTAAGTGCATCCCGTCTTCGTCGCCCTACCTCCCCCACCCTCCTCCGCACTCTCTTGCTCATCCTCCTGCTATCTGCAGGAGACATCAATCCCAGTCCAGGTCCCCCCCACCTGTCCTCCTATCCATGCAAACGAGTCCGGGATATCTCTAATCTCATCTCTATTCCCCTTCTCCCCCCCCCCTTCCCTCCCCTTCTCATGTGCCCTGTGGAATGCCCGATCGGTCTGCAACAAACTTCCCTTCACCCACGATCTCTTCATCTCTCGCTCCCTTCAACTACTCGCCCTAACTGAAACCTGGCTCTCCCCTGATGACTCTGCCTCAGTCGCGGCCCTATGCCATGGAGGTTATCTCTTCCCCGCCCAGTTGGCCGCGGTGGAGGCGTCGGGTTACTACTCTCGCCCTCCTGTAGTTTCCAACCCCTCCTCCTACTGCAATCTCACTGCTTCTCATCCTTTGAACCCCACGCCATCCGTCTATTCTACCCCGTTGCCACTCAGAGTGGCAGTCATTTACCGCCCCCCTGATAAATCTCTCTCTTTCTTCCTCACTGACTTCGATGCCTGGCTTTCTGTTTTTCTTGATCCCTCATCTCCGTCCCTCATTCTCGGAGACTTTAACATATACGCTGATGACCCATCCGACTCTCACGCTTCTCAGTTCCTCACTCTAACATCCTCCTTCAACCTCCAGCTGTGCTCCACCACCCCTACTCACCGAAATGGCCATTGTCTCGACCTTGTCCTCTCCTTTTCTGGCTCACCCTCCAGCTTCCAAGCCTCAGCTCTTCCTCTCTCTGATCATCACCTGATCACCTTCACTCTTCTTCACCCCCCCAGCCCCGCCCAACATTAACCACTACTTCCAGGAATCTCCAGGCTATTGACCCTCCCACCTTATCCTCTAGTATTTCTAATCTCCTCCCCTCCATCATGTCCTCCGACTCTGTCATACTATCACCCCCTCCATCTGTCATATCCTCAACCTCTCTATCTCCACTGCAACTGTCTCTGACACCTTCAAGCACGCCGTAGTCACACCTCTGCTCAAAAAAACATCACTTGACCCTACCTGTCCCTCCAACTACCGCCCCATCTCCCTCCTACCCTTCCTCTCCAAAATACTTGAGCGCGCTGTTCACAGCCGCTGCCTAGATTTTCTCTCCTCGATCCGCTTCAATCCGGTTTCCGCCCTCTACACTCGACAGAAACAGCACTATCTAAAGTCTGTAATGACCAGTTCCTTGCCAAATCCAGAGGCCACTACTCCATCCTCATCCTCCTCGATCTATCCGCCGCTTTTGACACTGTCAATCATGATTTACTTCTTGCCACACTGTCCTCATTTGGGTTTCAGGGCTCTGTCCTCTCCTGGTTCTCCTCCTATCTCTCCCACTGAACCTTCAGAGTACACTCTCATGGTTCTTCCTCCACCCCCATCCCGCTCTCTGTTGGAGTTCCCCAGGGATCTGTCCTTGGACCCCTTCTTTTCTCAATCTACACCTCTTCCCTGGGCTCACTGATCTCATCTCATGGTTTCCAGTATCATCTTTACGCTGATGACACCCAGCTGTATCTCTCCACACCAGACATCACCGCGGAAATCCAGGCCAAGGTATCGGCCTGCTTATCCGACATTGCTGCATGGATGTCCAACCGCCACCTGAAACTGAACATGGCCAAGATCGAGCTTATCGTCTTTCCACCTAAACCCACTTCTCTTCTTCCTCCGCTTTCAATCTCAGTTGATAACACCCCGTCTCATCCGCCCGCAACCTCGGAGTCATCTTCGACTTCTCCCTCTCCTTCTCTGCGCATATCCAGCAGACAGCCAAGACCTGTCGCTTCTTCCTCTTCAACATCAGCAAAATTCACCCTTTCCTCTCTGAGCACACCACCCAAACTCTCGTCCAAGCTCTCATTACCTCTCGCCTTGACTACTGCAACCTACTCCTCACTGGCCTCCCACTTAACCATCTATCCCCCCTTCAAGCCATTCAGAACTCTGCTGCACGTCTTATATTCCGCCTGAACCGTTATCCTCATATCACCCCTCTCCTCAAGTCACTTCACTGGCTTTCGATCAGATACCGCATACAGTTCAAGCTTCTCCTTCTTACCTACAAATGCACTCAGTCTGCAGCCCATTACCTCTCTACCCTAATCTCCCCTTACGTTCCCGCCTGAAACCTCCGCTCACAGGACAAATCCCTCCTCTCAATACCCTTCTCCACCACCACCAACTCCAGGCTCCGCCCATTCTGCCTCGCCTCACCCTATGCTTGGAATAAACTTCCTGAGCCCTTACGCCAAGCCCCCTTCCTACCCATCTTCAAATCCTTACTGAAAGCCCACCTCTTCAATGTTGCTTTCGGCACCTAACCTTTATACCTTTCAGGAAATCCTGACTGCCCCAATTTGACGACCCCTACTTGACTGTTTGTACATTTGGCCATTAGATTGTAAGCTCTTTGAGCAGGGACTGTCCTTCTTTGTTAAATTGTACAGCGCTGCGTAACCCTAGTAGCGCTTTAGAAATGTCAGATAGTAGTAGTAGTGATGATCCAGGATCTTCTGGCCTTTCACATGACTCTGGAGGGACTGGCTGTCAGAGTTCTGCCGGACAACACTTCAGCAGTGGCCTACATAAATCGACACGGCGGCACTCAGTGTCAAACACTGGCCGCAGAGGCCGCTCAGATATGCCACTGGGCCGAGCTACATCTGCAGCTTCTGTCAGCAGCTCACATAGCAGGTCAGAGCAACGTGCAAGCCGACTTTATAAGCAGGTATCAAATCGACCCTGCGGAGTGGGAACTGGCAGATGAAGAGTTCCTTCAGATCTGTACCAAATGTGGAACGCCCGTAGCCGATCTTATGGCCTCAAGCACAAATGCCAAAGTCCCGGCCTTTTTCAGCAGACGGAGAGATCGTCGCTCGGCGGGGTTGGATGCCTTGGCTCAACCCTGGCCCCCGGGCCTCCTGTATGTGTTCCCTCCTTGGCCCTTAATAGGGCGGCGACTCCTGCAATTAGGCTGCATCAAGGAGTGGTGATCCTCATTGCCCCGGATTGGCCCAGGCGGCCGTGGTATGCGGACCTCCGGCGGATGCTGGTGGAGGTTCCCCTTCCTTTGCCTCTGGTACCGAACCTGTTGACGCAGGGTCTGGTGACCATGAGGATCCATGCCCCTTTGGTCTTACGGCATGGTTATTGAGAGACAAGGGCTATTCTAACAAGGTCATCTCCACTCTCTTGCAGGCCCGCAAGCATTCCACTTCCATTGCCTATGCTTGGATCTGGCGCCAGTTTGAGGCTTGGTGTGTTTCTAAAGCGATCACACCCATGCGGGCTTCTGTCTTGCCAATACTTGACTTTTTGCAGGATGGTATACAAAATTCCCTGCGTGTTCAAGTGGCAGCCTTGGCATGTTTTGGGGGGAAGGTCGCTGGCCTCTCCCTGGCTGCGCGTCCGGACATTGCACGGTTTGTTAGAGGGGTGCTTCGGCTCCGGCCTCCCATGCGGGCCCCTTGTCCGCCTTGGAACCTAGGGCTAGTATTAAAGGCTCTTCAGTGTTCGCCCTTCGAGCCGCTGAGGCGAGCTTCGGAGAAGGATGTGACCCTAAAGACAGTCTTTTTGGTGGCCATTACATCGGCAAGATGGGTGTCTGAGCTCCAGGCGCTGTCCTGTCGAGACCCATTTCTGCAATTCTCAAGAGTCCGGAGTAACGGTACGTACTGTGCCTTCCTTCCTGCCTAAGGTGGTTTCAGCGTTTCACCTAAACCAGCCTATTTATCTGTCCTCCTTTACTAGGGAGGAGTTTCTGGAATCATTTGGGCAGTTGCACCTTCTGGATGTGCGAAGGGCTCTGTTGCAGTATCTGCAGATGTCTAATGCTTTCAGGACCTCTGATCACCTTTTTGTATTGTTGTCAGGTCCTTGCAGAGGGTCTCCAGCGTCTAAAGCCACTATAGCCCGTTGGCTTAAGGAAGCCATTTTTTCTGCATATCTGCTATCTGGCCGGCCTCCACCTGACGCGTTTTAGGCACATTCCACAAGAGTGATTTCTTCCTCTTGGGCTGAGACGGGAGCACTCTCTCTTCAAGAGATATATAGTGCAGTTACTTGGGCTTCTAAGCTCTCTTTTGCCTGTCATTACAGGCTGGATGTGGCTGCTAGGAGGGACATGCTTTTTGGAGCACAAGTGCTTGCGCGTGGTGTGGCTTGTTCCCGCCCTATCTAGGGATTGCTTTGATACATTCCATTCGTAATGGATTCATCTGCTGCTGATGACAAGGAAGGGAAAATTAGGTTCTTACCTTGGTAATTTTCTTTCCTTTAGTCACAGCAGATGAATCCATGATCCTTCACTGATTGACTCTGTTTTGTGTTTAGTTTTTCCTGCAGACATGTTCCCTCATTGGGAGAAGTTGGAAAACAGTCTTCAGGATTGTTGTTCTACTACAGGAGGTTGTTAGTCCCTTCTTTGTGTTGTTGCTCCTGTTCTGGGGCGTTCGTTCGCTGTGAGGAAAGTTCATGTTATGCCACTTTGCAGTTTAACGCTGCTTTGGAAGCCTCAAAATACTGAGAGGCAGATGGAGCTAGCCGTCCTAGAGGCACTATGGTTTTCAGTGTTCTCTATCTCCCCCTGCTGGTAGGGCGACACAACCCATTCGTAATGGATTCATCTGCTGTGACTAAAGGAAAGAAAATTACCAAGGTAAGAATCTAATTTTCCCTTATTGTTTTCCATTTCTGAACTTTTCATGATGTGTGGTGGTGTGGGGTTAGGCAGATCCAGGGGGGAAAGACTTCTTGAAAAGATGTGTTTTCAGTTGTTTTCTGAATTGTAGGTAGTTTTCTGTGAGTTTCATGTCTTTGGGTAGTGAGTTCCAAAGTTGTGTACCTATAAATGAGAGGCTGGCAGCATGTGAAGATTTGTATTTTAAACCTTTGCAGTTGGGGTAGTAAACGGTTAGGTAGGTAACATAGTAACATAGTAGATGACGGCAGAAAAAGACCTGCACGGTCCATCCAGTCTGCCCAACAAGATAACTCATATTTGCTGCTTTTTGTGTATACCCTACTTTGATTTGTACCTGTGCTCTTCAGGGCATAGACCGTATAAGTCTGCCCAGCACTATCCCCGCCTCCCAACCACCAGCCCCTCCTCCCAACCACCAGCTCTGGCACAGACCGTATAAGTCTGCCCAGCACTATCCCCGCCTCCCAACCACCAGTCCAGCTTCCCACCGCCGGCTCTTGCAGTCAGGTTCCGAGGCAAATGTGACAACCAGAGTGGTTCTCTGAGTAATAACTTCCAGTGAAAGTTCCAAAACTTCCGTGAGACTGAAAGTACCACCTTCTCTATGCTGTTGAACTTGTGATCCAAAAAGCTTTTAACAGCTGGGGGTAAAGTCTCTGGTAGCATTTTCAGAGCTTCATTCAAAACTTTTTGACCATTTCAGTTAAAACTATGAGATGAGATTTTGCTAAATTAACAAATGTGGTGGAAGTTTCTAATAACTTCCATAGCGTTCCGCTGATCAATCCAGAGACTTGTGGGTTATGTCCCTGTACCAGCAGTTGGAGATAGAGAACTTCAGAGGTTTACTGTATGTGGTCATGTGCGGCCACCTTAACTTCATTATTCTGTCTGTCTAGCAGGTGGATGGAGTGGAGGAGTGGCCTAGTGGTTAGGGTGGTGGACTTTGGTTCTGGGGAACTGAGGAACTGAGATTCCCACTTCAGGCACAGGCAGCTCCTTGTGACTCTGGGCAAGTCACTTAACCCTCCATTGCCCCATGTAAGCCGCATTGAGCCTGCCGTGTGTGGGAAAGCGCGGGGTACAAATGTAAAAAAAAAAAAAAAAAAAATATCTGTGCAGCTCTGGATTGATTGACTCCTGGCCTGGTCCCCTGGGTCTAGTTGAGCTTCTGGGTTCTGAGGTGTCCCGTTCCTGGGACTTGGGTGCATACTTGGTGGTGCCTGGTTCCTCCCTTCCTCCCCCATTACCCCCTCCTCTCTGCCTGACCGGGGTTTGTGGTTCTCACTCTCCTGACTTTATGTTTCAACATTTTTTATTGAAGGAACAACTTAGTATATACAACCAGTTAACTCAATATATAATATAGTAAAGTATACAGCATTCATTAATACAAGTCAGTTAATAATTGCCATCAACAGTTTTTTCCATATCATCAAGCTGATCAATCCATAGACTGGTGGGTTGTGTCCATCTACCAGCAGGTGGAGATAGAGAGCAAACTTTTGCCTCCCTATATGTGGTCATGTGCTGCCGGAAACTCCTCAGTATGTTCTCTATCTCAGCAGGTGGTGGTCACACACAGCAGCAGCTCTGGCTAGGCCTCCAAGCCTAATCCTTAGGTTTTGTTGAGGCCTGGGGTTGAGGGCTCTTTTGAGCAAGTGCAAACCTGGTGGTGCCAGGTCCCTCCTTTTCTCCCCCCTCCCGCTGGCTCCGTTTAAAAAAAAAAAAAAAAAAAAATATTTTTAAACGTCTTTAAAGGCGTTTAATTCGACGTTTCTTTAAACGTTCATTGCAGCTACTCACTGGGACACCAGTTCGTTACAGCTCGGAGCGGCAAGCAGGTAATGTTACCTTTTTATAGCGGGCAGGGGGTTCCCCGATTCTTCTCCTCGTGGCAATGGCGTCGGAGGGCGAGGGCGCAAAGGGTCGCTCCCCGGATCGCTGGAGCGCTTCTAGAGGGGATGCGGGGGTTTTACAACCTGATTCGCCCTTGATGGGTGATAGTTTAGTGACCGATGAATGTCCCGGTCGTTCCTCCGGCGTGGCGGTTTTTTCCCGCCATAAACGCCCATCCCCCGCTCCTCGCCTCCGCCATCTTGGCCGGCCACGCGGCTCGGACGGCTTCTTCGGGGCCGCCCTTGAGGTTGGAGACATTAATGCCATGAACGCCCTTAATTTGGGCGACGGCACAAAAGCGGCTAAAGTTAAGCGCCGTTCTTCCCGCGCGGCTCCTTCACGGAGTTTCGCGCCGGACGCCATTTTGGATGCGCAGCATGTCTCTCCCCCGCTATTGCGAGCGCCGGTTGAGAGTGCGTCTAGGGCTGTTGCCCAGGCTGCGGAAGTGCACAGTCTGGGGGGTTTCTCCCCCGAGTTTGTTTTGCTGCTGCATCAGGCTTTCCTCATGCAAAACGCTGCCCCTGCTCCCTCTTCTGATAAAGAGGTTGAGGTTCCCAGAGGTAAACGCCCTCGGGTTGATTTCCAGGCCTTGGAGGACTTTTGTCTCCTCCGATGTAGATGAGGGCAGCGTGTCTGAGGTCTCCCAACGATCCTTTGCGGATTCCTTGGAGGAGATAGATCCCCGCTCGCATGGAGCGGATGACCCCTCTGCAGCGCGGCTTTTTAGCCCAGAGGATTTGCCCAACCTGTTGTTACAGGCCATGGACACTTTGAAGATTTCCTCTCCGGAGGACGTCTCTCCCTCAGCCCCTGTTGGCTCTGCCATTATGCTGGGGACGAAGCGCCCGCCTAGAACCTTCCACGTGCATGATGCCATGCACACCTTAATTGCGGCTCAATGGGATGTCCCGGAAACGAGCCTTAAAGTGGCTAGGGCTATGTCCCGCCTCTATCCTTTGGCTGTGAGTGAACGTGAGGCCTATCTGTGGCCTACCGTGGATTCTTTAATCACTGCGGTGACTAAGAAAACGGCGTTGCCGGTGGAAGGTGGCACGGCCCTAAAGGACGCCCAAGACAGAAGATTGGAGGCGGCCTTAAGGTCGTCCTTGGAGGCAGCTGCTTTAAGTTTGCAGACCTCAGTTTGGGGCTCCTATGTGGCCAGGGCGTGCCGGACTATGGTGCAGCGGGCTTCCCCCTCGGATCATTCCTTGAGGGCTGATTGGCCGGCCCTGGAATCGGGCTTAGCCTATTTGGCAGACTTGCTGTATGATGTCTGGAGAGCCTCAGCTAAAGGCATGGCTCAGACAGTCTCTGCGCGGCGGTTGCTTTGGCTGAAACATTGGTCTGCTGACCACGCCTCTAAATCCCGCCTGGCTAGATTGCCTTTTAAAGGCAAGCTGCTCTTTGGGGTCGAGCTGGACAAAATCGTGACCGATCTCGGCACGTCTAAGGGCAAGAAATTACCAGAGGTCAGGGCTCGGGTTAGTACTCGTCCCGATACCTCCATACCGCCCGGGCAAGTCGGGTTCCTCTGCCCCCTCTTCCTTCAAGAGGAATTTCTCCCCCAAGCAGCATTCCTTTCGCAGAGACCGCCGTCCCGGAGGTGCTCCCTCCGGTCCTCCCCCAGGGTCTCGTACCCAATGACGGGGCCTTGGTCCACGCCCCAGTGCAGATTGGAGGACGGCTGTCCTCGTTTCTGGGCGAGTGGACCACTATAACTTCAGACGCGTGGGTGCTGGAAGTCATCAGAGACGGCTACAAGCTAGAGTTCTGCCAACCCTTAAGAGACGGGTTTGTACTCTCTCCCTGCAAGTCTCCGGTCAAGCTGTGGTAGTGCAGCAGACCTTGGACAACCTGACCCGCCTGGGTGCGGTCGTTCCGGTGCCAAAAAATCAGATTGGCAAGGGACGTCACTCCATTTACTTTGTGGTTCCAAAGAAAGGAGGTTCTGTCCGGCCTATCCTCGACCTCAAAGGGGTCAATCGGGCCTGGAAAGTGAGGCACTTTCGCATGGAGACTCTCCGCTCTGTTATAGCGGCAGTGAAGGCAGGAGAGTTCTTGGCTTCCTTGGACATCAAGGAAGCGTACCTGCATATTCCCATCTGGCCTCCTCTCCAACGCTTTCTGCGTTTTACAGTCCTGAGACGACACTTCCAGTTCAGAGCCCTCCCTTTCGGGTTGGCTACTGCTCCGCGGACTTTTTCCAAAGTAATGGGGGTCATAGCGGCCTTCCTGCTAAAGGAAGGAGTACAAGTCCATCCTTATCTGGATGACTGGTTGATCCGAGCCCCCTCTTATGCAGAGTGCGGCAAAGCTATGGACCGGGTAGTTGCTCTTTTGAGCTCCCTGGGATGGATCATCAACTGGAAGAAGAGCCAGCTACGCCCGACTCAGTCCCTGGTGTATCTGGGAGTTTGATTCGACACCCAAGTGGGCAGAGTGTTCCTGCCAGACAATCGGATTGTCAAGCTTCAGGCTCAGGTGGACTAGTTCCTAGTAGCCTCTCCTATTCGGGCTTGGGACTACGTGCAGCTGTTGGGCTCTATGACGGCCACGATGGAAGTAGTGCCCTGGGCCAGGGCTCATATGAGACCACTACAGCTATCTCTGCTGCTGCGCTGGACTCCGATGTCGGAGGATTATGCTGTGCGCCTTCCCGTGGACCCAGCAGTGCGCAAGGCGCTGAGCTGGTGGACACAGACAGACAAGTTGTCTGCAGGATTGCCTCTGGTGACCCCGGAGTGGATTGTCGTCACGACAGACGCCTCTTTGATGGGCTGGGGAGCCCACTGCTTGGGAAGGACAGCGCAGGGGCTCTAGTCTCCTGCAGAGGCAAGTGGTCTATCAACCTCCTGGAACTCAGAGCCATTCGGTTGGTGTTATTGGAGTTCATCCGGTACTGGTGTTGAAGCCTGTACGGGTCCTGTCGGACAATGCAACGGCTGTGGCCTATATCAACCGCTAGGGAGGTACCAGAGCGCCCCTCTAGCCAAGGAGGCTATGAGTCTTCGCCAGTGGGCGGAAGCGAACCTGGAGCAGCTTTCAGCGGCCCACATTGCCGGAGTCATGAATGTCAAGGCGGACTTTCTCAGTCGCCATAACCTTGGAGCCCGGAGAGTGGCAACTATCTGCTCAGGCGTTCTTGGACATCACGAAGCGCTGGGGCCAGCCGAGCCTAGATCTGATGGCGTCATCGGCCAATGGCCAAGTGCCGCGCTTTTTCAGCAGAGGACGGGACCCTCGATCCCTGGGAGTAGATGCTCTTCTCCAACAGTGGCCGACACAAGAGCTCCTCTATGTGTTCCCGCCCTGGCCCATGTTGGGCAGGGTGCTAGACCGGGTGGCAAAGCATCCCGGCAGGGTAATCCTGGTGGGTCCGGATTGGCCCAGACGTCCCTGGTATGCGGACTTGTTCAGGCTCTCAGTTGACGATCCTCTGCGGCTGTCAGTGGAGCAGGGCCTGTTACATCAGGGTCCCGTGGTAATGGAGGATCCCTCTCCCTTTGGTCTTACGGCCTGGCTATTGAGCGGCAGCGTCTGAGGAAGAAGGGCTTCTCAGACAAGGTCATCGCCACTATGCTGAGAGCGAGGAAGCGCTCTACTTCTACTGCTTACGCCAGGGTTTGGCGTATCTTTGCAGCATGGTGTGAAGCAGGCTCACTTTCTCCCTTCACTGCTCCAATTTCTTCAGTGTTGGCGTTCCTGCAAGAAGGTCTGGAGAAAGGCCTGTCGCTCAGTTCCCTTAAAGTCCAGGTAGCGGCTCTGGCTTGCTTCAGGGGCCGCCTGAAGGGTGCTTCCCTGGCTTCGCAGCCAGATGTGGTGCGCTTTCTCAAGGGAGTTAATCACCTGCGCCCTCCTCTGCACTCAGTGGTGCCTGCGTGGTATCTCAACCTGGTGCTAAGAGCATTGCAGAAGCCGCCTTTGGAACCCTTGTCGAGGGCATCTCTGAAAGACCTGACGTTGAAAGCAGTCTTTTTGGTGGCTATCACTTCAGACAGAAGAGTTTCCGAGCTCCAGGCGCTCTCATGTCGAGAGCCTTTTCTGCAGTTCACTGAGGCAGGAGTGACTATTCGCACAGTGCCTTCCTTCCTGCCCAAGATTGGTTCTCGCTTCCATGTGAATCAGCAGCTCTGTCTCCCTTCCTTTCGTAGGGAGGGACTACCCAGAGGAGTACTCCGCTCTTGAATATCTGGATGTGAGACGAGTCATCATCAGATACTTGGAAGTGACCAATGATTTCCGGAAATCGGATCATCTGTTTGTCCTGTTTGCAGGTCCTCGTAAGGGTCTGCAGGCTGCTAAGCCTACAGTGGCAAGATGGGTCCAGGAAGCCATTGCAGCGGCTTATGTGGCCGCGGGGAAGGTGCCGCCTATCCAGCTGAAGGCTCACTCCACGAGAGCTCAGGTGGCCTTGATGGCAGAGGCCGGATCCGTTTCCTTGGAAGAGATATGCAAGGCGGCAACGTGGGCTTCGGCTCATACATTCTCCAAGCATTACCATTTGGCTGTGGCTGCACGGGCGGAGGCCCGGTTTGGAGCTTCAGTGTTGAGGTCAGGGATTTCTATGTCCCGCCCTGGGTGAGTACTGCTTCGGTACATCCCACCAGTCTATGGATTGATCAGCTTGATGATATGGAAGGTAAAATTATGTATAATCATACCTGATAATTTTCTTTCCATTAATCATAGCTGATCAATCCATAGCCCCTCCCAGATATCTGTACTGTTTATATTCTGGTTGAATTTTAGGTTCAAGTTTAGCCTTCAGTTACTTCAGGAGGACTTCGTGTTCAAGTTCTTCTTTCACTTGGATTCTTCAAGAGTTGAGACGACTTTGTGTTACAGTGAGCTGCTGCATTCCTCTCCCCTCCGTTTTACGGGGCTGGATTGAGACATAAATTCTGCCGGCACTCCCTCCCGCTTCGTGCGGCTGTAGGGCAGCTTTGTACCCCTCCCGCTTCGGCGGTGTTAGGGTCAGTCAGCTCCTCCCGCGGTTGCGGTTGCAGGATAAGCCAGATTCCCCCGCATCGGCGGGTGTGGTGTCCCTCCCCCGCTCCGCGGGGATGAGCTGGACGGATTCCCCTCCCCCACTTGTGTGGGGATGAGCTGGGTTAATTCCCCTCCCCCGTTTCGGCGGTGGTGAGCTGGGCAGAGTGTCCCTTCGTGGGTGTAATTCTCTAAGTGCTGAGTCCTGCGGATGGAGCTTTGATATCGACATACTGAGGAGTTTCCGGCAGCACATGACCACATATAGGGAGGCAAAAGTTTGCTCTCTATCTCCACCTGCTGGTAGATGGACACAACCCACCAGTCTATGGATTGATCAGCTATGATTAATGGAAAGAAAATTATCAGGTATGATTATACATAATTTTACCTTATGTTTCAACTTTTTTTTTATTGATGATCCAATAGCTTATACATAGCCTTGGAAGCTAACAGTTGACATATCAATAAACACAACGTTCTTTTGCAAGTATAACAGTAACTTATGTCACCTATATGTTTATAACTTTTCTCCCCTCATCCCCTTAAACTGCAGACTCTGTACCTTAAATATTTGTCTACTTTATCAGAATGAACAATAAATAACAGTCATCTAAATAGTATATTAAGTTCACTAACATCGCATGGTATGTTATGAATATTACGGTACCCTATCTGAAGTTCCTTATCCCTCCCCCCTCCCTCCCTCCCTCCCTCCCTTGCTTAGTTTGCCGCGCTTCTATCTCTTTTTTTTATGGTTTCTACTCCTTTGATACCTTTCCAAACTCCTATCCTCTCTACTGCTATAGGATAATACTAAGCCCACCTGTTAGGTCCCCCTCTACATCTTCTTCACCCATTATCTTTTCCCAGTTGCTGTCCACTACCTCCTAGTCTGGTTTTCTTGAATTCCTTTACATCCCCGGGACCCCCATCTGTCTAAGTGATATGCAATTTGTTTAACACAGCGTTTCTTGCTTTATGGGAAATAGTTTGCAAATACTTATTCCAAACAGAGACAAAAAGTTTGCCTTTTTTTGGACTGCCCTGGGCTTCTCGTGCCTCCCAGAGCATTAGTTCATGAAATCTATTTCTCCAGTACCAGATGGAGGGCAGCTCATCTTGTGCCATCAACAGTTTTTTAAATTGTTTTACCACCCCCCCCATCTCACCCCTTAACTTCTCCCCCCCCCCCCCCCCCCAACTTTCCAGATTTGCAAGATTAACAAATTAACAGTTAATGAGAGTAATCATGGAGTTATTCTAACAGTGCTCTAAACCCGTATCCTGATCTCATTTCATTTGTTCTCACTGCATCTTGTGACCCCAAAAACAACTTCAGTCCTGAAAAGGAGCCCTTACTCTTGTGGCTCCCCCTCTAGGGTTCAACAGGAATTTCTTTTTTTTGACCATTTATTTTATTATTTTCATATATATATTTGACAGTAAATAACACATTGCTAATACATCAAAATTGCTAGCCAAACCTTCTTGAACACGCTCATTTATCATACAACATGTCTATACCCCCCCATCCCTCCTCCCCCCTACCCCCCACCCTTCTCATGATAGACAACGAACTTGGTCTTTCCCACTCTTCCTATATTCATTATTGGTCAGAGAGCTGATGCGAGGATTTCCATTGTTCATATGGCTTTCAAATTTTTTGGTGCTGCAATAGTCGGCCAGTTCGGAATGCTGTAAGCTTTGACATCAGATTGATATAGTCCAGCTTCTGCAAAACTTTTCCAAGACCAGGGAGTGACGGTTGTTTCCATGCTGCTGCCAAGACCAACTTGCTTGCCACAAATACTTGCTCTGCAAATCGATGTACTGGGGTCTGGACCCCTTCAGGTTTAAAGTGCAGCAAACAATGGTCCATTTTTAGTGGGTATGTCACTCCGGTGACATCCTGTATAAATTTCAATATCTCTATCCAGTAAGCCTGAGCATGTTTACAGGTCCACCAAATATGGAACATGTCCCCTGTTGTATTACATTGTCGCCAGCATGTAGCCGAGCCTGTTCGAAACATCTTTACCAATCGATGGGGGGTATAGTACCAGCAGTATAATATTTTATGTCCACTTTCAGTCATGGCGCTAGAAATCGATACCTTAAGCAGAAAACTAAGTGCTAACTTCCACTGTGGGAGCGTGTATGTTACCCCTAGGGCCTCCTCCCACTTTGCCAAATAATGCTCTATCGGATTAGAGTATGCCAGCAGCGCTCCGTACAGCCTGGAAATACTTCCTCTACCTCCTCCTTTCATCATTCCCCTTTCTATTCCAGTTTCAGATAGACCTAATTCCCCTTTTGCTCTTCGGGTTATAAAATCCCGCACCTGGTAATATTGGAACACCTGTAAGTGGGATAGCCCATATTCTCTATGAAGTTCTTCTAATGTTACCGTTTTGTCATCCTCCCACATTTGTCCCAATGTACACAGTCCCATATCCTCCCAAGTAAGGTAGGCCTTATCTTGCCTGCCTAGTCCAAAGTGGGGGGCAAATCTAAGGTACATATGCCGAAAGTATCTACACCCCGGGAAGAACTGTTCTCGAATTTTACACCAAATTTGTAGGGGCCATCGTATCAGTGGTGGACATTTTTTAATTAGCACTTCCAGCTCCTGTTTAGCCAGCCACGGTATAGCCTTTAGTGGAAATGGTCCCATCCAACCTTGCTCCATTTGTACTCCCAGTTTTTCTGTGTCTGTAAACCACGCCACCAGTATTCTAAGATTTGCTGCCAAGAAATACGTGGCAAACGATGGGACCCCCATCCCCCCTCTTTCTCTGGGCTGATACAGAACTTCCCTTCTGACTCGCGGGGGTCTTTTTTTCCAGATAAAGGAAAATACTCTTCTCTGGAGGCCTCGAAAAAAGCTATCAGGGATGGAGATCGGCAGTGCCATAAAAAGATATAGTATTCTCGGGAGTATCACCATCTTAACCACATTTATCCTTTCCTCCCATCTCTCCAAGTCCCGAAAAAGCTGTCGTGTCATCTCGGGGAAATTGACCTGAAACAATTCATCAATATGTTTCGGAATATTAATCCCCAGGTACCGAACATATTTCGGCGCCCACCGAAATGGGGCTGTGTGCTGTAATTGGGATTTCTGTTCTGGGGGAATGTTTATATCTAGCACCTCAGATTTATTTAGATTGATCTTAAATCCCGAGGCCTCTCCATATGCAGATAGTATCTCCAATATTCTCGGGAATGAGGTCATGGGATCCCGCAGCATAAGCAAAATATCGTCAGCAAAAAGGAGAGCTCGCGTTTCCACTCCTCCCAATCGTGGCCCCCTGATATCCGGATGTGGTCTAAGCTTCATTGCCAGTGGCTCTATCACTATTGCAAATAACAGGGGGGACAGTGCACACCCCTGTCGTGTCCCTCTCTATAGGCGAAAAGGCTCTGTGAGTCTTCCGTTTATTCGGATTGAGGCCTGTGGAGTCTTGTAGATCAGATGGAGCCAGTGAATCAGTCACCCTGAGAACCCCATTTTATCCAGTACTCCAAATAAAAATGGCCAGCTCACCCTGTCAAACGCTTTTTCGGCGTCTAGTGACAGAATACATAGGGGAGACTGTGTGTCCCGTGCATGGAAGACTACATGCAAAGCTCTTCGTATGTTATCAAGTGTCTGCCATGCACGAAACCTGCCTGATCTTGATGAATTAATAAGGGCAAGTATTTCTGCACCCGTATCGCCGAGATCTTAGTAAAGATCTTGTAGTCTATCCCTAAAAGTGAGATTGGCCTGTAGGATCCGCACAGTTGAGGGTCTTTCACTGATTTATGAATAACTGTTATGTTGGCTAAGTCCCATGTTGGCGGTAGTCCCGAACCAGAGTCCAATGATTGGAATACCCGTAGCAGCAGTGGGGCCAAGAACTTCCCAAATCGTTTATAAAATTTATTCGTGAATCCATCAGGGCCCGGGGCCTTTCCCACCGGGAGCCTCTGGATAACACGTGTAATCTCTTCCAATGTGATAGGTTGTGAGCGCGCCTGACTTGCGCTAGTTTCCAGTCTGGGAAGCTCAATGTCCTCCAAGTATTGTTTTATCTCTGCTGCTGATACCTCTGCCCCTCCTGCATAAAACCTCTTATAATATTCTTTAAATGCCGACTCAATATAGTCGGTTTCTGTATGAATCCCTCCTCCTTCATCCCTCAAACTCGCAATTATATTGCGAGTTGCTTGCTGTTTTAGTTTGAAAGCTAAAAGTCAGCTGGCTTTATTCCCAAATTCATAATGCGCCTGCTGGGCTTTTTGAAGGTTGTCCGCCAAATCCGCCAGCTCTAACTCACATACTTGAGTCCGGAGCCGGTGTATTTTATCCCTAATTGACTGTTCGTTCCCCCCTCCACCCCGATGAAGTCGAGCTTCCTCCTGCTCTAATTGTCTCCTAATGTTTGTTTCCTTGGACATCCGCTGTTTCCTAACATATGTCTTTAGTGCAATTAGATGGCCTCTCATTACCGCCTTAAATCCCTCCCAAACCGTAATAGGCGATACTTCTCCCGTGTCATTAAATTGAATATATTCTTTAATTTTATTTTCTATGTTTAATGCATTAATCGGGTCTTGTAGGAGCGCATCATCTAATCGCCACCCTCTTTTCCCCTCCGGTGCTGTGGGTAACACCAGCTGCATAAGAATAGGGGAATGGTCCGACCAGGTTCTAGGTAATATCTGATGGGATCCTATCATCCCCGCTACGGACGCCTCCCCCAGCCAAAAATCAGTCCGAGAGAATGACTGGTGTACTGTGGAGTAGTATGTATAACTACGTTCTCGGAGATTTACCTGCCGCCACAGGTCTATTAGATGCCAGTGGTTAACAAATTCTTGCAGTCTTGTTCTATCCCGATGGCCATAACGTATAGAGTTCGAGGAGTTATCTAAATGGGACTGTAGAGTAAGATTAAAATCACCCCCCCCCCCCCCCCCCCCCCCCCACTATTAGGGAACCCTCTATATGTTGTTGAAGTAATTTATCTATCGCGGCTAAAAATCCCTCCTGTTGGGTATTGGGGCCATAAACGTTCACTAATGTATAGACCCGTCCTGCTAAAGAGACAACCACCAGGAGGTATCTTCCTCCCTTATCTCTGATTACTTTTTGTATATTCCGTGGCTTGTCCCCCGCGAAGGCCATCAGCACTCCCCTACTCTTTGTATTGGCCCCGTTAGAGGCAAAGAATATATGTGGAAATTTTTTATGGCGGCATAGGTATTCAGATCTGGGCAAAAGATGGGTCTCCTGCACTAGGACCACATCCGCGTGTAGACGTAGCATTTCCCTAAACAGGAGCTGTCGCTTTCTGGGGATATTCAGGCCTCTGGCATTAAGCAGCAGGAGCTTAAGATCTAGCATTCTTCATCTAAATATATCTCTATATAGTATATTGATTCTTTATCTGATGCCACCCTCTGTCTCTCTATCCTGGTCCCAGACTGTTGTATTTCCTCTTCAGCTCTCTCCCAACTCTCTTCCCTCCTCCATCTTGTAGTTCCCTCCCTCCCCTCTTCCCTCCCACCCCCCTGCCTGTTAAAGTTGCCCTTGTGTATCACAAGGGCATCTAGGGAAGATGTGTTGGTTAAGTGTACACTTTGCCATGTTACCACAGGTTCACATATATGCTGTTGATCAATGCCCCACACCCTCCCTCTTTTGGGTCCCACATCTTGATAATACAACAATATAACAGTTTAACAGTTCAACCATACAACAAAGCCACTAACGTACATGATATGCAACCTCTCAATATACTTCACCCTAATTCTCAGCAAGGTCAGACAGGTCTTTGGCTGTTTCACCAAACATTGGTCCAAAGGGTTCCCCCCTGCTTTCTCCGTTCATCTGTCAGTCCTCGACCAGGCAAAGTTCTCTTTTAATGACACTTTGGTGGTCGACTGCTGGCGTTGCAGGCGCTTCTGGCCTTTGCCCACTCGTTGCCATTTTGGTGGTAGCACCCGCGATGGGCCACATTTTGCCACTTCCACCGAAGAGGACACCGCCGCCGCGTCTTCCGCTGGCAAGATCTCGCTCGCCTCTGCTAGTGTTCGTATTTGTTGCATTTTCCCCTCCTTGTAGAAGACCAGTGCAAAAGGGTGTCTCCATTTATATCGGATTCCCAGTTCTTGAAGTCGTCTGGTCACAGGCTTCAGGTCTGCCCTTCGCTTTAATGTAGTTGCAGCTAGATCCTGGTAGATTTCCACTGCATACAAGTCCCATTTAAAGTTTGGGGTCTGCTGTGCCGCTTTTGCCACCTGTTCCTTCAGCTTGTAATCCCGAAAGCAGACAATTATGTCTTTGGATAAATTCGCTCGCGGGGACCCTAGCGCTCGATGGGCCCTTTCTAGGAGAATTGATGCAGGTTCTATCGTAGTGCACCCCGCTGCCAACAGGTCGCTCACCAGCCTCTGTATAGTGTCCTCGCAGTCCAGATATGCAGGGGTCTACGGTAATCCCTGAAAGCGCAGATTACTTCTGCGGCTGCGATTCTCAAGGTCCTCCAGTTTGTCCAAAATTTGCTGCTGCGTCCGCTGGGCCTCAATAGTTTGCTGCTCTAAAGTCTCTATCGACTCAGAATGGGCATCTAATCGGGTCTCTGCTTCCTCAATCCTGGTGCCAAGTTCCCGTATTTCGCCCTTCAATTCGGCCCCCATATTAACTAATTCACTCCGCATGGCTTTGAGATCAGACCTTATTTCTTGCAGCCATTTCTGCCACTCAGGTCCCATCTCCTCTTCTGTCCCCTCTCGGTCTGCACATGACTCAGGCTGTTTCACCGGTAGCTGCTCGCTGCGGGGTACAGCCATCGCTTGTTCTGGGCGGTTTTGTTGCGCGGTCGCCATTTTGTTTTTCCCTCGCGGTGTCGACGAGTAAGCAAAGCGGGAAAGATCGATCCTTTCCAACTCTCCCTGCATTCGACTCTCACGCTCTCTTCATCGCTCGCACCTCCGCTCTTAATGGGCCGCTACTGCGTTCGCAAATCGGGCTTTTTATCGTCTTTTTCCCGTGAGTTACATGGAGCTCCGTTTTCAGGCAACCATGTCACTCGGTGACGTCACTTCCTCTCCTTCAACAGGAATTTCTAACAATTACATTATTGACAACCTGGTCATATATATCCGTGCTATAACACATTAATTATCCTTAACAAAGATTGTCTTCCACATTTATACAATAATACGCACTTTTGGTGTTCTTTGTTCTTTCTCCTCCCCCCCCCCCCCCCCCCATTCCATGTCTCCCCTCCCCTTCTCTAACCCTCCCTCTTCCCCCCCCTACAATGTTCTGCATCCTCCCTACCCCTCTAATCTTACGCTCCAAAGTTTCATATAGACCCTCCCTCCCCCCTCATGCCAACCTGTACTGGGGAAAGAGCATTTGTAGTTTGTTGTTTTCCAGGACAGGATGATAACAAATTTAGCAGTAGACTTCGTCCACGTGGGCTAAGCCCCTGTAAGTAGTGATTCCAGATTAACATAAAATGCTTTTTCCGTTTCAGGTTTCCTTTTGTCTCCCTAGCTTCCCAGGTAGCTAGCTTGTGTACTTGGTTCCTCCATTGCCAATACGCAGGCGGGTCTGGGGCTATCCACTTTTGCAAGATGGTCTTACGGGCCACCAAACAGACCTTACGGCACCAAAGTCTAGCTCCCTTCGCCTGTGTTTTAAATGCAGGCTGTGTGTCCAATACATAATGGTCCCACGTCCCCCCTACTGATGTTTGTATCGTTTTAGTCAGGAACCTCTGGATTTGCCTCCAAAAAGCACGCACTCCCGGACAATCCCAGAGGGCATGGTGTAACGTGTGGGTCTCGTGGGCACATTTGACACATTTCGCATCCCTTGTATTATTCATATGTCCCCATTGTTGTCCCGACATGTAAGCCCGCATAATCACCCTATCTCCACATTCTCTTAGCCGTTCATCTATGGTAAGTATCAGGATACGTCCTAGTGTTGCTCTAATATCCCACCTTTCCAAGTTTTCCCCCGAGTCTTGTTCCCACTTGTGTTTGATATATCCAAAATTTTTTGGAGGGGTGTTTTTCACCAGTGCTCTGTATATGTTCGAAACTGACATTCCCACAGCCTCTAGGGTTTGAAAAAAGGTTTGTATATTACAGCCCAGTTTCGACCGCAACGCAGACTGATTGAGACTTAAGATGTAATGTTTAGCTTGGACATATGCAAAACAGTCTCCCCATGTGTTCCCTATCTTGTTTTGTAACTCCTCAAATTTTATGAGGAATACTTCGTCTGCCAATTCTCATTCTGCTGGATCGATTTGATGCCTGCTTAGATAATCAGCTTGCACGTTGCTCTGACCTGCAATGTGAGCTGCTGACAGAAACTGTAGATGCAGCTCGACCCAGTGGCAAATCTGTTCGGCTTGCGCGGCCAGTGCTCTGCACTGAGTGCCGCCTTGTCGGTTTATGTAGGCCACTGTTGTCGTGTTGTCCGACATCACTCTGACAGCCAATCCTTCCAGGGTCACTTGAAAGGCCAGAAGCGCCTGAAACACCGCTTTCAACTCTAGCTGATTGATGGACCACTCCGACTCGTCGGGTGTCCTAAGACCCTGGGCATGCTTCCCCTTGCAATGTGCGCCCCAGCCCTTCAGGCTGGCATCTGTCACCACTAGGCACCAATCGGGGAGCACCAGCGGCATTCCTCGCCGAAGCATGCTGTCTGAGAGCCACCACTCCATGTTAAGTCGGGCCGCAGGGAACCAAGAGAGTCTGCATTCATAATCCTGAGATACTGGAGACCATTGTTGAAGCAGGGAATACTGCAGAGGTCTCAGGTGCGCTCTCGCCCAGGGCACCAAATCCAAGGTGGCCGTCATCGATCCCAACAGCTGGACAATGTCCCAAGCCCGCGGGCGGGGCATCCTCAGGAGCAGACGGACCTGATTCTGAAGCTTGCACCGCCTTTGCTCGGGTAGGAATACATATCCCGAGTCGGTGTCGAACCGTGCCCCCAAATATTCTAGAGATTGCGAGGGGGTCAGGTGACTTTTGGCTACATTGATGACCCAGCCCAGAGATTGCAGTACTGAGACCACTCTGGCTGTAATTTGATGGCTCTCTGTTGCGGAGTCCGCTCTGATGAGCCAGTCGTCTAGGGTACGGGTGAACCCGGATACCTTCTCGCCTGAGAAAAGCAGCTACTACCACCATTACCTTGGAAAAGGTTCGGGGAGCTGTGGCGAGGCCAAAAAGCAAGACCCAAAACTGGAAATGTTTTCCCATCACCGCAAACCGCAGAAAGTTCTGGTGCGGGGGGCCAAATTGGAATGTGCAAGTAAGCTTCTTTCAGGTCCAGAGACTTGAGAAACTCTCCTGGCTGTACCGCCGCACTGACGGAGCGCAGGGTTTCCATGTGAAAATGCTGCACTCTTAGGGACTTGTTTAATTCTTTTAAGTCCAGAATAGGGCGAAAAGACCCACCTTTTCGCGGCATCACAAAGTAAATGGAGTAGCGGCCGCAGCCGAAATCGGCGGGAGGCACCGGGGGGAAACTGCCGCAATGTGAATCAAGCCTTGTAAGGTCTCCTCTACCGCCGCCGTTTGGCGGCAGAACCGCATCGGGACTCCACAAACACGTCTCTTATCGGGGCATCGAATTCTATTTGGTATCCTTCTCTGATTAGGTCCAAGACCCACTGATCTGAGGTAATCTTGGCCCACTCCTCGAGAAAGAGGGAAAGACGTCCTCCTATAACAGGAATCGAGGAGGGGGCCGGCGCACCCTCATTGAGAGGGTCGGCCTTGAACTCCAGTTCTTGAGCCTGCTGCTGTGGAATGTTTGTCCGAGCGAAAGGAGTTCCTCTGCTGAAAACCGGCCACGAGAAGTGGACCCAGCAGAATGCCCCGGGCCGTACCTTCTAACTTCACGGAAGCGAGGTCTATAAGAGGAGTGAACCGCCTGACCCTTGGAGGGAGGCCGCGGCCTATCCTCGGGTAAGCGCTGGGGTTTAGCATCTCCCAGGCCTTTCACAATTTTCTCCAACTCCTCACCCAACAGGAGAAGGCCTTGAAAGGGCAACTTCACCAACCTTTGCTTAGAGGCCATGTCTGCCGCCCAATGCCATAGCCACAGAAGACGGCGAGCCGCCACTGCTACAGCCATCTGTTTAGCCGAAGCTCTGACAATATCATAAAGGGCATTAGCCAAAAAGGACAAGGCCGACTCCATTCGTGGAGCCACTTCAGACAAGGGCTCCGCTCCATCACCGGGCTGTTCCACTGCCTGTTGCAACCACGCCAGGCAGGCTCCAGCAGCATAACAACTGCATGCAGACACCCGAATAGTAAGACCAGCAATTTCAAAGGACCTTTTAAGTGCTGATTCCAGTCTACGGTCTTGCATGTCCTTCAGGGCAACACGTCCTTCAACCGGGAGGGTAGTTCTCTGTCACAGCTGTGACTAGGGCATCCACCTTAGGCATTGCAAAGCGAGCCAAATGCTCCTCACTCAGAGGGTATAATTGCCCCATAGCCCTGGAAACTTTCAAAGGTCCTTCGGGGTCAGCCCATTGAGCTGAAATAAGCTCTTGGATGGAGTCATGCAAAGGAAAGGCTCGAGCAGGCTTTTTGGTACTTGTCATCCTCGGATTTCCAGAGGAGGCCACGCCACTCCCAGGATCTTCAATAGAGAGGACCTGTAAGACAATCTGAAATAAGCGCTGGCAGCTCCTCGCGGTGGAAAATCCTCACCGCAGATGGATCATCTGGATCCAGTGGCCCTTCTGCACCTTCCTCTGGTTCCTCTGGCCACGAGGGCCTGCCAGACCCCTCAGAGTCACCACACATCCTGACCACGGGGGGGGGGGGGGGGGGGGGGGGGGGAAGGGGGGTGCGCCACTCTCTGAAGGGGAATTTACCCTTCTGCGCTTCTCTTGCGGCCAGCTATCAGGGAAAAAACGCCTCAGAGGGCAATCCCAGGCCTGCATCCACCGGAGGGGCAGTAAGGGTGGCCGTAGAAAACCCTGTGGCTGAGCTGTTTTAAGCATATACGCATTATGAAGCAATAATACAAAGGGAAGAAAAACTCGCCCTGGGCACTGCCAGCTCCACTGAGCGGGAAGAATCATCGCTCGCCATGCTCGGGCCGGCCTTACGCCTGAACAGCACGTTTTACAGAGCCCCGCTGCTGATCTGCACTTGCCAGTCTTGGAACAGTACTTAACACTGTCTGCAGCCATCGCCGAAAAACTGCGGAAAATTCAAAATGGCGGTTTCGCGCCAAAAACGTCCCGATCGCGGGCCCTCCCCGGAGGAGTCAGAAAACACTCTTACCTCACTGGACCGAGTATACAAGCTCCGGTCACGCTGTAGAAACTGAAGAAAACCTCTTGGTTTTTTTTTTTTTTTTTTTAACGCTGTGAGGAAAGCAGAGAAAACAGCAAAAGAGGCAATGAAATCAACTCCGGAGGTACAGAACAGTGGGAAAGGCAGGGAAAGGCGAACCAATGTGCCTGCATCCACCTAGTATAGAGTGGGAATGAGCAGGGAAAAGTGAAACTAATGTGCTCACATCCACTGGGGGGGATGGGTAAGGCAGGGAAAGGGCTAACCTATGTGCCTTTAAAGTGAAGCTGCTATAGCCTCTAACACCCCGGCTAACAACTGGCAAGCCAGGAGCCACCCCCAGGCAGATTTTTTAAGGAGCTTGATCAAGCTGCAACCACCCTGCTTGGGGAGATAGAGAATACTGAAGAGGCAGTGGAGCTAGCTGACCATGTGGCACTGTGAAATTTGAGTGCTCTCTATCTCCCCCTGCTGGTTGATGGACACAACCCATACGTAATGGCTTCATCTGCTTGATGACAAGGAAAGGTGCATTTAATAGTTTATCCCAGTAACATGCTCAGGCTGCTACTTGGACTCTGAATTATAGGCCAAACCCTTCTTGAAGCCCTCTTGCAAGAAGGCTAAAATTTGAGGTAAGGAAAAAATGAAAGGGTGATATAGCCTGCTCCGAACATCAAGCTTCAAAAACTCACCATACCCCAGCAAAACCAAGGAAGTAGAGCATTTCCTCACTGTAGAAAGGTAGCAATAACCTCCTCAGAGTAACCTTTCTTCCTTATTTTGATCTTTCAATAGCTAAGCCATAAGACCAAATAGGGACGGATGCACCATATGAACTGGACCCTGAATCAGTCAGCCCTGCAGAAGAGAAAGTTGAAATGGCTGATCCATGAGGAGATGAACCAGATTCGCATACCAAGAGCTTCTGGGCTAATCTGGGCTATAAGAATACCAGACCCGGATGAAGAATTCTGTGCAGCACACAACCTATCATCGTCAAGGGGGAAAGATATATAGAAGACCCATCGTTGGCCGGGGTTGAAGGAAAGTGCGTAGACTTTGTAAAAATGTGCTAGACACCCTCCTATGATCTCTGACAAAGAGTGGACCGGAACTCCATCACTGTAAGAGAGGACAGGCGGGGGGGGGGGGGGGGGGAGTGGGACCAAGAGGACTGGTTAGAGGTTTACTTGTCTGAATGAAAGAACTGTTGTGGCTGGTACCGGTCTCTGAAAAGAAGTAGAATGACCAGGCCTGTACTGCTTTGAGTCTTCAAGGTGCTGCCAGGAGGCCAACAGGAAAGGAGCACAACTTGTGGAAATGCAGACCTGGCGCTGCACTCCCCTGGCCCAGAGGCACTAAAACTACAAGAAGAGAAAGCCCCATGCCTCAAGAGTCACTCTCAGCCCTCAAGTGGTCCGATACGGAGCAGCAGTCAACGTAGAGAAAGAACTCCCGCCAAGAGGGAGGTAAGCATCACGAAGCTGGAATCCTCAGACCATAGGGAGCAAAATGCAGCCTTAAGGCAGTGAGAAAGAAACAACTGTTGCCGGGCCAGGAAACAAAGAGGAAGCTGGCCACTAACACCAAACTGAGGAAAAACCAGCTAAGGGAGAGTCAAACTCCATACCTAGAACAAATCCACTTCCCTGCAGAAAAGTAGAGAAATGCGCACAGCTAAGAGGCGATAATCCAGATGCACAGCAATAGATCCACTAAGCAGGAAGGACTGTTTCCCTTACAGAAAAAGGAAGGCATGCCAATGTGCCAGGAGAGAGGGCGCCTGAAACTAGAAAAGGGAAAATCCGCCTGTGCCAGGCTAAAACCCCCACCCAAAAGCAAGGGAAGCAAGGAAGAGCTGTGGCAAACTAAGTCCTAAAAAGGCACGTACCCGTAAAGAGACACTGAACCAAGTCCAAGCAAAAGACTGGCAAGAATGGTACTCCCAAGGGTACTCAGAAGAGGGATTTGAGCTAGCAGCTGCACACCAAGGGCAACTTGGACCCCTACCAGAAGGAAAGTACCCTGCAGACAAACCAGAGCAGACAGGAGGGATTCACGGGGCCGAGAACCAGAACCTCCCTACAGAAGGGAGAAAAAACTGCTGCCAAAACAAGAATCAAATAGCAGGGCGTCTCAAGCAAGATGCCAGAAGCAGCAGAGACCAGACGGTCTGAAAAAGAACTGACCAACAGCCGCATAAGGCTGACAGGAATGGAAAAATAGCCCTGGACTAAAAGACTGAGCCTGCAGCCAAACGTAGCCAGTGAGAGACTTCCCCCACTTTGGAAATGGCAGACTAAGACCTCCAAACCGCAAAGGTACAAGTTCCAGCAACGTGGCCACCCTCTGAACCAGCCGCCATCTAGGACCGTGAAGAGGGAAAAAAAACAGCTGAGTTTTCGTGATCCAGATACGAGCTGTGTCCCACAAATAAAGCAACTGGTACCAGCTAAGAAGGGTCCAAGATCAGAATCAGATGCCGGCCAGCGAAATTCAAATAAACTTCGCAAACAGCCCCCTAGAATACATTGCCAAAGGCGGGAAAATAAATCAAGTAACAGGCAAGAGAGAGAAGGAAAAACAAAGTTTTTTTTTTTTTTTTTTTTTTTTTTTTTAAACAGCCTTCTTCACTAGTGACAGAAATTAATAAAGGTTTAGACTGTATGCAAATGCTTTAGTTAGTTTTCTAATTGATCCATTTTTCAATTACTTACTCTTTGCCAGTTGCATATTTTTGTCCACTGTTCCAAGTTACTACTACTACTATTTAGCATTTCTATAGCGCTACAAGGCGTACGCAGCGCTGCACAAACATAGAAGAAAGACAGTCCCTGCTCAAAGAGCTTACAATCTAATAGACAAAAAAATAAAGTAATCAAATCAATTAATGTGTACGGGAAGGAAGAGAGGAGGGTAGGTGGAGGCGAGTGGTTACGAGTCAAAAGCAATGTTAAAGAGGTGGGCTTTCAGTCTAGATTTAAAGGTGGCCAAGGATATGGGGCAAGACGTAGGGGCTCAGGAAGTTTATTCCAGGCGTAGGATGCAGCGAGACAGAAGGCGCGCAAGTCTGGAGTTGGCAGTAGTGGAGAAGGGAACAGATAAGAAGGATTTTATCCATGGAGCGGAGTGCACGGGAAGGGGTGTAGGGAAGGACGAGTGTGGAGAGATACTGGGGAGCAGCAGAGTGAGTACATTTATAGGTTAGTAGAAGTTTGAACAGGATGCGGGAAAACGGATAGGGAGCCAGTGAAGCGACTTGAGGAGAGGGGTAGTATGAGGTAAAGCGACCCTGGCGGAAGACGAGACGGGCAGCAGAGTTTTGAACCGACTGGAGAGGGGAGGAGGTGACTAAGTGGGAGGCCAGCAAGAAGCAGATTGCAGTAGTCTAAACGAGAATAGTTCTGAGAATTAGCACATTTGTTCGTTCTGCTGTCTGGGCTGATAATCCTGGTGGTTTGTGTGTTAGGTCTTTGAGTGCTTCTGGGAACTGAGAGACCACTGGGAGTGTGGCCCCAGTAACCTAGAATCACTGTGGATAATTTGAGCATGGGAGACTCTCCAGAGGTGGTTGTGACCCAGTTGGTGGGAGGAGGATATAGTGTAGAGCACAAGTAGCAGATGCAGTTGGACCTGAGCTGTGCTGGAGATAGATCTTCTAAGTGGCCATGGGATAACCCCAGGCAGGTGGTTAGGTTTTTCATGACAACACATCTGGCAGTTTCAAAAGTTTCCCAGTTCCACCCGAGTGCATAAAATTCAAAAGCTGTGGGGCCCTCTTACTAAGCTGCCAATAGAGGTACTAACGCGTGCGCCTAATTCAAAATAAGCTAAAGTGGTCTGCGTGAGCTTTGCCCTCTGCAGTTGTTAACTGCATGTTAAAACATAAAACAAATAGTTTTTTCATGGGCACGATGGTCAGAGAGTGAGCATTCCTGTGCTAATGATTTAGTGCATCTTCATTGCTGCCCGATAACTGGTTAGCTCACTAACACATGAGCCCTTACTGCCTCCTAAATAGGAGGTGTTGAGTACATGTGTTAATTTTTTTTAAATGGTTGCATGCTAATGCAAAATTGGTGCATGGCCATATGTTCATGAAGCGAAAAAAGCCCTTTTTTATCCACTAGAAATGGGCTTAGCAAAGAGCGTATTCAAAGCATGGATTAATGAGACAAAGCCAACATGGGTTTAGTGAAGGGAAATCTTGCCTCACCAATGTATTACGTTTCTTGAAGGGTGAACAAACATGTGGATAAAGGTGAGCCGGTTGATAATTGTGTATCTGATTTTCAAAAGGTGTTTGACAAAGTACCTCATGATAGACTCCAGAAGAAATTGGAGAGTCATGGGATAGGAGGTAGTGTCCTATTGTGGATTAAAACTGGTTAAAAGATAGAAAACGGAGAGTAGGGTTAATGGTCAGTATTCTCAATGGAAAAGGGTAGATAGTGTGGTCCCCGGGAGTCTGTGCTGGGACCGCTGCTTTTTAACATATTTATAAGAATCTTGGGATATGGGTGTTGCCTGGATGGGATTGGTCTAACAGTTATAGATAAATGTGGTCCTTGACTAAAGATTGTTTTATCTGTTCCAGTTAGAAGTTTACATTTCGTTGTGATTATTTGAGGGAAGAGGGATGGGGAGGGGGCTAGGGGATGGGGAGTTAATTAAAAAGCTGTTTCAGCCTTATATATCTGATATTAGCAATGCACTGTTAGAACTTGTACAGAGATGTATGGAATGATATATTATCTTGTGGTTGCTATGTTGATGCTCTAATAAAACCATTTAAACATAACATATTTATAAATGATCTAGAGATGGGAGTAATTAGTGAGGTAATTAAATTTGCTGATGACACAGTTATTCAAAGTTGTTAAATTGCGAGTGGATTGTGAAAAATACAAGAGGACCTTACATTATTATCATGTCTTATCATTATCATTTTGCAAAAAATTTTCTGTAACACTAAATGTCTATTTTCTACTATATTTCCACTACCCATGATGTATTGTAAGCCACATTGAGCCTGCAAATAGGTGGGAAAATGTGGGATACAAGTGCAATAAATAAATAAATAAGACTGGTAGACTGAGTGTCTAAATGGCTGATGACGTTTAATGTGAGCAAGTGCAAAGTAATGCATGTGGGAAAGGGGAACCCAAACTATAGCTACATAATGCAAGGTTCTACGTTAGGAGTCACCGACCAAGAAAGGGATCTAGCTGTCATTGTTGATGATACGTTGAAACCCTCTGCTCAGTGTGCTGCGGCGGCTAAGAAAGCATATAGAATGTTAGGTATTATTAGGAAAAGAATGGAAAACAAAATGAGGACGTTATAATGCCTTTGTATCAGTGCAACATCATATTGTGTTTTGGTTGCCGCATCTCAAGAAAGATATAGTGGCGTTAGAAAAGGTACAGAGAAGGGCGACGAAAATGATAAAGGGGATGGGACGACTTCCCTATGAGGAAAGGCTGAAACCTCAAGGGCTCTTCAGTTTGGAGAAAAGACGGCTGAGGGAGATATGATAGAGGTCTATAAAATGAGTGGTGTGGAACGGGTAGACGTGAATCATTTGTCTACTGTTTCCAAAAATACTAGGACTAGGGGGCATGCGATGAAGCTACATAGTAGTAAATTTAATACGAATCGGAGAAAATGTTTCTTCACTCAACGAGTAATTGAACTCTGGAATTCACTGCCAGAGAATGTGGTAAGGGTGTTTAGCGTAGCGGGGTTTAAAAAAGGTCTGGACAGCTAACTAAAGGAAAAGTCCATAGACCATTATTAAATTGACTTGGGGAAAATCCACTGCTATTTCTGGGATAAGCAGCATAAAATGTCTTGAACTTTTTTGGGATGTTACCAGGTATTTGTGACCTGGATTGGCCACTGTTGGAAACAGGATGTTGGGCTTGATGGACCTTTGGTTTGTCCCAGTGTGGCAATACTTATGTACTTATAAATGTCCCACTTTAAGGTGCTAAGCTCGTTTGCTAGTGCAGCTAAGTAAAAGGGCTCCTATGTGAGTTACCTTCACTCTTAGTATTTAAACATTTAACTTTTTAAACCCTGCTTTGTTTTATTGACCACCAACTGAGGAAATTGCATCCTTTCCAATTAGCTAGCAGATTACAACCTGTTTTCTGTTTATAGGGTTGTCTCTTTATTTTATATGTGGAATTTCATTTGACTCCAGTCTCCTTGCCCTCCCCCTGACCTTAAATATAAAGCAAAAAAAGACAAAAAAGCTTTTGCCTATAGGAGGTTCTGTTTGGAGCTTTCGGTTTGGTATCTTGGTCACAGTTGAACAAAATGGTAGTTCCATATCATCATGCTGATCAATCCATAGACTGGTGGGTTGTGTCCATCTACCAGCAGGTGGAGATAGAGAGCAATCCTTTTGCCTCCCTATATGTGGTCATGTGCTGCCGGAAACTCCTCAGTATGTTCTCTATCTCAGCAGGTGGTGGTCACACACAGCAGCAGCTCTGGCTATGTCTCCAAGCCTAATTCTTAGGTTGTGTTGAGTACCTGGGGTTGAGGACTTTTCTTGAGCAAGTGCAAACCTGGTGGTCCCAGGTCCCTCCTTTTCTCCCCCCTCCCGCTGGCTCCGTTAAAAAAAAAAAAAATTTTTTTTTTTTTGAACGTCCTTTAAGGGCGTTTATTTCAACGTTTTTTTCAACGTTTTTTTCAACGTTTATATCAGTGTTTATTGCAGCTGCTCACTGGGACACCAGTTCGTTACAGCTTGGAGCGAGAAGCAGGTAATTTTTACCTTTTGTAGCGGGCAGGGGGTTCCCCGTTCAGTCTCCACGTGGCTTATGGCGTCGGAGGGCGAGGGCGTGAAGAATCGCTTCCTGGACCACGTGTGCGCTTCTAGCGGGGATGCGGGGGTTTCAAAGCCTGAATCGCCTTTTTTGGGCGTCAGTTTGGAGTCTGGTCAGTGTCCCGGTTCTTCCTCCGGTGCGGTGGTTTTCCCGCCATAAACACCCATCCCCCCGCTGGCTCGCCCCCCACCCCCCCCCCCCCCCCCCCCCCCCCATTTTAGCCGGCCACTCTGCTCGGACGGCTTCTTCTCGGGCCTTGAAAGTTCGGCACTTCCGAATGGAGACTCTCCGCTCTTTTAGCGGCAGTGAAGGCAGGGGAGTTCCTGGCATCCTTGGACATCAAGGAAGCTTACTTGCATATTCCCATCTGACCTCCTCATCAACGCTTTCTGCGCTTTGCAGTCCTGGGCCGACACTTCCAGTTCAGAGCCCTCCCGTTCGGGTTGGCTACTGCTCCGCGGACCTTCTCCAAAGTAATGGTAGTCATCGCAGCCTTCCTACGCAAGGAAGAAGTACAAGTCCATCCTTATCTGGACGACTGATTGATCCGAGCCCCCTCTTATGCAGAGTGCGGCAGAGCTTTAGACCGGGTGATTGCTCTTTTGAGCTCCCTGTGGTGGATCATCAACTGGGAGAAAAGCCAGCTGCGCCCGACTCAGTCCCTGGAGTATCTGGGAGTTCGTTTCGACACCCAAGTGGGCAGAGTGTTCCTGCCAGACAATTGGATTGTCAAGCTTCAGGCTCAGGTGGACCAGTTCCTAGTAGCCTCTCCTCTTCGGGCTTGGGACTATGTGCAGCTGTTGGGCTCTATGACGGCCACGATGGAAGTAGTGTTCTGGGCCAGGGCCCATATGAGACCTCTATAGCACTCTCTGCTGCAGCGATGGACTCCAGTGTCGGAGGATTACGCTGTGCGCCTTCCCTTGGATCCAGCGGTGCACAAGGCGCTGAGCTGGTGGTTGAGGCCAGACAAGCTGTCCGCAGGAATGCCTCTTTTGACCCCAGAGTGGGTTGTCGTCACGACGGACGCCTCTTTGACGGGCTGGGGAGCGCACTGCTTGGGAAGGACAGCGCAGGGGCTCTGGTCTCCTGCAGAGGCAAAGTGGTCTATCAACCTCCTGGAACTCGGAGCCATTCGATTGGCGCTTTTGGAGTTTCTCCTGGTACTGGCGGCGAAGCCGGTACGGGTCCTCTCGGACAATGCCACGTCTGTGGCCTATGTCAATCGCCAGGGAGGTACCAAGAGCGCCTCTCTAGCCAAGGAGGCCATGAATCTATGCCAGTGGGCGGAAGCGAACCTGGAACAGCTGTCGGCGGCCCACATTGCGGGAGTCATGAATGTCAAGGCGGACTTTCTCAGTCACCATACCTTGGATCCCGGAGAGTGGCAGCTATCTGCTCAGGCATTCTTGGACATCACGAAGCGCTGGGGCCAGCCGAGCCTAGATCTGATGGCGTCATCGGCCAAGTGCCACGTTTTTTCAGCAGAGGACGGGACCCTCGATCTCTGGGAGTAGATGCTCTTCTCCAACAGTGGCCGACACAGGAGCTTCTCTATGTGTTCCCGCCCTGGCCCATGTTGGGCAGTCTGCTAGGCCGGGTGGCAAAGCATCCGGGCCGGGTAATCCTGGTGGGTCCGGACTGGCCCAGACGTCCCTGGTATGCGGACTTGATCAGGCTCTCAGTGGACGGCCCTCTGCGGCTGCCAGTGGAGCGGGGCCTGTTGCATCAGGGTCCCGTGGTGATGGAGGATCCCTCCCCATTTGGTCTTACGGCCTGGCTATTGAGCGGCAGCGTCTGAGGAAGAAGGGCTTCTCAGACAAGGTCATCACCACTATGCTGAGAGCGAGGAAGCGCTCTACTTCTACTGCTTACGCCAGGGTTTGGCTTACCTTTGCATCGTGGTGTGAGGCAGGCTCTCTTTCTCCCTTCTGTGCTCCAATTTCTTCAGTGTTGGCGTTCCTGCAAGAAGGTCTGGAGAAAGGCCTATCGCTCAGTTCCCTTAAAGTCCAGGTGGCGGCTCTGGCTTGCTTCAGGGGTCGCCTGAAGGGTGCTTCCTTGCCTCGCAGCCTGATGTGGTGCGCTTTCTCAAGGGAGTTAATCACCTACGCCCTCCTCTGCGCTCGGTGGTGCCTGCGTGGAATCTCAATCTAGTGCTAAGAGCCTTGCAGAAGCCGCCTTTTGAGCCCTTGTCGAGGGCATCTCTGAAAGACCTGACGTTGATAGCAATCTTTTTGGTGGCTATCACTTCAGCCAGACGAGTTTCCGAGCTCCAGGCGCTATCATGTCGGGAGCCCTTCCTGCAGTTCACTGAGGCAGGAGTGTCTATTCGCACGGTGCCTTCCTTCCTGCCCAAGATTGTTTCTCGTTTCCATGTGAATCAGCAGCTCTGCCTACCCTCCTTTCATAGGGAGGACTACCCAGAGGAGTACTGTGCTTTCAAATTTCTGGATGTGAGACGAGTCATCATCAGATACTTGGAAGTGACCAATGATTTCCGGAAGTTGGATCATATGTTTGTGCTGTTCGCAGGTCCTCGTAAGGATCTGCAGGCATCCAAGCTTACAGTGGCACGATGGGTCAAGGAAGCCATTGCAGCGGCTTATGTGGCCGCGGGGAAGATGCTGCCTATCCAGCTGCAGGCTCACTCCACTAGAGCACAGGCGGCCTCGATGGCAGAGGCTGGGTCCGTCTCCTTGGAAGAGATTTGTAAGGCGGCAACTTGGGCATCGGCTCATACCTTCTCCAGGCATTACCGCTTGACTGTGGCTGCTCGGGCGGAGGCCCGGTTTGGAGCTTCAGTGTTGCGGTCAGGGATTTCTATGTCCCGCCCTGGGTGAGTACTGCTTCGGTACATCCCAACTGTCTATGGATTGATCAGCATGATGATATGGAAGGTAAAATTATGTATCATACCTGATAATTTTCTTTCCATTAATCATAGCTGATCAATCCATAGCCCCTCCCAGATACCTTTACTGTTTATATTCTGGTTGCATTTCAGGTTCAAGTTTAGTTTTCTGCTCCTGTTCAGGAGGATCTTCGTGTTCAAGTTTCTTTCGATTGAATTCTTCTGGAGTTGAGACGATTTTGTGTTACAGTGAGCTGCTGCATTCCTCTCCCCTCCGTTTTACGGGGCTGGATTGAGATCTAAATTCTGCCGGCGCTCCCTCCCGCTTCGTGCGGCAGTAGGGCAGCCTTATATCCCTCCCGCTTCGGCGGTGTTAGAGTCAGCCAGCTCCTCCCGTGGTTGCGGTCGCAGGATAAGCCAGATCCCCCCCGCATCGGCGGGTGTGGTGTCCCTCCCCCGCTCTGCGGGGATGAGCTGGGTTGATTCCCCTCCCCCATTTCGGCGGTGGTGAGCTGGGCAGAGTGTCCCTTTGTGGGTGTAATTCTCTAAGTGCTGAGTCCTGCGGATGGAGCTTTGATATCGACATACTGAGGAGTTTCCGGCAGCACATGACCACACATAGGGAGGCAAAAGGATTGCTCTCTATCTCCACCTGCTGGTAGATGGACACAACCCACCAGTCTATGGATTGATCAGCTATGATTAATGGAAAGAAAATTATCAGGTATGATACATAATTTTACCTTGGTCTTTTGTTGCATGATTTTTTTATGTTCAACAAGTTTTTTTTCTCCGCGGACAAGCAGGCTGCTTGTTCTCACGAATGGGTGACGTCCACGCAGCCCCTCCGATCGGAGATCTTCACTAGCAACAGCGTTTGCTAGCCCTCGTGTGCGCATGCGCGACCATCTTCCCGCCCGAACGCGAGCGTGTTCGCCAGTCTTCTTTTTTCCATGGCTCAGAACGGCTGTTTATCGGTCGGTCTGCGCCTCATGGAGACCCCTCGCATCTTTTCGCCACGTTCTTCCGTTCGGAAGTGTCCGGAATCCTTTTCCGTCATGTTCTTCGTTAAAAAAAAAAAAATTCCTTTATTTCGAGTGTTTTCCTGTTAAGTTTTCTTTCGTCGTCGGGTTCAGCCTTTTTGGCCACCCGCACGGGTTTTTCTCATTTGTTTTGGTGCCCATTGCCATCATCGCGAATTTTGACTTCGCCGGCGTGATTTTTCCGCCCATGTTCTCGAAGCCTGCCAGCAGCTTCAAAAAGTGCACCCAGTGCAGCCGCACTATCTCGCTTACTGATAGGCAAGTTTCGTGTCTTCAGTGTCTGGGGGCCGGGCATCGTCCCCATGCCTGTACTCTCTGTCTTCTGTTGAAGAAGAGAGGTGGCGAGATTGGCCCAGTGGAACCTTTTGTTCGGGGTCTCGTCCGGTGCTTCGACGTCTACGGTACCGAGGTCATCGTCTGGTGCATCGACGTCTGCGATACCCAGGTCATCAGCCGGTGCTTCAACGTCTGCGGTACCAAGGTCATCGGTGGTATCGATGTCGTTGGAGGGTGCATCATCTTCCGGAGTGCAGGTGAGGGCTGTCCATTCCCCTGCTGGTAACGGTGAGCCCTCGAGTAAGTCAACGCCTGCCTCGAGGGTTCCTGCGGTACAGGCCCCCCCCGGGATCGACCTTTCGGACCCGGCCCAGAGGAGACGTTTGGATTAGACGTCCTCCTCTTCGGTACCGGGAGGTATCTGTGACGTGCTTCATGCAAAGGCAAAGAAGCATCGTCATTGGTCGCCTTCCAGACACGGTACCGAGAACTCTGGGTCGCCGGCGGAACCGGCACCCACTAAGCGTCGACGCCGGGAGGACCGCTCACCCTCCATACAGGAGGTGTCGATGCGCTCCACTGTGGACAGCTCGGTACAGCCTCCACGTCCTGGACAGATTCTGAGCTCGTCGCCAGTACCGGACTCCTTGCCTTCCTCGACAGCCGCTCTGAACGAGAGCCTCAGGGCCATCCTTCCAAGGATTCTGGAAGAGCTGTTGTGCCCTTCTCCGGTACCGGGGGTGCTTGTGCCGCCGGTGCCGTTGAGTGAGGCGATGGCTGGCCCCTCGCCCGTCGTGAAGTCTCCGGTCTCGGTACCGCTTGCGTTGCCAGCATCGGCGGCCTTCCAGGCTGACTCCCCGACGACATAGATGGAGGGAGCTTCATCGCTGCCGGTGTGGGAGTCTTCCTCTCGACGTACCCACTGTGGCCATGTTTCCACGGAGTCGAGACTGGCCCGGCTTCAGACTGCAGTCCATGAACTAGTGTCTGACACCGAGGGTGAGGCCTCGTGGGAAGCAGAGGAAGACCAGAGATATTTCTCTGACGAGGAGTCTTGTGGTCTTCCCTCTGATCCTACTCCCTCTCCTGAAAGGCAGCTTTCTCCTCCTGAGAGTCTGTCTTTCGCGGCCTTTGTCCGGGAAATGTCTACGGCCATTCCCTTCCCTGTGGTTATGGAGGATGAGCCAAGAGCCAAAATGTTTGAACTTTTGGTCTATCCTTCGCCACCTAAGGAATCGTCCACTGTACCCATGCATCATGTCCTCAAAAAGACATTGCTGGCGAACTGGGCGAAGCTGTTACCTAATCCCCACATTCCCAAGAAAATTGAATCCCAGTATCGGCTCCATGGGGATCCAGAGTTAATGAGGACCCAGTTGCCCCATGACTCTGGTGTGGTGGATCTGGCCCTTAAGAAGGTCAAGAGTTCTAGGGAGTATGCTTCGGCACCCCCGGGCCATGACTCTAGAACCTTGGATTCTTTTTGGCGGAAGGCCTGCTCATTTCCAAAATCCAGTCATACCAGCTCTATAGGAGCATTCATATGCGGAACAATGTGCGGCAGTTGGCGGACTTGGTGGACAAGCTCCCTTCTGAGCAGGCCAAGCCTTTTCAGCAGGTGGTCAGGCAGCTGAAGGCGTGTCGTAAATTCCTGGCCAGGGGGGGTTTACGATGTCGCGTCCAGGGCTGCTGCTCAAGGTGTGGTGATGCGCAGACTCTCATGGCTGCGTGCCTCCGACCTGGAGAATAGACTCCAGCAGCGGATTGCGGATGCTCCTTGCTGGGGGGATAATATTTTTGGAGAAAAGGTCGAGCAGGTGGTAGAGCAACTCCACCAGCGGGACACTGCCTTCGACAAATTCTCCCACCGGGCGCCTTCAGCATCTACCTCAACTGGTAGACGTTTTTATGGGGGAAGGAGGACTGTTCCCTATTCTTCTAATAAGCGTAGGTACAATCCTCCCTCTCGCCAGCCTGCTGCTCAGGCTAAACCCCAGCGCGCTCGTTCCTGTCAACAGTGTGCACCTCAACAGGCCCCAACAGCTCCCCAGCAAAAGCAAGGGACGAGCTTTTGACTGGCTCCAGCAGAGCATAGCCGAAGTCAAAGTATCTGTTCTGGACGATCTGCCGGTCGGGGGGAGGTTAAAATTTTTTCACCAAAGGTGGCCTCTTATAACCTCCGACCAGTGGGTTCTTCAAATAGTCCGGCTGGGATACGCTCTCAATTTGATTTCAAAACCTCCAAATTGCCCACCGGGAGATCAGTCCTTCAGCTTCCAGCACAAGCAGGTACTTGCCGAGGAACTCTCCGCCCTTCTCAGCGCCAATGCGGTCAAGCCCGTGCCACCGGGGCAGGAAGGGCTGGGATTCTGTTCCAGGTACTTCCTTGTGGAAAAGAAAAAAGGGGGGATGCGTCCCATCCTAGACCTCAGGGCCCTGAACAAGTATCTGGTCCAAGAAAAGTTCAGGATGCTTTCCCTGGGCACCCTTCTTCCCATGATTCAGGAAAACAATTGGCTATGCTCTCTGGACTTAAAGGATGCTTATACTCGCATCCCGATACTGCCAGTTTACAGACAGTATCTTCGATTCCGTCTGGGAACACGGCATTTTCAGTATTGTGTGCTACCCTTTGGTCTCGCCTCTGCGCCCAGGGTGTTTACAAAATGCCTGGCTGTCGTAGCGGCGTCTCTACGCAGACTGGGAGTGCACGTGTTCCCTTATCTCGACGATTGGCTGGTGAAGAACACCTCCGAGGCAGGAGCTCTACAGTCCATGCAGATGACAATTCGGCTCCTGGAGTTACTAGGGTTTGTGATAAATTATCCAAAGTCCCACCTTCTTCCAGTCCAGAAGCTAGAATTCATAGGAGCTCTGCTGGACTCTCAGATGGCTTTTGCCTACCTTCCGGAAGCGAGGGGCGACACTCTTCTGTCTCTCGTTTCCTGGGTACGGGCGTCTCAGCAGATCACAGCTCGGCAGATGTTGAGATTGCTCGGCCACATGGCCTCCACACTGCATGTGACTCCCATGGACCACCTTCACATGAGATCAGCTCAATGGACCCTAGCTGCTGGGGACCTAGAGGACGTAGTCCTGCTGTCCACGAGTTTTCTCCAGTCCCTGCATTGGTGGACAATTCGGTCCAATTTGACTCTGGGACATCCTTTCCAAATTCCTCAGCCACAAAAGATGCTGACGGCGTATGCATCTCTTCTGGGGTGGGGAGCTCATGTCGATGGGCTTCACACCCAAGGGAGTTGGTCCCTTCAGGAAAAAGGTTTGTAGATCAACCTCCTGGAGTTACGAGCGGTCTGGAACACTCTAAAGGCCTTCAGGGATCGGCTGTCCCATCAAATTATCCAGATTCAGACAGACAATCAGGTTGCCATGTATTACATCAACAAGCAGGGGGGCACCGGATCTCGCCCCCTGTGTCAGGAGGCCGTCGGAAAGTGGCTTTGGGCTCGCCGGAACGGCATGTTTCTTCATGCCATGTATCTGGCAGGCGTAAACAACAGTCTGGCCGACAGATTGAGCATGAAAATGCAACCTCACAAGTGGTCGCTCAGTTCCAGAGTGGTATGCGAGATCTTCCAAGTGTGGGGCACCCCCTTGGTGGATCTCTTTGCCACTCAAGTCAATCACAAGGTCCCTCAGTTCTGTTCCAGACTTCAGGCCCACGGCAGGCTAGCGTCGGATGCCTTTCTCCTGGATGGGCGGAAGGCCTCCTGTATGCTTATCCTCCCATACCTTTGGTGGGGAAGACTTTGCTGAAACTCAGGCAAGATCAGGGCACCATGATCCTGATCGCTTCCTTTTGGCTGCGTCAGATACGGTTCCCTCTTCTTCTGGAATTGTCCTCCGAAGAACCGTGGAGATTGGAGTGTTTTCCGACCCTCATTACTCAGAACGAGGGGGCGCTTCTGCATCCCAACCTCCAGTCCCTGGCTCTCATGGCTTGGATGTTGAGGGCATAGATTTTGCCTCCTTGGGTCTCTCCAAGGGGGTCTCCCGTGTCTTGCTTCCAGGAAAGATTCCACTAAGAAGAGTTACTTTTCTATGGAGGAGGTTTGCCATCTGGTGTGACAGCAAGGCCTTAGATCCTCGCTCCTGTCCTACACAGACCCTGCTTGAATACCTTCTGCACTTGTCCGAGTCTGGTCTTAAAACCAACTCTGTAAGGGTTCATCTTAGTGCGATTAGTGCATACCATTACCGTGTGGAAGGTAAGCCGATCTCGGGACAGCCTTTAGTTGTTCGCTTCATGAGAGGTTTGCTTTTGTCAGAGCCCCCCATCAAACTTCCTACAGTGTCATGGGATCTCAATGTCGTTCTCACCCAGCTGATGAAATCTCCTTTCGAGCCACTTAATTCCTGCCATCTGAAGTACTTGACTTGGAAGGTCATTTTCTTGGTGGCAGTCACTTCAGCTTGCAGAGTCAGTGAGCTTCAAGCCTTAGTAGCTCATGCTCCTTATACTAAATTTCATCATAACAGAGTAGTCCTTCACACTCACCCTAAGTTCTTGCTGAAGGTGGTGTCGGAGTTCCATCTGAATCAGTCAATTGTCTTGCCAACATTCTTTCCCCGTCCTCATACCCGCCCTGCTGAACGTCAGCTGCACACATTGGACTGCAAGCGAGCATTGGCCTTCTATCTGGAGCGGACACAGCCCCACAGACAGTCCGCCCAAATGTTTGTTTCTTTTGATCCCAACAGAAGGAAAGTGGCTGTCGGGAAACGCATCTTATCCAATTGGTTAGCAAATTGCATTTCCTTCACTTACGCCCCAGGCTGGGCTGACTCTTGAGGGTCATGTCACGGCTCATAGTGTTCGAGCCATGGCAGCGTCAGTGGCCCACTTAGCCACTATTGAAGAGATTTGCAAGGCTGCGACGTGGTCATCTGTCCACACATTCACATCTCATTACTGCCTACAGCAGGATACCCGACGCGACAGTCAGTTCGGGCAGTTGGTGCTGCAGAATCTGTTCGGGGTTTAGAATCCAACTCCACCCCCCCCCCCCCCCTCCAGGCCCATTTTTATTCTGTTCCAGGCTGCACTCTCAGTTAGTTGAATAAGTTAGGTCAATCTCAGTTTTGTCCTCGCCGTTGCGAGGCCCAATTGACCAAGGTTGTTTGTTTTGAGTGAGCTTGGGGGCTAGGGATACCCCATTCCTGAGAACAAGCAGCCTGCTTGTCCTCGGAGAAAGCGAAAGCTACATACCTGTAGACAGGGGCGTAGCCAGTTGGCCAATTTTGGGTGGGCCTGACCCCAAGGTAGGTGGGCATGGAATTTGCTCCCCCCCCCCCCCCAGGTCCCCCTCTGGTTTGCTCCTCTCTCCACCCCTCTCTATCTCTCTACCCATAAACCCCAAATATTAAATACTGAAGATTTCCTCCTCCTCCTCCTCCAGCAGCCAGCACTCTTCCAAATAGCAGCTGGTAGCACTTGCCTCAAACTGAGGCTGCTGTCAGGAGGCCGTGCATGTTTAGTGCTTTTGCATGTGCAAAAACTGAGCATGTGCAGAAGGGCTGGTCTCAGCGTCAGCTTAAGGCAAATGCTTCTGGCTGATATTTGGAAGAGTGCTGGCTGCCCAAGGAGAGAAAATCTTCAGCTGGCAAGGTTTGGGGATCCCCACCAGCCACAGCAAGATTGTCACAATTTTGGGTGGGCCTGAGTCCAAAGCGGGTGGGCCCTTGCCCACCCAAACCCACCTGTGGCTACGCCACTGCCTGTAGAAGGTATTCTCCGAGGACAGCAGGCTGATTGTTCTTACCTACCCACCCGCCTCCCCTTTGGAGTTGTGTCTTCCCTTGTCTTTGCTATTTACTGGACTGGCGAACACGCTCGCGTTCGGGCGGGAAGATGGTCGCGCATGCGAGGGCTAGCAAATGCTGTTGCTAGTGAAGATCTCCGATCGGAGGGTCTGCCGTGGATGTCACCCATTCATGAGAACAATCAGCGTGCTGTCCTTGGAGAGTACCTTCTGCAGGTATGTAGCTTTCGCTTTACTGGAAATCCAGTAGATGTTTCACATACACATGAGCGGTGAATATTTATCAAAATCAAATCTCCTGTTAACAAAGTTTGCCAGTGGTGAGCAAATTTTGTTAACGCTTTGCAATTATATTTAATTCCAGTGTTCTAAATGTAGCTAAGTTTTTCTGGGGCATTTTTATGTGCAATTAAATATGTTTTCACTTCATTTTGATGCTGGAGTATTTTCGTGTTAGGCTATTTATTTTAGAAGTTTAGTGATACGACCAGCTGTTTCTTCAACAGTAGTATTTAAGCCTTTGGAGCTCTTGTATAATTGTATATTCATTTATTTTTTCACACTTAGCTCTGCAAAGTTACTTGTATGAGTGCTGCAACCCTTCAGTCCCATTTACGTGGAGCAAAGCATACTAAGGTAAATTTCATGCTTGTGTTAGAAAATACTTTGGAAATGTCTAGTTGTTTAGTGAGCATCTGGTTTAGAAAAGACTGAAAATGGTTAAGAATGAGGCACGCCATGGTGTACATTGAAAACAGTTTGCAAATGAATTGACCCTGGTAACAGTTAGGGTAAATACCCAAGGCTGAAAATTGCTCTTTCATCAGTGGTTAAAAGTATAACTGTGACCTCAGATGGGTGAGAGAGAGAAAGGAGTGGACATTTTCTTCTGAATTCCTTGCCCGTTTTTGTCTTCTGTTCTAAAGCAGATGCAAATTCCACAGGTATTTTTGTACCAGCGGCATTTGCTGGCTCCAGTTTCACTGAGGGATTTGTTTCACTTTGGGAATAGCTACCCATGTAGTCTCAGTTGTCTTGTAAAGAATGTGGATGCTTACTTTGGAAGCATTGTGAACTTGAATATCTTCAGGACTTGAGAAGAATATTGAAATATTTTAATAGACTGATTGCGGTATTGCTTCACCTGTAAAATGTTGTAGGACCAACTTTTGTGTTAAATACAAAAATAGATTATTGTAATCTTTGTTATATGTTGAACTGAAATAGTTTAGTGGTGCTAGAATATATTATGGTGTTGACAGACCTTTGTGATATATTCTCTATTAAATTATTTCATTTGGACACATAATAGTGTCTGAAAAATTGATTACGCTCTGCATTTTATAACATGTAGTTGTATAGCACTTAATATTAGTATTTTAACTATTTTTTAAACAGTTTTAACACATGCTTAATTCAAGAAGTCAGTTTTTACTGCTGTTACTCAATGGAAACAAATGAATTTGGTTTTCAAGATAACTAGGCTGTGTAAATTAGACCTGTTATTAGACCTAATGAATGTAAATAATCTGATAAATATTCTGAATATACTGCATACCAAACCCATTTGTGGCCCTAGAGCAGTGTTTCCCAAGTCAATCCTGGAGTACCCCCTTTGCCAGTCAGATTTTCAGGATATCCACATTATACGCAGATCTTTCATGCATATTAATTGTGGATATCCTGAAAACCTGACTAATAAGAGGATACTCCAGGACTGACTTGGGAAACACTGCCCTAGAGGACTGGCATTGATGACCTCTGATCTAGAATTCAAATTAAGGTAGCATATTTAGCATCTAATATTCACTCTCTATGTGTCCTAGAATAATATATAGTTATTGTAACAAAAATGTGTTGTAAAAGCAGTCTAGTGATGATGGAAGAAATATTTAGTGGTCTTTTGTATTGAATTCCTTGCCCTGTATATGGTAGATACCTAATCAACAGATATAAGAAGTCTAAATATCTTCATCTGATGAAGGATCCAAATTCACTTTGTCTAGTCCATGAGTTGCTGGATTATGGGAACAATTTTGCACGATTACCTTGCAGCTAATTTTCAAAGAGAAATACCCAAGTAATACCTTGCAGATAATTTTCAAAGAGAAATACTCAGGTAATTCCATTTTGAAACTGTTCTGCAAGTACACATGTACAGATAGTAATCTGCATCTGTTGATGTGGGTGGCCACTTGGGGGTAAAACTGCACATATACATTTGAAATTGTCATCGTATATGTACTATTTATTTCTGTGATGTGATATACACCATAGAATTTTTTTTATTTATTTTTCCTGGGTAACGTAACACTTGCGAAACTCACAATCACTTTTAGCCTTTCTGAAGAAACGCAGCTTTCAGCCAGAATGCTCTACTTGGTTAAATACTTCTGTATATTTTTCCTAATGTCTGTGTCATTTACTAATGAGCATATTTATGCTGGCCGTTTCTTTCAGTGATAATATATTATCTGGCTTAGTTTATTGTATTTTTCAGTCACATACTGTTTGCTAATTTTGATATAATAAAACTCAAGACACCATACTAAATATTTGTCAGTTCTGTAAATAAATACAATGCCACATTTTAAAGGTTGTTGAATTTTTGGCATTCTTCATCTGTGATAAAACCAGGGTAATTAAGGGGCTTCAATCACAAAGTTGTATAGATGGATTTTGTTTTCTAGTAAGTTATCAAAATGAATTGAGTTAAAGTATAAAGGAGAAGCTGGGCTCCGAGTTTGATTTGGTTTCTGTGGCTGAATATGAGGCAGTGGTTCTTGGTTGGGCCTTAGACACTCCCCTCTAAAATTTTTATTGTTTAATTCACTCACTATACTGCTTAAATTGGATGTTTGTGAGACTTTCTTACATTTGGTCTACAGTTCAAGTTAAATTATGCATTTTGGTTATTTGGGGGAGGGCTACGTTCTGGAATTTGGAGCTGCCATTCTAGGGTAAAGATGGCACATATGGAGCCTGTTTTACATAGAATGTTGAGACTGGAATTGGTGTCTGGGTCAGGATATTGGTTCTGGTAGTATTTTACAAAAGGCTCTGCTAAACATGGAATCTTCTTTTGTAATAAAAACCTATAAAGACGCTCGGAAGGGCATATGTATTTGCTGACAAGTAGAGCAGGAGCAGCCAGTTTACAAACATATATGGATAAAATAAGCAGCAGAACTCCGACAGTTTTCATGTAGCAATGTCAATTTCTCAACTTTTTTTTTTTTTTTTTGAAAGTATCTTTATTGAATCAAAGGTAGGTACAAAGCATCGCAAATCCAACACCAATGAAAATACACACAGATCCAACTGTAAACCAAACTGTGTAAAAGTGTACATAGAAAAGTATTATTGTATACTAGTAAGTGCCAGTTCGATGTTCCTCCCTTGATCGTTTTCTTAATTCGTTACCCAGCCCCCTCCAAGCAACAAACCACATCCCCCCCTCAGGTCTCCACTGCTCACAGGCACCTAGATTGGAACCCATATCTAAGGGTCCCCCAGCTCATCAGTTTCTCCTAGGTTCAGTTTAGAATATCTTTTCATATTTCTCAGTATAGGCAATCTCTTTTCAACACCGTGAGAGAGTATTGGAGAGACACCCACTCCATCATTTCCTTCATGAGATTGTGCCATTTTGCTTTGGAGGGGGGTGTTGTCTGCCCAGTAATGTAAAATGCATTTTTTAACTAACAGGGTTGCTGTCATAGTTAACTTACATTGCACTTCATTCAGTCCCTCATGCCTAAGCTGCCCCTCATCACACAAAAATAACACAGTATAGGACCATTCAAAAGGGCAATGCAGGGTCTGTTCAATGACCACCAGGGAATGAGACCACAAATGTGAAAGTGCAGGTCACTTCAAAAAAGAGTGGAGAAGAGTGTCCCTTGCAGAGTGGCACTTTATACACTTGTCATCATCCCAGAGGCCTATGTCCCTCCCACACTGTCTGGTGATACGCACTTTATATAGAATTCTATACTGGATGTCCTGAAGTGCAGTGTTCACTGTAATCTTGGGTATAGTCTCAAATGCCCTCATATGAGATCCTGGGAAATTGTCTCACCTAGATCTGCACTCCAATGTGTGGTCAGCTGTTCTAAATGAGGATCTAGCCTGTTATCTCCAATCAAGTGATACCATCGGGAAAGTGTGTTGAGGGGGGCAGGGATGCTTAAAAATAATTGGTCTAAATGGGTGAAGCACAAAGGTGAACCCACAGCTTGCGCCACAGAATTATAATATAATAAGAACTGAAAAAACTGTGAATTTGAAAGGTTGCACGCTCGCTTGATCTGATCAAAGGAAGGAAAGTGGGTTCCACCCAGTTCCATCAGGTGTCCCAAGTATTGGCAGACCCCTGTGGCCACCACCGAAATGAACACTGTCCCATACTGGCTGGGAAATCAGGCTTGTTCACTAGAGATAGAAATGGGTACACCTTCCTGTCAGGATTGCTGGACATACTTAGATTAATATGAAACCAGCTTCTGATACCTCCCCCCTCCCTCAGGAATCCCTGAGGATGACAGATGGACCAGTTGTTGCCTAGCTGCCTGCTAGCCCTTTGTTTCTCAAGTACCCCTACTTAACACACCTTTGTCCTCTCTAGGCATTGGGGACCAGGGCTCTCTGAGAACAGTGAAAGCCAGACAGGCTCCAAAACTAGGGACTTCAAAGATTAAAACCTGTGAAAGTGGTCACCTGCCTTACATCAGGAATTTAAACTGGAGTTTGCAAAGGAAATAGCTGATAACTTCTTTCCTTCCCAGCCTTTGTTATTTGATCCCTCTCTGTTCCTGTTAGGTATATAAGTCAGAGCACATGGATCTTCTCGTTCTCTCTTTCTCTGCACACCCACATCTTTAGCCACCAGAGCACCTGGCTCTGGCCCCCCTTCTCCTTCAGCCCTACCCTGAGGCTCTCCCTCTCTCTTTTCCTCTGTACACCTCTATCCTTACCTTTCTCTCCTTGATTCCCATCCACACACACACACACCGATACAGAATTGTAATATTTACCTGTACTAAGTGCTGTGAGCCTATATATACAAATACAATACACCATATATATATAAACCCGTGTGGATTGTGTATTCTTGGGAACCCACTGCCTCTACGGACTGGACCTGGGACCATAACTGGACAATGAATGCTGACATTTTGGGGGCTCTGTCTCGGTTTCACAAGAGGATCTTCAGCTGGGTAAGTAAGGACTTTTTTTTGTTTTTTTTGGTTGCATGTTTTGATATGTACGTCTAGGCTTGTTAGGGTGGATTGAAAGTTGAATTAATTTAATGCTGTGTTTGGGCTGCTCTGAAAAGATGGATGTATCCTCCAACTTTGTATTGGAAGGGGCATGAAGTGTAACAGTCCCACATTTAATACACTACATATCTTTCTTTGATAACCACTTAATTTTCTGTCATTATACACTATTTCTCTATCCTGCTAGTTTCTGTCCTGGTGAAAGTCAGCTTAGCCTGACAGGAACTGATAGCTGGCATATCTAATCTTTTACCTGCCTTGCTTAATCTATATTCATTCTGAACTGTGTCTCCAGTCCCTCTTCTCTATAAAAGAGGCACACAGAGCTAGTTCCATATACATATATCTATAAAGAGACTAGCTAGGCCCCGATACCAATAAGAAGTATTTTCGGCAGCCTCAAACATGGACGCTTTTGATCGTAAAGAACTAAAGGTAATTGTACAGGCATATTGTAATAAGAAGGGAGGCCCATATGATGGGGAATTCCCGGAGGATTCCTGGTATAACATCCAAAAACAAATGATACATCATTACCAAGAGTTCAAAAAGAAAGTAAATGAAAAGGAAATGTCTTTTTATACAAGGCCTGTGTAGGGGGCTCATTAGTCTGAAACAGGAAAATGCAGCACTGACCACTCAGTGCACTAAGTTAACCAAGTTAACAAGTTTGCATTTCTATGCAACGTACACAAGTTTTGCAAGCCACAAACTCCTTCTTATATGTAAATGAACAATTGGATGAGGCTAAAACAGAATTAAAACATTTAAAAAGTAAATGTGCCTCAAAGGACCAGATTAACTCTGTGCACTGGCGGATCCCGAGAATTTCTCCCTCAGGCGGGAGCCTATGAAACACCCTATAAGCTAGGCTTTCAATTCATAGAAACATAAAAGAACACAGAAATGTGTGTAGTGGACTTGAGAAGTGGGGTCAAATCTAAGACTGAAAACACTGACTTAAGCACTCAGACATGCACAGATGAGGAAACCCCAGGCTCAGGCACTAATCTGAGGGACAGGGATGATTCTGGAGACACAGAAACTGACTCCAGTACAGACCCCCGAACACCAGTAAACCTGGTACTGTATGACTCATTAAAGGATAGTGGCATTGAAAGGATAATACAGAAGGTCAGCCCTATGCCTTTTAATATGAATGAATGGTGCAAATGGGAGGAAAACGTCTGTCTTTGACAGGCTTATGCACGTTGCTTTAGGACCACACTATATTAAAGTAGGATCTCTCACCCACTCATACCAGTTGGTGAAAAAGGGTCTTGAGCAATTATTTCACTGTACTCAAATGCAAGCATTTAGAACACTTGCACCCCTGCCAAATGACACACTAGAACAATTTGCATACAGATTGTGGGTGCTGGAAGCAGTCTTTCGAGACCAGGAGGGTTGGCCCAAAACAGGAGATTATGGTCAGAAATAGCATAAAGAATTTCTATTGGAAATCCTATCCCCTGAGATTACTAAACATCTCCGATTGTTTGCTGAGGATCCCAAAGAAACTCCTTTTGCCACTTTAATGCTCAGGATTGGATATGTGTGGAAAACTCAGCCATCCCAGGTAATTACTGTGTCAGAAGCAAAGAAATGGCAAGCAGAAGGGCCATCCCTCAACAATAGTTCAGGAAACACAGGACAGGCCCCCTGGAGAGGGCAGATGTAATTTTAGAAATTCCTCAGGCTACATCCCTTTTCATGAGCTCAAAGCACAGAGAGACCAGTTAGCACAGCAGAAAACTAAGTGGGAGCAAGATAAATATTCCATGCAGCTAGAATTAGAATAAAAAGTGAATTGATAGCTGCCCAGAATAAGCAAGAAAACAAGGACTAGGGATGTCCAAATATCAAACAATCCCAAACCTTTTGGGCCCAGCCTGACTCCTTTCACTTACCTGAGCACTCACTTCCAGCACCTCGGGAGAGGGGGAAGGAGACAGACTCAGAATATCAAGGTTTGTGGCACCCTTGATATTGGACACTTGTGGCACCCCAATGTGAACAGCCGGATAGGGGGTCAGGATAAATTAGCGTTGATTGACACAGGGGCTGGAATCAGTTTTACAAGTAGGGCTTCTCTTATGGCAGATCAGGAAAAGGTACAAATATATAAAATCCAAGGGGTCAATGACACAGTTACCAACTGTGTGGCTATCCCAGTTAAATGGGGTATCCCGGTGCAGATGCAGAGGGAACATGATAATGAAATTTTGGAAACCAGTATCTCCACTATAGTGAGCACAGAAAAGGAGATAATTGGAATTGATGTCCTCAACCAGTTAGTGGATATGACTTCTCTTACATTGTGGCAATGTATTGGATCCCCAAAAATGTCTACAATTTTGGTGCACGAAGTAATTCCCATGCATTTGGCCATACAATGCACAAAAGCTGACCAACAGTACGATCAGAGTGTAATTCCCACAGAGTTTACAGACATCCCTGTCTGGGCACAAGACAAACTAGAATGTGGCAGAATGTCCGCAGTAATCCTGTTGGAAGGAGAGGATCCTCCACCACAAAAGCAATATCCGGTACCTCATCAGGCAATAGAACCCGTAGCTAAGATTATACAGGTACTGGACGAGGGGGGCATAATTAGACCGATCTCTTCTACATGCAACTCACCAGCTTGGCCAGTAGTTAAACCAGGAGGCTCCTTTAGACTGACCATAGATTTCCGTGCGCTAAATCAAGTATCAAAATCTGTGGTGCCGGTGGTAGCCTCATACCCGGAAATTATCTCTAAAACCCCAACTGTAAATTCTTTTCTGTCCTAGACATTTCAGGTTTTGGAGCCTGCTTCTGGCCCCGGAATGCCAGTACAAAACAGCATTTCAGTGGCTAAATAAACAATATGCATGGACTGTGTTACCTCAGGGTTATAAGGATTCTCCATTCATTTTCCACAAATACTACTACTACTACTACTACTTATCATTTCTATAGCGCTACAAGGCATACGCAGCACACTACACCATACACAAAAAGACAAAAACATCGTCGTCTCTTCGCCACCCTTAACTCCCTCCTCAAAGTGCCCTCCGCTCCCACCCACCCCCCTCACTCTCTCCTCAATCACTGGCTGACTACTTCCGCGACAAGGTGCAAAAGATCAACCTTGAATTCACTACCAAGCCACCTCCTCCTCTTCACTCTTCAACCCTCTCCCTCAACCAACCAACTCTTTCTCCTCCTTTCCTGATATCACCGAGGAGGAAACCGCCCGCCTTCTTTCCTCCTCGAAATGCACAACTTGTTCCTCTGATCCCATCCCCACCAACTTACTTAACACCATCTCTCATACTGTCACCCCCTCCATCTGTCATATCCTCAACCTCTCTCTCTCCACTGCAACTGTCCCTGACACCTTCAGGCACGCTGTAGTCACACCTCTCCTCAAAAAAACATCACTTGACCCTACCTGCCCCTCCAACTACCGCCCCATCTCCCTCCTACCCTTCCTCTTCAAAATACTTGAGCGCGCCGTTCACAGCCGCTGCCTTGATTTCCTCTCCTCTCAGGCCATCCTCGATCCACTTCAATCTGGTTTTCGCCCTCTACACTCGACAGAAACAGTACTCTCTAAAGTCTGTAATGACCTGTTCCTTGCCAAATCCAGAGGCCACTACTCCATCCTTATCCTCCTCGATCTATCTGCCGCTTTTGACACTGTCAATCATGATTTACTTCTTGCCACACTGTCCTCATTTGGGTTCCAGGGCTCTGTCCTCTCCTGGTTCTCCTCCTATCTCTCCCACCGCACCGCACTCTCATGGATCTTCTTCCACACCCATCTCGCTCTCTGTTGGAGTTCCCCAGGGATCTGTCCTTGGACCCCTTCTTTTTTCTTTTTTTTTTTAAATATTTTTATTGGTGTATGAAGTCAGACTTAATACATCTTATAACATAAACAAAGAGTAACAGGTGCTGATTAAAATTGTTCATGGTACAAACACAGCGTAGCCTTTAATCTGATTGGACTCCATGATATTTTCTTTTTAACCCCCCTCACCCCACCTCCCGCCCTTCCCCCCCCTCCCCCCCCCCCTAAGTAGAGAGTTTTCCCCAACTATACACATTCTTTACTACTTGGATTTGGAGTGCTGTTGCGAAAGCAATGTCTGGGCTCTGCACCACAGATCTCGGTATTGCCGGAGACTCAGAGCAACAGCAAATTTATATGTCATGTTAACCCAGCTGCCCATTTCTATCATACTATTTTTCCATGATTCCACTTCCGGGGGTGTCTCATTGACCCACTCCTGCAATATACATGTCTTCAAAATTATCAATGCCAGCAATACAAAGTGGATCTGGGCCGCGCCCAGTCCCTGTCCTTTCAGTGCCTCCCCACATCCCATCAGAGTAACAGAGTAATGCCACTCCACTGTGCGTTGCAGAATTTCTTCCAACAACCGCAACGCATTCACCCAGAGAGAGTGCAATGATGGACATTCCATGAAAGAATGTAGGAATGAACCCACACTCCTCTTGCACTTATTACATGTGTCATCCTCCCACATTCCCAATGCTTTCCCTCTTGTTTTTGTGATATGCACCCTGTAGAGAATCCTATACTGGATGTCTTGCAACGCTGCATTCGGGTTTATCTTACTCAGGTTTCTAAATGTTACCCCTAGGCGATCCACCGTGACTTCTTCTACCACGTCCCCACTCCACTTCTCTGCCAATTGTATCATATGTGGTGCTTTTTTATGGTCTCTAATCGCTTGATGCCACCTGGTTAGTCTATTGCTTATTGGATTAGTCTGCATAAACAGGAGGTCCAATTTGGTAAAATGAGCTATAGCCCGGGTCCTGCGCTCTTCACTCAGAACATAGTCTCGGGCCTGTAAGTAAGCAAAGAATTGAGAGCCAGCTATCTGCAGTTCCTGCTTTACCATATCAAAGGTTGGAAAGGCGTCATCCCCCTGTTTCCTAAATTGACCTATGAACCGACATCCCTTTTCCCGCCAGCTCCTAAATACCGACACGCCCTGCCCTGCCAAGTTCCCTACTAGTGGCATGAATGGGCTGACCCCCTTACCTGCTTCTCCATGTCCTCTCCACCACCTCCACGCCCGCTGTAGCGCCGCCACAAATGGGTTCTCCACTACCTTCCTAGCTCCCTGCACTACCCAGGATTCTAATACTGTAAAAGGATCATTTGGACTGCACCAGCTCTCCCAAAAACCCTGGAGGGCATAATGCCCCTCCCCTGAGATCAGCTCATGTATCCACCGCATCAGTGCCGCCACGTTATATCTCCTCAGGTCTGGGAGTCTGAGGCCTCCTTGTGCCCTCCCGTGAATCAATTTAGTAAATGCAATCCTGGAGCGCTTTGAATGCCAGATAAAAGTGCCTATAATACTTCTATACCTTTTCTCCTCCTCCTTTCTCACCCACAGCGGGAGCATTTGTAGCGGATACATGAGCTTGGGTAATAACACCATTTTCACTAATGCAATTCTGCCCATAAAGTTTAATGGTAGGTCTTTCCATTGGTTACATAATTTTTTACCTCCTCTATACGGTCAATTACGTTTCTTTTATATATCCAGACCTGATCTGCACTAAGGTGTACCCCCAGGTATTTAATGTCTCCCGGTGCCCAGCGCAGAGGAAAAGTCGCCGATTCTCTACATCTACATGGTACAGTAACCGGTAGCGCCTCTGATTTCTCAAAATTTATGCTGAGGCCCGAGAATTCTCCAAATTCTCGAATAGTGTGCATCACCCGAGGCAGAGTTTCAGTCGCATCGTCTATCAGCAACAACATGTCGTCTGCGAACAGATTAATTTTGTGTTCCTCTCCTCCCACTCTTAGCCCTTTCAAACTTGACTCCTGTCTAATTTTTGCAGCTAGTGGTTCCAGTGTCAAAATGAACAATAAGGGCGACAACGGGCACCCCTGCCTGGTCCCCCTTCCCAGGGCGAATGTATCCGTCAGGGAGTCGTTCACAAGTATTTGAGCCGTCGGGGAACTATACAGTGCCTGAATCCAATTCAAAAATTCTCCCTGGATGCCGAAACGCCTCAATATCCAAAACATATACTTCCAGATCACTTTATCGAAGGCTTTCTCGGCATCCAGGCTAGCTAGAATGGCATCCCCAGTTCTCCCTTTCCCCTCCAGAAGCACTCTGCATATTTTTAAGATGTTGGCCGACGAATACCGGCCCTTAACAAAGCCTACCTGGTCTGGATGTACCAGGCAAGGGACCACCCTTCCCAATCGGTCCGCCAGCACCGCTGCCAAAATCTTTACATCCTGGTTCAGCAGAGATATTGGCCTATATGAGCCCACCAACTCCCCGTCTTTCCCGGGCTTTGGAAGTACAACTATATGTGCGTGATTTAACACCGGTCCCATAGTGCCCGCTTCTCTTGTGTCCTCACACATAGCAACAAAGGGAGCTATAATCGTATCTTGTAAGATTTTATAGTATTCCACTCCCAGCCCATCGGGTCCCGGTGCTTTTGCTAAGGTTAAACGCTTGATGACCTTCTGAACCTCCTCCCCCTGTATCGGCGCATTTAACATCTGCCGCTGTTCTACTGAGATAGTGGCCAAACCCATCCCTTCGACAAATTCCCTGCATTTATCTTCTGGAAAGGAACCCTCCTTATATAGGGACGAGAAAAAGCGAAGAAACTCCTCTTGAATGTCAGTTAACTGCGCGCATACTTTCCCTTGCTGGTTTCTAATTTTCCTGATAAATTTTCTCGTTGTCCTCTGACTCACGAGAGATGCTAACATTTTGCCCGTTTTATTGCCCCATTGGTATAGTTTATATTTATACAATTTAACATTGTAACTCGCTTCCTCGTCCAGCACATTCTGTATTTCTTTCCTACACTCCATGTATGTCTTTCTATTACAGTCCGAGGAGTGACCCATAAGTATTCTACGCGCCTCCCGCAATTTCTTTGTGAGATCTTTTATTTTTTCCCTCCGTTTTTTATTTTTGGAGGCAACGTAAGCGATAATTTTCCCTCTTAGCACTGCCTTTGCAGCCTCCCAAAAAATTCTAGGGCTCACTTCCCCTGCATCATTCTCTGCTATGTAATTCAACCAGCACTTCCTTAATTCGGAGCAGAAGTCCCTGTTCCTATATAGCGCCGGGTTCATCCGCCATCGGGCCGGTCCTTCCCTTCTACCCCAGGACAACTCTGCCCACACTAGTGCATGGTCTGACACAGCTGGCTCTACAATTCCCGATCGATTTGCTGTAACACTGAGTGAGTGTGATATAAGCAGACAGTCAAGTCGAGAGTGGACCCCATGAGGGTGAGAAAAGAAAGTGTAATCAGTGTCTGTTAAGTGTTGTTGCCTCCATATATCCGCCAAATCTAAATCTCTCATCAGCAAGTTCACACCCTTGTCCTCATGGTCTCTCCCTGCTCTCCGTGGTGGCTTGCAATCTATTGAGGGATCGCTAGTGATGTTAAAGTCCCCCCCAACTATAAGTTGATATTCATCTAATGTTACCAGCTTGGCTTTCAATAAAATGAAGAACTTGTGGCTATAAACATTGGGTGCATAGACATTGCATAATCCCACCCTTTTCCCTTGCAATTCACCAGTCACTATCAAGTAACGCCCATCTGGGTCCTGGTACATATTATGTAAGTCAAAGGCCACATTTTTCTGGAACAGTATGGCAACCCCCCGCTGCCTTCCATTATATGATGCAAAGAATATATCTCCCACCCAATCCTTCTTTAACTTAAGGTGTTCTAGCTTACTTAGGTGGGTTTCCTGAATCATGGCCACGTCAGCTTTCTGGCGCTTAAGAGCCTGCAGAATCTTAGTTCTCTCTACCGGAGAGTGCACTCCGTCCACATTCAGCGACACAATCTTAAGACAAGCCATTCATAACATAATGTCTCCTGTCATCTTGCACAATAGTTCCCCTTACTATCTGAAGGCTTCCCAGCTGAGCCCTCAGAGCTAACACACACTGCCCCAAGTTCTGTGGCTTTTCAATCTCTCCTCTCCTCTTGCCCTCTGGTCTCTCCCTTCGTTTGTACACACTCCACATAGGTATTTGTAAGGAACCTCTCATTCCCCCCTTCCCTCCCCTCGCCTTCTCTATTCTTCCCCCACCCCCGCCCATTCCTCCTTTCCCTTGTGTTACCCCTTTGATTCTATTCCTCTGAGCACACATACCCCTTGTGCACGCCAGTGCTCAACACTCACACTCCCCTTTTACACCACCAACTCTCCCGAACTCCGCCCTCTCTTCCTCTACCCTCCCCCCTCCTGGTGTTACCCCAAATTTTTTCCTTCTCCTCTCAACACATATCTGAACATTATAGTCTAGTTATTGAGCACTTGTGCTCCTAAAAAAGAAGAAAATTCTTAACCAGGAGCTCAAGTGAGACTCCAACATTGTAACCTGTTATAACTGTAGCTGAATAGTTCATAGTCCAGTGTCTTCTCTCGATTTTCCTCATTCATGTTGACATGATGAACCAGTAAACTGCCTGTCTGCTAATATCCTTGAGTACGATGATACTTGCAATCGTCATTGTTGATTCATCTCTGATCTTGCCTTGTCTGCTACCAAAAATTTTTTTTTTCTATAGATGTAACTCTGTCCCATCTAGCTCCGCCATTTTTTAAAAATTCGTCCGTCGCCTGACTTTTCTGCTGCTGCATTCTCTCAAGGTAGTGTTGACACAAACTTTTCTAGATCTGCTGCTTCATTGAAAAATAGAGTTTTGTTTTCATGCAGTACCCGCACCTTCGCGGGGTACAATAAGGCAAAGCGTACTCCTTTGTCATATAGTCTTTTACAATGACGGCCCATGGCTTTCCGTTGGTCCGAGACTATTGCCGAATAGTCTTGAAAAAGCATTATTTTCTCTCCCTCATAAGCAAGGCCTGGATTACTTCTATATGCCTGCAGCAGTGATTCCTTATCCATGTAATTTAACAGTTTTGCCAGTACTTGCCTTGGCCTGCTTTCATTCGCATGTACCGCTCCTACTCTGTGGACTCTCTCCACTTGCAAAGGATATTTGCTACTGTCCAGGCCCAGTTCTTTAGGCAGCCATTGTTCTACAAATTTTCGAAGCTCCGTCGCTTTTACTGCTTCTGGAATGCCCACTATCCGAAGATTATTCCGCCTGCTGCGGTTCTCAAGATCATCCACCTTCTGTGTCAGCTGCTCACATTTCCTCTCCAACGCTGCCTTGCACTCGTTCGCCCCTACGGCTGCATCTTCACAACCCGACACTCTTTCCTCCACGAGTTGCAATCTGGCGCTTTGGCGTTCCAGCGTCTCGCGTATCTGATCTACCGAAGACTGCAATTTTGATAATTTTTCTTCCAACATCGCGGAGATCTGTTGCGCCAAGTCTCGAACCACCTCTGCTGGAGTCGTTCCCGCCATCGCCATCTCAGAGGCCGCCGCCATTTTAACCTGCGTCGCGCTGGAGTTCTGCTTTCCTCACGGGGTCTTAGCGGGCATACCCTCCTTCGCTTGCAGCGCTATTCTCTGCTGGAGTATTCTTTTATAGCCCTCGCCTTCCGCCGTCAGATGGTACAGAGCAGAGGAACAACTTGGGGGGAGATCGCGGGTAATTTTGCAGATTTTTACACGCTCGAGTCGGAGCCGGTGTCAGAGGCTTCCGCTCAGCTCCGCGTCATCACGTCGACCCCTTCTTTTTTCAATCTACACCTCTTCCCTGGGCTCACTGATCTCATCTCATGGTTTCCAGTCTCTATGCTGATGACACCCAGCTGTATCTCTCCACACCAGACATCACCGTGGAGACCCAGGCCAACGTATCGGCCTGCTTATTCGACATTGCTGCATGGATGTCCAACCGTCACTTGAAACTGAACATGGCTAAGACCAAGCTTATCGTCTTTCCACCAAAACCCACTTCTCCTCTTCCTCCGCTCTCAAACTCAGTTAATAACACCCTCATCCTCCCCGTCTCATCTGCCCGCAACCTCGGAGTCATCTTCGACTCCTCCCTCTCCTTCTCTGCGCATATCCAGCAGACAGCCAAGACCTGTCGCTTCTTCCTCTTTAACATCAGCAAAATTCACCCTTTCCTCTCTGAGCACACCACCCGAACTCTCATCCACGCTCTCATTACCTCTCGCCTTGACTATGCAACCTACTCCTCACTGGCCTCCCACTTAACCATCTATCCCCCCTTCAGTCCGTTCAGAACTCTGCTGCATGTCTTATATTCTACCTGAACCGATATACTCATATCACTCCTCTTCTCAGGTCGCTTCACTGGCTTCTGATCAGATACTGCATACAGTTCAAGCTTCTCCTTCTCACCTACAAATGCACTCAGTCTGCAGCCCCTCATTACCTCTCTACCCTCATCTCCCCTTACATTCCTGCCCGTAACCTCTGCTCACAGGACAAATCCCTCCTCTCAGTACCCTTCTCCACCACCGCCAACTCCAGGCTCCGCCCATTCTGCCTCGTCTCACCCTATGCGTGGAATCAACTTCCTGAGCCCCTACGCCAAGCCCCCTCCCTACCCATCTTCAAATCCTTGCTCAAAGCCCACCTCTTCAATGTTGCCTTCGGCACCTAACCGTTATACCTTTCATGAAATCTAGACTGCCTCTACTTGACTGACTGTACATTTGTCCATTAGATTGTAAGCTCTTTGAGCAGGGACTGTCCTTCTATGTTAAATTGTACAGCGCTGCGTAACCCTAGTAGTGCTTTAGAAATGTTAAATATGCAGGAAGCCCTAGCCCATGTATCTTGTAGAGACAATATAATCCAATATGTTGATGACATTCTAATTCAATCTGAAACTGAATCTGACCACTGGGCCCAATGGGTAAGAGAGATTTTAAAAGCTCTTTTGGAAGCTGGTCTTAAAGTAAATCCCCAAAGCTCAGTTGTGTAAACCACAGGTTTCCTTTCTAGGAGTCACCATTGCCCAGGAGGGTAATGCCATAGATTCTCAGAGAATAGATCTCATACAGAAATTACCTCTTTCTACAGATCAGAAATCCCTCCAATCATTGCTAGGGCTTACAGGGTGCTGCCGTGATTTTATTCACAACTATGCTGAAGTGGCTGCTCCACTATACTCCCTGCTTAAACGTAAAGAATATGTTTGGGAGTCAGAGGACACAGAGGCAGTGACTAAACTCCAGCAGACTTTGACTTCGGCTCCTGTCCTTGCTCCCCCAGATCACAAGCAGAATTTTTTTCTATACCCAGTGGTTGGTGAGAACAGTATAGGGGCTGCCCTAACACAGCGCTTAGGAGGGACAGACCGGCCAATTGCTTTCTTTTCCAGAGTTCTCACGTCTCCAGAACTTAAAATGGGACCCTGTGAAAAACATGTTCTGGCTGCCTATGCCGCTATGCAAAAGTTTCCGTATATTATTGGTGCTCAAACCACATACATATGTAGCCACCACGCCCCCCTTAAATTCATTGTGGAGGGCAAGTTGGCTTGTAGTAGAATTAGGACGGAGAGAATAGTCCATTGGACCCTGATGTTGCAGGCACAGAATGTGAAGTTTGAATTACTAAAAGAGCCTAAAGTGCAGGTTGCAGGGATCTTATTGGAGGGACAACCTCATGACTGTCAGTCTTCACCCAGTACCCCCAGTCATTTGATATTTAAAGAACTGGTACTGGACAGAATATCCCCTTTTCTTCCTACAGTATATATTGATGGCAGTAGCCAATGTGAGGGAGGAAGGAGACTAGCAGGTTTTGCAGTTGTACAACTGGGCCCAGATAACCAAGTAATTCTGCAGAAGCAGTACTCCTGTGGGTCAGCCTCGGCACAATACTGTGAACTGGCTGCCTTTGTGGCCTCTTTGCAGCAATATCAAGACTCCCACCCTGAAATACAGATAATTTTAGATTCAGATTACGTATTCAGAAGTGCCATTACATTGCTGCCATGGTGGTTAAGCCATAACTTTAACTCCACAGATGGGTCCATTGTAAAACATTCAGCACTATGGGCTATGGCACAAGAAGTAAGTAAAACATTTCAGAAAGTTCATTTAGTCAAGGTGAAAGCACACAGAAAGAAAGACCCTTTTAGTGAAAGGAAACACTTTAGCAGATTCACTAGCCAAGGAAGCATGCCATGTAGGCCCCATATGGCCCTGGTATGAGCCGACCCAGGTGGTAGCCATGACCACACGGTCCACTGATTATGATCAGGTGGTGCCACCAGATTATTTCTGTACACTGCAGGAAAATGACTCAGAGCTTTCCAATCTGAAGCGACTAGTGCATCACACCATATAACACTTACCAGCATACACCCTTTCTCACACTCACTATACAGAAAGACATGCTGTGTGTGAAGAAGGAGGAAGGATTGGTTATAGCTATCCCCAGAGCTCAAGGGACAGATTGGATGCAGTGGGTTCATGGAGCAGGTTCCATGGGGCACCCTAAAACTGAAGAGATGCTGGCAACCCTGAATATGTTGGTCTGGTGGCCAGAAATGAAACATGACATACAGGATCATGTGGCCTCCTGTGTGATTTGTGCTTCATTTGGGAGACAACCTAAAAAGAAAAGGGGACAGCTGATGAGAGCGCCACCACGGGGCCCATTTGAGAGGCTACAGATAGATCATGTGGGCCCTCTCCCTTTAACAGCTAGGAAAAACAGATTTTTACTCACGATAGTCTATTCCTTTTCCCACTGGGTAGAGGCATTTCCTGTATCAGGTCAAACTGCCAGAACCACAGCTGAGGTCTTAACTATGCAATTTTTTACACTTTGGGGAATTCCTAAGGCTGTTTAATCTGATAATGGTCCTGTGTTTGTTTCTCAGCTAGTCAAGGAATTGTTTGATTTTCTAGGCATAGAACAGCAATTGCACATTTCGTACCATCCCCAAGCAGCGGGGTAGGTAGAACGTATGAATCAAACAATCAAAGCACATCTCAGCCCTATGCTGAATCTGACAGGGAAAAATTAGGATCAGGCCTTCCCTTTGGTCCTTATGCGTATCAGAGCCAATGTCTATAAGTCCACAGGTTTTGCCCCCTATGAAGCCTTAATGGGAAGGCCAATGCCTCGATGGGAAAACCTGCTACATCCTTTTCTCCTAGAGGATCAGACTGTAGTTCTTGCAAACGAGTGGATGAAATCCCTGCAAGAAACCTAAAAGAAATCCAGACCACTGTGCTGGCACACACAGAAAAGTCTAGGGATTATCTACAGGAGGTGCAGGTTAAAGATTCTGATTTATGACTACTCAAAGTGGGGGAGTAAGGTCATTCTCCTAAACCCTAGACCAAACCTCCCCTTTGGCACAGCAAAGTGGGATGGACCATACTTGGTTACAGATACCTTAGGCCCAAGCCTATATCAGATCCTAAGGCCAGACAACCAGTTGAAACCATATGGATAATGAGTGGTTACCAGTTTCTGTTTTCAGATTTCACCTGAATACAGCACAGATGGCTAATTCCTGAATACAGCACAGAAGGCTGCCCTCCGAACAAAAGATGTTTGAAGAGTGGTAACTATAGTAGTCACTCATGATGTATAGTGTTGGAGCCTATCTCTATAGTTGAGGAGTCCTATACACGCATTCAATAGTGATGATAATACTTAGTAAACAATAGTAAACATTATTTCTTTTGAGGTGGTGTATAAGTAAGTTTTTATAAATAGGTTAGTTATTTTACTGTGATAGTGTACTTCTAGTATGGCACGTTTTCTGTTTAGCGTGGTATGTGTTCTCCTTTACCCAAGTCTCATTACAGGAACTATTGTCCGAATATGCACAATTGGTTGGGCCAATTCCACAGATGGGGTATGTCGCTATCAAGAAATACCCCCACCATTCCCTGAAGGAAAAGACCTGGTTATCCTGAGTTTCTGTTCGGCACAGGACAGACTAGCATACTATTCCTTAAACATCACTCACGCAGAGTGGGCTCCACCAATTTCCACTTCCATAGAAAGAACACAAGAATTGATTGCACCCCCAGAGAAATACTTTCTAGGCCCTCCTGCCTTGATTGTGTACAATATTTCCTGCCAGGATAAAGGTACGTGGCAGATCACGTATACGTGGATTCAAAGTAATCAACGGCACATTATTGAGACTTCTTTCTTTTTGATGTACCTTGCTTACTTACCACTCCTCCTGCCACCCCCCCCTACCACCTCAACTCCTCCTATTCTGTACCTCTCAGATATTAATTTGTTTCAGGAGGGGAAACCATTTGAGATTAAATACGATGCACCCCATGATGTTTTATATGATGTAGAATACCACTTTTTTTTACTTGGTATCTGTTTCCTAAAGTATTTCTAGTCACTACCAAATATCCAAACTGCTCTCAATTTGTTACCAGCCACATACATATGGTTAATACGTGGTTGGATATGCAGTTAGTCACACCCCCAGCCAATCCCTCTAGATACAAGCGGGAATTATTGGACACCATTTTAGGGGGCACAGGAACTCCACTGGGAGCCCTTAATACAATTGCTATAGAGGTGCTCTGCAATAAGATGGGATCCACAGCTCAACATGCTTCTGAAGGGTTTACCTGACAACATATTATTAATGAGGCTTCAGCTAAACTATCTAGTGTAATTGTAGATACCTTTGCTCTTATATCACCCATTATAGAACAGAAAATTGTGACTTCAGCACATGAAGAATACAGGTTGGGAAAGAATATTTCATGGGCTATGGCCTGTGATCAAATACAGATCGATCTTATCACTATCTTAAAGGAAATTCTGATCACGTCTAAGTTAGGCCACTGGCCACCATCTCTTGTTCAGATGGCTAGCACCAAATTACCGGAATTTGCTATAGCTCACCTTGCTTGGTGGACGGTTAGTGTTCCAATCTGTTCACAATAAGGATTCTCTATCTGTACTTTGATCCCATGGTCAGGACAACATACAGTTATTTACCCTGTTGTTAATATTGGTGTGCAAGTTAATAATGTATCCTTTGGACCATCTCGCATGTGTGCAACCCCCTGGACAATAATTGGACATCATTCAAACCAATGGACCCTAACCTATGCCAGCAGACGCCCTTTCATTTCCAGTGTGAACCTCATCAGTTTAAAGAGAGGGACAGCTCCTGCTGGAACAATTCATCCTCCTGTACGCTGACTGCCAAACTTTTGTATTCACTCACTGTCTCACATAGGGTGTAATACCTTGGAGCTGGACACTTGTTTTAATCTGTTCTTTCCTCAAACTATTTCTTTTTCCATTGCTCCCCAATTACATGACATCCACTTCCCTAAGAACACTTTGCTGTACAGTTCGAACTATGTACAGAACAATACTTGGTGTAGTCATACACCGCTGGTTTCCATCACTATTGATAAGACGACATATTCTGCACCTCTGGTTACCAATGACTCTCTTGACATTCCAGATTTTATTCCATACGCTGTACATCCACTCCCTCTGGGCATGGGAGAAGAGACTTTACACAAACTACTGAACTTTACTGAATTCCATGCCTATATGGACCATCTGAAAACAACCTCCAGAGAAGTGAATCATACCATCACCTATGAGAATGGACCAATTAGACAAACTGTTCAAAACTTGCTACAAGACTCCCATGTTTCAGTATGGGAAATATTCTTTGGATATTCACCTACAGCTGATCATGTCTTTAATGTTTTAATTCACCCTATCATTATTTTAACATTTGTACAAGTATTGCTATGCATTGTTATGATCTTCATGTGCTGTAAACTTAGACACGTGTACAACTCTTTGCAAAGTCTAACCTATAAAATGCCGTCACCCCTGTAAGGCAGCATACACACAAATGCACACACTACTTTCTTCCCAGTAGTTAATTGGGCTTTTTCTAACAGTCCCATCATCTACCTTGGAACCACTCTAGACTGGCAGGTTAATTTGGGCTTTTTATACTTGGCATCCTGCTACCTGTAGGCCTTTATCACCAAAATGTCTGCATCCCTTATGCACTGTCCATTCTGCTCCAAGATGGGTAAGAGGTGGCATATTGGGTTAGCCCAGCCCACTAATGACTGCCCAATCTAAGGCACGAGGCTAGGGCTCATAATGGGACTTATTTCACTACTGTGGAGATATGAATGAGCAGGACAGGGGACCTGCTACAACTAGCAGGAGCAATATAACTGGAGGTATAGGAACATGAACAGTCGCCACTACAGTGACAAATCAGGTATCTAGGTTTGCTTCCATCTTGCCTCCATACACAAAAAAAAAAAAAGGATGTGTTGGAGATGTCAGGATTGCTGGACATACTTAGATTACTATGAAACCAGCTTCTGATAACTCCCCCCTCCCTCAGGAATCCCTGAGGATGGCAGATGGACCAAATGTTGCCCAGCTGCCTGCTAGCCCTTTGTTTCTCAAGTACCCCTACTTAACACACCTTTGTCCTCTCTAGGCATCAGGGACCAGGTCTCTCTGAGAACAATGAAAGCCAGACAGGCTCCAAAACTAGGGACTTCAAAGATTAAAACCTGTGAAAGTGGTCACCTGCCTTATATCAGGAAATTAAACTGGAGTTTGCAAAGGAAATAGCTGATAACAAAGGCTGGGAAGGAAAGAAGTTATTTGATCCCTCTCTGTTCCTGATAGGTGCATAAGTCAGAGCACATGGCTCTTCTCATTCTCTCTTTCTCTGCACACCCACATCTTTAGCCACCAGAGCACCTGGCTCTGGCCCCCCTTCTCCTTCAGCCTTACGCTGAGGCTCTCCCTCTTTCTTTTCCTCTGAACACACCTATCCTTACCTTTCTCTCCTTGATTCCCATCCACACACACACACACCGATAACAGCATTGTAATATTTACCTGTACTAAGTGCTGTGAGCTTATATATGCAAATACAATACACCATATATATATAAACCCGTGTGGATTGTGTATTCTTGGGAACCCACTGCCTCTACGGACTGGACCCGGGACCATAACTGGACACGCTTTACCCAAAGTTAGCATGAACTGATTCCTACCCAAGGTGCTTCTCTTAAAATGCCCTTGTCTGTTCTAGGCAGAGAACACATCAAGAGGAGCACATCAACTCTACAAGAAAGGGCATACTGTGCGGACATGGTGTGTAACTCATGGATCCATCTCAATAGTGAAGCTACATTGTAAAGTTTGAGATTTGTGAGTCATACTCACCCCTTGGGTCTGTTATGGGTTAGTTTAGCAAAAGCGATAAGAGGCCACTTAGAGTGCCAGATAAACGAACTAATAACGCTGCGATAGAGCCCCTCCTCTTTCATAGCCATCCAGAGGTAACATCTGAAGTGGGTATAACAGTTTAGGAAGAAGTACCATTTTGGCGAGGGCTTTGCGACCCAAAAAATTAACTGGAAGGTCGTTCCATTGTGCACACAGATGATGTATCCAGTTTCTCTGACATTTTTCCTGTACATCCACTCATAGTATGCACTCAAATGAACCCCCAAATATTTAATCCCTGTGCATGCCTACTTCAAGGGAAAGTCCACAAGGGAAGCACTTTTGCACGGGCTAGTGATAGGAAGAGCCTCGAATTTCCCAAAGTTAATTTGCAGACCTGTGAAGTTCCCAAACTCCTGTATGATCCTCATAATAATCTGGAGCATAGTGGTTGCGTTATTGATGAGTAATGACATATCAGCAAACAGGTTCACACGGTGCTTATACACCCCCACTCGGATGCCATCCATCCCCGGCTCCTGCCGAGTCCGGGCAGCCAAAGGTTTCAAAGAGAGCACAAATAAGAAAGGGGAAAGATGGCATCCCTGTCTTGTGCCCAAGCCCAAAGAAATGGGGTCCGTAAGAATGTCATTAATAAGTTGAGCCATGGGGTTACTGTACAACACCTGCACCCAGTCCAGAAAGGTGCCTGAGATGCCAAAATGCCGAAGAATCCAAAACAGGTATTGCCATATCACTTTGTCAAACGCTTTCTCTGCATCCAGACTTGCTAAGATTGTGTCTCCTGATCGTTCAGCCCCTTCCCAAAGTATTCTACAGTCCTTTAAAATGTTAGCTGATGCATATCTATCTTGGGCAAAACCCACTTGGTCGAGGTGGACAAGAAGGGGAAGGAACTTTCCTAACCAAGCTGCTAAAACCCCTGCCAGAATCTTGAGGTCTTGGTTCAAAAGGGAGATAGGCTGATAGGAGCCTTCCAATTCGGGGTCTTTCCCCGGCTTCGGCAATACAATGATATAGACATGGTTCAGGGTAGGGCCCATTTTATTTATTTTATTACATTTGTACCCCGCGCTTTCCCACTCATGGCAGGCTCAATGCGGCTTACATGGGGCAATGGAGGGTTAAGTGACTTGCCCAGAGTCACAAGGAGCTGCCTGTGCCTGAAGTGGGAATCGAACTCAGTTCCTCAGTTCCCCAGGACCAAAGTCCACCACCCTAACCACTAGGCCACTCCTCCAATCATGACCTTAGATTCCTGAATATCTTCACACATGTGAATAAAAAGTGTAATGAGGAGATCTTATAAAAGTCTGTGCCCAACCTGTCCGACCTTGGGGCCTTGGCCAGTTTTAAGCGTTTGATAGCCCCCTGCACCTCCTTACCACTCAGTGGCGTATTGAGGACGTCAGCTTGCTCCACTGTAAGGCTCGGCAACTGCAGGTGTCCAAAAGTCGCCTCAGAAATTGGGCTTGAGAAGGAACCTGAATCATATAAGGAGGTGTAAAAGTGGGAGAATTCCTTTTGTATATCAGGCAGTGTGTTATAAGTTGTCCCTGCTTTGCCTTTGATCCTAGCAATATTGCTTTTATTGGCTTGGGAGTCTCAATAAGGATGCCAGCAATTTACCTGTTTTGTTGCCCTACCCATGTAGTCAGTATTTATAGAGCTTGATATTATACAAGGCCACGCGTCCAAAAGACTCTGTAACTACTACTTCTGCTCAAGATACAGAAGTCGATTCTGCTGTACAGGCTCTGCCACCTCTAATATGTCCTGCTCCCTCTTTTTGTTGAGTGCTGAGGTGAATGCAATAATTTTACCTCTGATAATTACTTTAGGTGACTCCCAAAAAATCCGAGGCCCTACGTCCTCTACTTGGTTATCAGTCAGATAACCTAACCAAGCTTTCCTGAGGTATACCTTTAATTCATTATTTTGGTAAAGGGCAGGGTTCGTATGCCACTGTGGAGACTGGGAGGGGGCACCCCAGGTAAAATCAACCCACACCGGGGCGTCGTCGGACACCTTGGCATCACCTATCGCCCCCTGCATTACAGAGTGGAGCAATGCCAGAGAAACAAAGATATAATCCAAGCGTGCGTGTACCTTGTGTGGGTGAAAAAAGAAAGTGAAGTCTCGCCTCTCCATGTAGAGTACTTTCCAAACATCCAACACTGCTAGCTCCTCAATCAGATAATTGACTCCCTTGTGGTTATGGTCCCCTAGAGGCTGTCTAGGCAGTTTGCAGTCTATTGAGGGATCAGTGGTAATGTTAAAGTCTCCCCCTATTATAAGGGAGTAGTCATCAAACATAGCCAGTCTTGCTCTGATGTGAGTAAAGAATTTGTGTGTGTAGATGTTAGGGGTATAAAGACTGCACAACGCTACTTTAGTCTCCTGTCATCACCACCCAACGTCCCTCTGGGTCTTGGTAAGAATTATGAAGTGTGAAAGCTAAAGTCTTTTTAATCAGTATGGCCGCTCCCCTTTGGTGGTCATTGAAGGGGGCATAAAAAAGCTCCCCAACCCAGTCTCTTCGCAACTTGGAATGTTCCAATCTAATTTGCTCAAGTATGTTTCCTGCATTAGGGTGACATTTGTATGTAATCTCTTCAGGGACTGTAGGAGTCTATAGTCTGTTTTATTGGGGAATGTATACCATCCACATTAAGGGATACAACACACAGCTTAGGCCGTGGTCATGGGGGGTACCTATCAGGCTCCACACAAGAGTCACAAGTATCTGAAAATTCCGAAGGGGCCCCCAGCAAGGTCCCCCCCTGACTCCCATCTACCCCCCTCCTAGGCACCGAAGACAAACACTGAGATGCCTCGAGTATGTCGCAATGGAGTCCTGGAATCTTTAAGGAAAGCTCCCCCCCCCCCCCCCGATAGGACCCCCAAAAAACATATGAACAACCACAAACATATCACAACCTTAACCACAACAGTCTCCTCCAACATCACCCCACTCATAGCAGCCCCTCCCCCATGTAACTCACATTAAAGCAGCAGAGGCTATTAACGATTCTGATCTGTCAGCGTTGGCGAGAAGGAAGGAAAAAAAAAGGGGGAAATTCATTGAACAGCCCTGGAGTCCATAGAGTCTTACCAAGGAGCATCTCGTGCACCCCTGGATCAGCAAGTCCCGTGGTTCTGTGCTCTGGTCTGATTCTCACCATGCTCGAGGTTGGTAGGGGATGACAAAAATCCCATCCAGAACGAAAGAGTGCAGCAATGGCCATCAAGAGTGGGGTTGGTTGTGCTGACAGGGAGCAGTTTTAGGACACAGGTTGAATTAAACCCATAAAATTGTTTAATGTGTAGGTCTTTTTACCACCTCTCCAAATCTTCATATATCAGTTACCCACTATTTGTAGAGATAAAAGACCAAGGCTACGTGCATATGAGAGAGTTTTTTTTTTTTTACCAAGTACAGATACAATTGATAGTTTCTCATGAGAGATCAGTACAGTTACCTCTGAAATACAGTTGCATCTCTGAAATACTGTTCTGATTCAGCTGCTTATATCGTTTGTTTCAGACAATGATTTACATGACTTTTTCTGCAAATTATCCTTATCACAGATTATTATCTGGTTTCCTTAAGCTGCTAGACAACATTCTTTTTTTAAATTTATTTATTTATTTATGTAATTTTAACTTTTCATAAGCATTAATCTTGTTACAGGCAATACACTTGTGAATAATATATTAACAAATATAATCTCCTGATTGAGGAATCTAAATTATTTCACTATGTATCTTCCTTAGACCACAATAATGGGGGGGGGGGGGGGATACAAAGAAAATTCAGGGGAAAAATAGGAAATGATAAAAGAATAGGCATAAAGCCTTTGAAAAAAACACGTTACTATTTCTGCTGTAGTACTACTATCACTTGACTATCTTTTTCAGGTCTATGAAATCTCTTAACTGATTCAGTATAAAGAAAACATACTTAATACCCAGATATTTTATAATACATTTACATGGCTATGCAAGTAAAAACGTTGCACCCAAAGACCTTGTCTCTTCTTTCATTTCAAGAAATTTCTTTCTTCTTTCTTGTGCTACTTTTGTAACATCAGGAAAAATCCATAATTTTTGACCACAAAATTTCTGATGAATATTTTTAAAGAATAACTTTAGAACTGCGTTATAGTCTTGTTCAAAGACAAATTAAAAGAGTAGCTCTATTTGTTACCTCAGTCAATGAGTCTTCCAAGATCAAGGAAATGTCCTTAAATTCCTCAGATTTTTCTTGTTCCAAACCTACCAGATTGTCCCCTTGGGTTCTTTTTGTAGGAAGAAAAAAGATCTTATTTATTGGAGGTATATGTTGAGAGGGATATTTCAAATTCTCAACCAAAATTTTTTTAAATAGATCCAGGGGTGACATTCCTATCGGTTTTGGAAAATTCAAAATCCTCATATTCAAACGTCTGTTGTAGATTTCGATTTGCTCAATTTTTTGACGAATATTTATATTATCTTTCATCAAAGCTGATACATTTTCCTTAATTTTTTCAGTCTCATCCTGGGAACTCTTTACTTGATCTTGAAAATCTTGTTCTAATTTGCCAAATGACTTAGAGAGTTGGCCAACTGTAGAGACCAAGTTTTTTGTATCTTGCGTTGATTCAGTTATCAGGGCTTGCATTTTTTCCATAGCCTACTAAAGAGTGTCAAGCGTTATCACCTTGGGAGGGCCCAACAAAGTTTCCCCTCTCGAGTTCACACCAACTGCCGCTTCTCGCTCCGAGGAAGAACCCCCTCCGCTGACCTTAATATCCCTGAATTCCGGGTCTTTTGAATCAGCCTGCTCCTCTCGCAAAATGGCAGGACAAGGTGGGTTTCCAGCCTCCGGAGGAGATAAAGAGATCTCATGTCCCAACGACGCTGGGCTCCCTGCCCCAGCGTCCAGCGGGACCTTGACTACAGTTTCTTCAGGTGGACGCCGAACCGCAAATCCGTCGAGTGTTCGCTGCCTCGGGGAAGATGTACAAGCTGGGGAGGGTAAGGCTCTAACAATCCCCTTCCTCTTAGTATGTAGCATATTTTTAGGGGAAAATAGTATTAAATCGAGCAAACTCTGAGCGAACTTGCTATGCTCAGCGTGTCGGCACCATCCTGGCTCCGCCCCCGCTGATAGACAACATTCTTCTGTTGTTTATACTAGTTTCTTTCCCAAGTCTGCCTTGCCCATAAGGGTATCATAATAGATCATAAATACCAGAAATCATGCAGGCTCATCAATTGCTGATAGACTCCAAAGTCACACAGGCTTATCAATTTCTGGCCTTTTAACCCATTCCATAGTGCATAACTGTGCTCATAATTCTACATCTCCCCCCTTGAAGGCCTTGAAAATAAGGGCTTCACTTATATTAGGTTTGTGACCCTGTTGTTACAGAAAACATAAACCACAGCCTAGTCCTGCACCTAGGACCCGTGTCTCGCCTTTATTTTGTTAACTTATTCTACATATTCTGTGTTAGTGCCCCGGCCGCAGGCTAGCTTAGGTTGCAGGCCACTCAGGCTCCCTCAGCAGGATGAGAATCCTGTTCCTGTCTTATCCGTCATTGCCATACGACCTCATGAGCAGTAAAGGGCGATTTCAATGCATATGTGTCTAGATCTTAGTCACCTTGTTAAGGTTAGGGAGTAGGTGTGAGTCACAATTCATGCCAACTCTATTACATAGGCTATATATGAGAGGTATTGGGCAAGTGTGTAACAAGACAAGGTGGTTATAGTGACTACTGCAACGCAATATATGCGGGTTGTAAAGAAGGAGGAGGGTAGTTAGTGGGGTCCCGCAGGGGTCTGTGCTGGGTCCGTTGCTTTTTAATGTATTTATAAATGACCTAGAGATGGGAATAACTAGTGAGGTAATTAAATTCGCCGATGACACAAAATTATTCAGGGTCGTCAAGTCGCAGGAGGAATGTGAACGATTACAGGAGGACCTTGCGAGACTGGGAGAATGGGCGTGCAAGTGGCAGATGAAGTTCAATGTTGACAAGTGCAAAGTGATGCATGTGGGTAAGAGGAACCCGAATTATAGCTACGTCTTGCAAGGTTCCGCGTTAGGAGTTACGGATCAAGAAAGGGATTTGGGTGTCGTCGTCGATGATACGCTGAAACCTTCTGCTCAGTGTGCTGCTGCGGCTAGGAAAGCGAATAGAATGTTGGGTGTTATTAGGAAGGGTATGGAGTCCAGGTGTGCGGATGTTATAATGCCGTTGTATCGCTCCATGGTGCGACCGCACCTGGAGTATTGTGTTCAGTACTGGTCTCCGTATCTCAAAAAAGATATAGTAGAATTGGAAAAGGTACAGCGAAGGGCGACGAAAATGATAGTGGGGATGGGACGACTTTCCTATGAAGAGAGGCTGAGAAGACTAGGGCTTTTCAGCTTGGAGAAGAGACGGCTGAGGGGAGATATGATAGAAGTGTATAAAATAATGAGTGGAATGGATCGGGTGGATGTGAAGTGACTGTTCACGCTATCCAAAAATACTAGGACTAGAGGGCATGAGTTGAAGCTACAGTGTGGTAAATTTAAAACGAATCGGAGAAAATTTTTCTTCACCCAACGTGTAATTAGACTCTGGAATTCGTTGCCGGAGAACGTGGTACGGGCGGTTAGCTTGACGGAGTTTAAAAAGGGGTTAGATAGATTCCTAAAGGACAAGTCCATAGACCGCTATTAAATGGACTTGGAAAAATTCCGCATTTTTAGGTATAACTTGTCTGGAATGTTTTTACGTTTGGGGAGCGTGCCAGGTGCCCTTGACCTGGATTGGCCACTGTCGGTGACAGGATGCTGGGCTAGATGGACCTTTGGTCTTTCCCAGTATGGCACTACTTATGTACTTATGTACTTAACAAGTCATTAAGAAGCTTCAGACAGCCCAAAATACGACAGCCAGACTTATAGTCGGGAAAGCAAAATACGAAAGCGCCAAACCGCTAAGAGAGAAACTACACTGGCTTCCACTAAAGGAACGAATTGCGTTCAAAGTATGCACCATGGTCCATAAAATTATACATGGAGAAGCTCCGGCCTACATGTCAGACCTCATAGACCTACCTCCTAGGAATGCTAAAAGGTCAGCACGTACATTCCTCAACCTCCATTACCCCAACTGCAAAGGATTAAAATATAAGTCCACCTACGCAACCAGCTTCTCCTACATTTGCACACAGCTATGGAACGTGCTCCCGAAGACCATAAAGACAACGCAAGATCTAACCATCTTTCGTAAACTACTGAAAACGGACCTATTCAAAAAAGCATACAACAAACAATCATCCTAACTTCTAAACAACAACAACGAAGAATAAGACCGAAACGACATAACCACTGCCCAACACTATTACTCTCACCATAATACCATCACCTGAGCAACTACATAAAGCCGACACCTACACAAGACCACAATGTATTCTTCTACCACATATATACGCACTTGATTGTAAAACCACGTGTTAACAAGTACGCAAGCACACAATGCATTCTTCTACCATGTATGTACGCACTTGATTCAAAATCATGTGCATATCTAAAGTCCGGAAATGGCAATCGCCATAACGGCAAATGTAAGCCACATTGAGCCTGCAAATAGGTGGGAAAGTGTGGGATACAAATGCTATAAATAAAATTAAATAAAAAAATATATATTGCCCTTTTTTTTTTTAAAGTTTGTAAGAAGTCTTTATTGAAATTTTAAAGATCCCTGTACAGTGTGTTCTAACACCAAATTAACAACTTATGTTATTACACAAAAGAGTTGACAAGGCCCTTTCTTGACAGCCAACAGGCATACTCATTGCACTGAAACATACTCAACAGGAATTCCATTTCTACCAGTAATACAGTCACAGACCTCACATTTTAAATTTTGTTTTGAATAATTTGCGAATTTATCTACCCCACACCCACCCCCCCCTACTCTATCAAAGTCCCTCCCCCATCCCTCTCCCCCCTCCCCCTCTAGCATTTGTGTTTCAAAAGGGCCCCTATATGGCCTCCCATTTCAACTCTGTATGACCTTGCACAGCCTGAAGTCTCTCCATCTCACATGTGTACCATAATTTATTTAACCATCTCATCAAAGGTGGAACTTTCAGTGACTTCCAACTGCTAGCAATCACCACTCTTGCCGCCACCATTGCCTGTCTAAATAACAAACCCTGAGATTGAGTAAGACCTGATGGTTTTTTTGCAAATATGAAAATTTCAGGAGCCCACTTAATGGGCCTCTGGAACCAACACTGCAGTCTATATTGTATTGCTTTCCAATAGGCCCGTATTTTATAACAAGTCCACCAGATATGACCCATAGTACCTCTTTGTCCACAGCCATGCCAACATAGAGACGAGACTCCAGGAAACATGTGGTTCAATCTAACTGGCATTAAATACCACTGGTAGAGCACTTTTATTGTATTCTCCTGGTATGGAACGGAGATTGAAATCTTAGATCAATTATTCTCAAAAAATACCCAGTCACCCTCGTCAATAGTCACCCCCAATTCCCGTTGCCACCGTTCTCTATTTACATAGTTAGTCTGCTGCTGTCCACGTAAAAAGGAGTATAAACATGTAATAAGACCCCTAGTAGTCACAAAGATCCTCAAACGTGTCCTCCCTCACTATGGATGCCCGGATCTCCCTGGAGCTAAGAAAATGACTCAATTGACAATACGCAAACAGCTCATTGGGTAAAAGAGCATATTGTTCTTTCAGTGACTCAAAAGAAAGTAAACTGCCTTCCTCAAATAGTTGACCCCAAGAATTCAGGCCCAAAGAGCCCTAACGATGAAAAGGCCCTGAGGAAACACCAGGAGGGAAAAGAGGGTTGTTCGCTATCAGAGATAGTTTGGAAGACATCCCACCCTTCCTAGCAAACAGCCCATCCCAATAGAAAAAAGTTGAAGAAATCGAGGGACACAGATCTCCACTCAACACTCTGTTTACTGGGTATCCACATCAGAGCACGAAGCAAACCAGAACCTACCTCTGCCCCTCACATTTAGTTTGAATCCAGAAACTGCTGAATATAGTGGCAAATTTTTCATCAGATTTGGCAATGAGAGTAATGGCTTTGTCAAAGAGAGAAGCACATCATCGGCAAATAGCGCCAATCTATACTCCCCATCACCAACCTGAATACCCGATACATTTGGATCAGACTGAATGTACATGGCAAGATGTTCCATAACCAATGCAAAAAGCAATGGCGATAGAGGGCATCCCTGTCTTGTCCCATGGGACAGAGAAAACATCTGAGAGTTACCACCATTCACTCGAACACAAGCCCTAGGTGATGTATACAAAGCCCGAATCCACCTAATGAAGCCCGAACCAATTCCAAAACGGTCCAATACCTGGAACATGAAAGGCCAGTGAACCCTGTCAAAGGCCTTTTCAGCGTCCAATCCCAAAATACAAACGGAGAGCTGCGTTTCTTAGCAATATGTAGTAAGTTAACCATTCTTCGAATATTGTCCGATGCTTGTCTATACGGAATAAAACTCGTCTGATCCGGGTGTACTAAATCAGGCATGACTTTCGCCAAACGATTTGCCAAAACCTTTGCTAAGATTTTTATATCAGATTTCAGTATGGAGATGGGTCGATAGGAAGCACACTCAGTCGCATCTTTACCTGGTTTGGGTATTTCCGCAATCCAGGCATCCATCATAGAGGAAGGAAACACGTCTCCCTCTAAAATCGAATTTACAATTTCTGTCAAAATGGGTGCCAACTCCCCTTGAAAAGTCTTATAAAATTTGTTTAGTGGGCCCATCAAGTCCCGGCGACTTACCCGCTGGAAGAGCTTTAATCACCTTAGTAACCTCCTCTACTGAGACCTTCCCCTCCAATGCCTCTTGCTGGGCTAGTGTAAGTACAGGAAAAGAGCATCTAGAAAAGAATTCCTGTGTTGCTTCAGGACTAGACTCATTATCAGAAGTATAAAGCGATTGATAAAATGACTGAAGCTTCTCCCGAATCTGTGTGGAGTTATTCACCAACCTACCCTCCGTATCTCTCACCTTGAGAATAGTTCTATCAACTCGTCCCTATCTCAATTTCTCCGCCAGAGCCCTACTGGGTTTATTACTAAAGACATACTGAGAATGCCTCTGCCGATCGTTTAGAAACTTCAACTGTTCAGAATAAATCTGATCCAATCTCAAGCGCAACACTTGGATCTCCCTCAAAGTTGCAACAGAATAAGAAGATTTGTGTCGTTCTGATAATATACTCAGTTGCATTAGACACTTAGCAACCTTCACTCTTTGTTGCCTAGCCCTAAAACTAGCCTTTTGAAGGAAATATCCTTTAGTGACCGCCTTAAGCGCATCCCAAACAAACCCCCAAGGAAGGTCCCGAGTTAACATTGAACTCCAAGTAATCTTTCAATATCTGCCTATAATCAGCTATGATTTCTTCTTTTAGCAGAGCATTATTCAATGACCATCTCCTATCCTTCTCCTCACCACCTAACAAGGGAAGACCAATCCAGACCGGTGCTTGATCCGACAAAGTTGCAGTTCCAATATCTGCCATCCATCCAGAGTGAATCAGAGAGACATCTACAAATATATAATCAATGCGAGAGTAGGTAGCATGAGGATGGGAATAGAACGAATAATCACAGACCCCTGGATGGGTAACCTGCCATACATCTGATATACCCATATCCCTAGCAAACCTATTGAAAGCTTGAGAGATTGACATCCACCCCAGAAGGCGAACCCGATCTGTCTAGTATCGGATGCTGGGTAGCATTAAAGTCTCCCCCCACAATAAGCTTCTCCGGAGGTTAAGAAAGAAACTGCCTCGCCATCTTGATAAAAAATCCTTTTTGCGCTTCATTAGGATCATAAATCGATGCCAAAGTGAGAGCAAGATCCCCCAACAATATACTCAAAACAAAAATTACCCCTCCCTATCTCGCTTCACCTTCACCACTTGAAACTGCAATGAGGAGTGCATCAGTATGGCTACTCCCCTTTTCTTAGACCCGTCAAGCGCTGAAGCACAGAAAATGTGGGAATATTGAGGATGGCATAAATACTTTTCATGGTCTCTTCTCAAATGTGTTTCCTGGAGAAATACCACTTGTGGTCTAAAATGGGCAAGTTCTTTAAACAACTTTTGGCGTTTTTGTGGAGAGTTCAGGCCTTTCACATTATAAGACAAAAATTTTAGATCCGTAGTCATACCAAACCTATAGTCAGCAAGACTACTTGACAAGTTACCAAGCCAGGGAACCCCTTATAGCCGCCGTTATTACATGAACCCCTCCCCCATCCCGCCCCATCCGCTCACCACTCATACCTCCACCAGACAACCGCCTTAGGTCCTGAATGGGAAACTCATGAAGATCCCCCCTTAAGCTAAACAGACCCCCTCCCTCCTCACTGTCAGCCCATCCACACCCCTGCCCCCCCACATGCATAGTATAATATCAAAGAAAACATCTGCCCACTCATCAGGCCCCACACACCTCCCCTCTGCACACAGAAGCATTTAATCCAAAATAATATATAACCTGTTACCCAGAAACCAGGGCTCCTTAACAGCCAACACAGATAGGTAATAATAACATTGAAAACAAAGTCAAGTTTGATCTCGCTGTTTCTTTGCCTTCTGAGGAATCCTCTTCCACTTCTGCAATTGTGCCCTCGTTGAAGGGGCCAATCCACCCGACGGTGCAGCTGCTGTAGTTAAGCCCGCCTCATGCAGAGACTTCCAAGCCTCCGCAAGCTTCCTGGACCGGATCTGCTTGCCACCAAGAGCAAAACACAAAGCAAACGGGAACGACCATCTGTAAGGGATTTTCTCTTTTTGAAGAATCTCTAATACTGGCTTCATTTTTCGCTTCTGGACCAGGGTAAATAGCGACAAGTCTTGAAAGACCATCACCTTAGCATCATTGTATTCCAAAGATGGCGTTTGGCGTGCTTTCATCAACAACTTCTCGTTAAAAGCAAAGGACGTGAAGCGCACTGCAATGTCTTGTGGTCTATTTTCCCTTGTTTTACCAAGGACCCTATGTGCTCGATCCATCTCCACCTCCTCTGTATCCAAGGTAGCTCCCAGGATTTTTGCGCACAGCGTGCGGACTACAGCTGGGACATCTTCCATGTTGCTGTTTTCCGGCACCCTGCGGAATCAGAGATTGTGCCTCCTACCACGGTTTTCCAAATCATCAATCTTATATTGCATCTCTGCCGCCTGGTCTGACATTTGCAGAAAGCGCGTGCCCATCTCAGTTAATCTTTCCTCCTGCTCATATGCTCAATCCTCCAGCGTCTCTACCCGACCCTCTACCTCCCGTAACTCGGTACGGATAACATCCATATGTTCTAAGATCTCCAGCTTAGACGCCTTTATATCAGCTTTGATTTCCGCTAGGCACTTCGCTAAGTCTTTCAGGAGACCTGTCTTAGGGGTTGGACACCTTATGTCCATCTGTGAGAAGGCCGATTCCATGCTCGACGAGCGGCCTGGCTCAGGAGACACGTGGCATGGCAGACCCTTCGCTGACTTCCTCACCGAACTGCGTTCGCCCTCCTTGGGCTGTGAGCAAGCATTTTTGCTCATTTTGAGCGCAGGAACACCACGAGCCCCACTGTGCGGTCCAGTAGTAAAACGGGAGCCGATGACTGCAGATTTTGCAATTTAAATGCAGGGAAGCGAAGGAGCTAAGAGCTCAGGCATCCATTCAGCCTTGTGACGTCACTTCCTTCCTATATATTGCCCTTTTTAAACCTTCCCCGGGCCTTATGTTACTTACAGTGCCTCCCCGTCTGAATAATCCTAGAGGAGGACAATGATGCAGAACAAAAGAAATCACAAAAAATTTAAACATTATCTTCAACATTTTAAATATCTGCGTTAATATGTAGTCTTTCATATAGAACATAGTAATGTCCTATAGGTTCTTACTTACTTAAAGCAGTTTTAATGAATAGTTACACTAAACACCTAATGCAAGGTATGACACAACAGCCAAGAAGTACAAATACAGCAATTACAATTATCATTGTGGTTAAATTAGATACGATAAGAATTTTCCATTTCCCCAAAATATTGTCCATCCACCCAGTCCAGGTGGTATCTACACCAGAATTCTCAGCAAGTTCATCAGCTAAGGTAGTGAGTCCTTGCAAAGCTTTAGTTATGGTCCCATCAGGTGCAGTATTGTTAGGAATAAAGGTACAACATTGTCCTCCTAACATGATACAAAATCCTCCTCCTTTTGCCAATATCATATCAAGTCTAAGCGGTTTTCCCAAGCCATCCGGTTTGTAGCATCCAGTTGGGCAACAATGCCTTTAACTGCATCTCGAGTGTAATTAATGAAACACTGTTGGTTATAATATATATATAGTTAATCCAGTCAACATTCTTGTTAATAGTAGACCACCAAAACAAAGAGGATTCAAAACCTGCAGCAATTTGGTTGCGGGCCTTGAATTCATCTGGCACCCCCCCCCCCCCTTGGTACACCTATAGAGTCAATATAAATTCTATCATCAAAGGAACCAGGGATTTCTTGCTTCAAGAACTGGATTATTGACTGATTGGGTTGCTAAGTGGAATCACTAATTAGTCTAGACCACATCTGCCCTGACAGTTGGTGGGCAGCATTGAGTGTAAGGTTTTGGTTCCACAATACCACCATATTTTATTTATTTATTTAGATTTTGCTCACACCTTTTTCAGTAGTAGCTCAAGGTGAGTTACATTCAGGTACACTGGATATTTCTTTGTCCCAGGAGGGCTCACAATCTAAGTTTGTACCTGAGGCAATGGAGGGTTAAGTGAATTGCCCAAGATCACAAGGAGCAGCAGTGGGATTTGAACCGGCCACCTCTGGATTGCAAGGCCAGTGCTCTAACCACTAGGCCACTCCTCCACTCCATGTCTGCCCATGGACGAGAAAAGTCAGAAAAGTCAAGGTCAGTGGTAGAGGTTAAATTAGAGTTGCGTATAGGCATATTTTCAAAGCACTTTGGGAGGCTAAGTTCCATAGGTTTCTATGGAACTTTGGGAGGCTAAGTGCTTTGAAAATGAGCCTGATTGTGAAAGATTACCAACTGAGTAAGGATTCAGGATTTTTTCTTGTGTTAGACAGATCCTAAAAATTGTCCCAGGGACTGGTGGTCTGAATACCGGGGGTGTTTTCGCGCCCTTGGGTAAATCGGGGAAGAGTAGACTGAGGGAATGGCATTGTGGTTCGATAGTTTTACTGGAACCCTGAAGCAGTTTTAACATGCACATGGTTCCATTGTAATCATTTACAGAATTTAAGGCAAAAGGGACTGCCTGAGGCTCAGGGCGAGAAGCAGAACAAACACAACAATCAGATACGTTTAAACTCCGGATAGTATACCGAATCCAGTCTTGCCACACATTAGCTTCACCAAAACCAGTCTAAAGAACAAAAGTTTCCCTAAGGCTGGTTACATTGAGGAGCTTAATGGGAATCTTTGTTTCTGAAATTTGAGGTAGTAAGAGATTAAGTGAACCAGTCTTGAATATTTGAGGGGAAGTGACCATCACATGAAAGTGACCAACAGGTTCCGTGTTGGTGGCTTCTATTCCAATACCGAAGGTGTGATTAATCCCTTCATATGCCCCTTTAAAGGTAATAAGTATGGGGGTTACATTTTCTCTCTTCACAATTTGTACAGTCCACTGGTTGTCAGACAAGGGTTATATTATGACGTAAGGGATTATTCCAAGCCAATTGGTATTTTTTTTTCTTTAAGGATGGTTGGGTCCAGTATACCACCATACATTAGCCCAGTTAAAACAAGGGGATGCATGATGACTCATTTCAATATAAGTACACAAATAAACATGATATTGACAATACCATCATTGCCAGTCTAAAGATCCACAATTGGCTATGTTACAAACATAAGTACATAAGTAGTGCCATACTGGGAAAGACCAAAGGTCCATCTAGCCCAGCATCCTGTCACCGACAGTGGCCAATCCAGGTCAAGGGCACCTGGCACGCTCCCCAAACGTAAAAACATTCCAGACAAGTTATACCTAAAAATGCGGAATTTTTCCAAGTCCATTTAATAGCGGTCTATGGACTTGTCCTTTAGGAATCTATCTAACCCCTTTTTAAACTCCGTCAAGCTAACCGCCCGTACCACGTTCTCCGGCAACGAATTCCAGAGTCTAATTACACGTTGGGTGAAGAAAAATTTTCTCCGATTCGTTTTAAATTTACCACACTGTAGCTTCAACTCATGCCCTCTAGTCCTAGTATTTTTGGATAGCGTGAACAGTCGCTTCACATCCACCCGATCCATTCCACTCATTATTTTATACACTTCTATCATATCTCCCCTCAGCCGTCTCTTCTCCAAGCTGAAAAGCCCTAGCCTTCTCAGCCTCTCTTCGTCCAATTGTAATGTGACTATCTCATCAGTTAAATTTAACTTTATTGTGGTCTTGACCGGATATCTTCCCGGAGTGTAGTACCTATTCACGTCTTGGGAATCTAAGTTATTATTGCCAAAAAAGTCCTGGAGGTTGAAGACGTGTGCTGATAGAAGTAAAAGTAAGAATAATGGAAAGCCAATAGATGGTATACATATTAATGGTTATGCTAAACAAAAATAATAGTTCCTTTCTAATAACAGTAATATTATGGCTAGTAGGAAGGTGAAGGTTAATAATAAATCCTATAACAGTGAGTCCCTAATCATAAACAGAAAAATTAACAATAGATAATACAATGTGAAAAATTAACAAAAGATAATACAATGTTTTTCTAGCTGTATTAATACTGGCGCGAACACAGCTATGCCCACAAACAGTAGTCCCCAGATAGTAAACTTAAGAGTCTGTGGCTCCAGGCACTGTAGTTTCAGGGTTGTGGGCTGCATGAGGCAAGGATGTCTGTTTGGAGACTGGTTGTCAGCAGAGTCAGAACTGTGGAACACTCGAATAGCTTTAAAGTGCACCAAGAAGTGTCCTCCTGTCACGTCGCTGCTATGGCATATCCAGCAACAGGGCTGCCCAGCTGCCGTCGAAAAGACTCTCAGACTCCAGCGGAAGATAGTCACAATGATTTCCAAGTAGAATGTGTGTCAGTGAGAAAGGTAAGTGAAGATGATCCTTCTACAATTTGTCTACAAATGATTTTAGATCCGACGGGTCAGTGAAAAAGAAGGTCTTGCTATGAATCAACCGGACTTTCGCTGGGTAAAGAAGAGTGAAACGAATGCCCTTGGCAAACAGTGTCTTGCATTGTTGCCCCATCCACTTCCATTGCTCTGATACACGTGCTGAATAGTCTGGGAATAGGAGGACACGCGGCCCCTTGTAGTCCACGGTACGTCAAGCACGGTATGTCTGCATCAGTCTTTCTTTCTCAACATAGTTAAGGACATGTGCAAGCACAGGCCTTGGCCGCTGCTCCCCCTCTTGAACGATAACAACCCGGTGCACACGCTCCACTTGTAGGGGGCCATTCGTCAGGGTGACTTCTAGATGGGAGGAAATCATGAGCTCATTGAAGTCCTGCTGCTCTTTATCCTGAACCGTTTCTAGTAGTCCGATAATCCGGACATTGTTGTGTCGGCTCCTGTTTTCCCAAATCATCCGTTAATTGCAACAACTGTTGAGCCAGTAACTCTACCACCAACATGTGGGCCTCCATAGCATCTTTTCGATCCTCATGTCTGCCAATGCGCTCTTCTGCATGTTGAAGCCTCGATGCTTGATGCTCCAGGTTTTCCTTGATATCATCTACAGAGGCCTGCAGTTTGGAAAGGCGATCATCTAACACCGAGGAGGTGTTGTGCTGCACCATTTCTTGGGGCTCACTGCTTGCACCTGGTCTCTGCTAGGCTGTGGTGTTTTCGCTGGCATACCAGCAGCAATCAGAGGCCAGAGTCATGGGTAACCCTACCAATAGCAGCCAGGGTCGAAGGCAAAACACCCGATCAGAATCTGATCGGGGGGGGGGGGGGGGTCTGGGAAGTCAAAGAAATTTGCAGTTAACAATGTGGGTAGAGCGGAGCAGAGCTAACGAGCATCTACTTAGCCAGATGGCATCATGTGACTCCCGTCAGTTTCTAAACTTGTATGTGATAAGGGGTGCCACATCCATGTGCAGCTGTCCAGCTTTACAAACCTAGGGGTCTGTTTACTAAGCTGCGCTAGCGGCTTCCTCACGGCATTGTAGACACAGCCCATTCAAAGTGAATGGGCTGTGTTGGTACTAGTGCACAGCCAGTCGTGCTAGATAGGTAAGTGTGGTCAATTAAGTATGGAGGCTACAAATATTTTCTTCATTTTTGTAGGAGGCTACAGATTTTTTTCTTCATTTTATAGGTGTTAATAAACAGTGAAGGATTAAGACCTTGAACTGGAGTCCTCCTGGGTGGCTGGGTAGTGATCTTTAGGAGGAGATATTTTCCTTTGTGAGAATCTAGTCCTAGTGTGCCTATTCAGCATAATGCAGCATAGTTCTGATTGTCCAAATGGGGACCAAGCCAACATTGGCCTGAGGACTTATGCCCTTCTTCTAGGCTTGCCCTCTGATGGGTCAGTTGATGTGCTTTGTATTGTTCTGGATTGCCTGACTTGCTGTGTTTCCTGGGGTTCCAATTTGGCAAGGTTCTGTCCTGTATTTTGTTTACCATGCCTTCTGATTGCTTGTTGATTGCCTGTGTAAGTTGCGTGTGCCTGTATAATTGATACCTTTTCATTGGATACAACTCTGGAGGTATAGCCGATAAAATTACCTCAAGTATTACAGCATTGTGTTCTGTCCTGTCTGCCAATCAAGAAGTCCTTGTTGGCTAGGCAGCTACTACCCCTTCCCTTCATGCCCCTGGCCACTGGTTCATCACAATTACCCCCTTATTCCCTTGTATATAGCCCTGGCTGAAACAAGAACTTTTTAAAAATTCTGTACATGGCCTTCGATCTGGTGTACAACCTGATGAGGAAATGTTTTTTTTCCATAAACATGTATTCCATTTATAAAATGGGGACATGTGTGTAACCAAACCATGCTCTCACACCATGTTGAATTTTCTGTGTGGTATAGATCTCCAGCTTTCTGAATTCGGCTTTTACATATGTGTGCAACTCATTTTGTTTTGTCCCCTGATTGGATGTTTAACTTAATTTCCTAATCATCCAGCTATGCCAGTCCAAACCAATGGGTTGAGTCCATCTACCCACAGATTGAGGTGGAGATACTGAGCTAGTCCAGTGATATCACCAGTATAAGGACTGGTGCAGCCTGCAGTTCTCCAGTATTTCTTTACCTCCAACAGATGGTTCAGGTTGTTTTTGGCTTGTGCAGTGGTCCTAGGATTGACTCCCTGGGATGCCGTCAACGGTGTGTGTCCTTGCAGTTGAGTCCTTGGGTCTTTGCTCCTGAGGTTTAGTCCAGAGCCCTTACCCCAGTAGAGGCAGGAGCTGCTTGGCATCATTCTCCACATGGCCCTTGCCAGAAGAGGAGGGGTCAGTACCCCACCCCTTCCCTTTCCCTTGGCTCCTCTAGGAAATAAAAAAAATAAATTGCTAATTGGACTTGCTTTATTCCCCTGTGTTTTTCAGAGGGATAAAGCTTTACAAAATGATTTCTCAAGTTAATGAATGTAGGCAGGTACGCCACACATCTCCACCAAATTTGGTGGGTTTGGGGGAGATGGCAAAGCTTGGACAGATAACGACCATCTAAGAAGTAACTTGCTTACCTTGGTACTAGTATACCTAGAGGCATATTTTCAAAGCACTTTGGGAGGCTAAGTTCCATAGGTTTCTATGGAACTTTGGGAGGCTAAGTGCTTTGAAAATAAGCCTCCTAGTGACTGATGCTGCTCAGTACAGCCTCTGGCTCCTTATTCCCTGTTTGTGATGTACTAGGTCCCTCTTTGGGCCCGATTGTGTCCAGTGGTGTCTGTGAAGTGGGATTGCAGTTCTTATGTGTTCCCTCACGATTGTTCTATGCAGTAGCAAGAGCACTTGGTTTTGGTAGGAATGGTGGCTGTCATGATACTGCTCCTTCAATCATAGGGCTAGAGACATTGCGTGGGGTGTGGAGGGGGAAATGAGACCACCACACTTCATTTTCCAATACATTAGCATCAATTTAATGGACTCTATCAGAGAAGAAATTATACAATTATTGTGTCATATTTCTCAACAAGAAGTTTTAAAGAAGCGCCGTAACAAACTATGACAGCTGAGATTTTATCTGAATTGGTAGTGCCTTCCAAAATGACTTTGCTTGATAAGAAGTTTCAATAACCCTCTGATAAATTTTTAAATGATGGAAAGTTATGAGAAAAACCGTGTGTGTCCCTATTTAAAGGACCCCTATTTCTGATGGAGATCGTTTAAATAAACTGATCCAAGGCCATATAAATTTTAAATACATGAGAGGCTAACTTGAACTCAATTTTGCATGTATCGGTAACCAATGGAGGGCTATCAATAATGGAGTGACATGAATAAACTTAGATTGTTTAAAAATCATTGTTACTGAAGTGTTTTGCAATATAAACTTTTATAGTTCTTGCTTGTTAAGCCTGTATATAGGATTACAGTAATCTAATTGTGATAGAATTAATTACTATTAGTTTAGCAAAACTTTCTTCATAAAATAGAGATCATATTGCTCTCAGATTGTGCAGTGTAAAAAAACACTTCCTGCATAAATTTTGAATGTGTGTCAAATGTCGGTTAGTAGTCTACCAGAGAATATTTGTTTTCAGAGCTTTTAATTTGAGTCAGAATTAGCTCAATCATTTAAATTAGTAATACAATCTGAAATTTTGGAGGAAATCAAACAGCTATCTTTGAGTAGTAGTAATAAGCAAAAAGATGTTGTCAGCATAAGAAAATATCTAGTATCCTGCTCTAGGGAAAGAGATCCTAAAAAGCTCATAAAAATGTTGTAAAGCAAGAATACAGGCTCTCATTTTACTTGTTTGCACCATTCAAATGGTACCCAAGGTTACAGCCATGTCTTATCTTCAGATGTTGGGTCACAGGGCTATAGCTGTCCATATCATCCCTTTTGGCCCATCTCAAACTGAGGTGTCGGTGGAACCTCAGGTTCCAGTGTAATCAATTACTTCAGTCCCTCTTACCCTCTACCTCAATTTTGGCATTTGCTGCAGTGGTGGACTTCTAGAACCAATCTCTCTATGGTAGTTCTTTTTATAAAGAGCTAGTATTAGTCCTGACCACAGATGCATTAACCCTGGCCTGGGGAGCTTGCATCCATGCTCATCACTCCCAAGGAAGTTGGTCAAGTTCTGAGAGGTCTCTCCACGTCATCCGCTTGAAGTTCAGGTTGATTTACTATATGCTTAGGGTAGTCTTCCACATTCTTTAAAATTTGTCGGTTAATACACAGGCAACCAAGGAGGGACGGGCTCTATGCCTCTGTTTAGAAGTTGTAAAGATCTGGGACTTAGCTGTAGTCGGTTGTATATACATTCGAGTGCCGTACCTCCCTTGAATGCAAAATCAGATAACTGACAAGCTATGCAGAGTTCTTCAGCCTTTTGAATGCTCTCTGTATACACCTCCAGAAAACTGAGTTGAAAAGCAGACACCTACCTCCCCACCTCTCATGTTAGCCTCTACTGCTTCATCCTTCTGTTCAGGTTATCTAGCCCGGATGCATTATTGATTCCATGGATCTAGTCCTTCCTGTATGCATATTCACCACTCTCTCATTGCGAGAGCCCTTCAGAAATTCCAGCAGATGTCAAGTACTATGGTTCTCATAGTACTCACAGAAGTGTTTACCACTTCTCAAACAGTTGGCTGCTTTACTTCCACAAAAGCTGTAACATTAGTAACTTAGCAAAGGTTTGTCTGCTTTATCCAGATGAAGTCCTCTGGCCAACACAGCCTGGAAATTGAGCAGTCTCTAGTCTTCACTCTTTGTTACCACAACCAATTTGTGATATTTGCCTGTCGAGAGACAGTCTATTAGATTTATTTACTTTTTCAAGTAGAAGCAATATACTATCTAGTGTTTTGTTAATGGTCACAGTCTGCAACTTGTCCACACCTTGTCCGCCTGCTATTTTTTCATAATAGTGATATCATCTCCATAAGAGTACGTGTTAATATTCTCTTGAGCTGCCAGGCTCCATTCAAATCAGGATCAAGGCTGGAGTGGGCTTGGACAGCAAATCTTTGCCCCTAAATTGGCAGGGAGAGACAGAGATTAAGTATACCAGTGTTAAGAAGAACTGAAACCTTCTCAGAGTGCCAGATTAAACTCTAACCACTGTTGGGCTGACTTGATGGACCATGCAGGTCTTTATCCGCCAAAATTTACTATATTACTTTCTATTGCATCCCTCCGGACCAGCACAGCATGACTGATGGGTTGTGCACACCTTCCAGCAGGTGGAGACAAACACTGAATCTTGAGAGAGCTAATAGGAGCCCAGCTGAGCCCCTTCAATCCTCAGTATTCTCAGTCTCCAGTAGGTGAGCCCTTCAGTCTTACTTTTTTCTCTCCTTTCTTCTATTTCAGTTATTTAAAAAAATAAATAAAAAAGAATAGAGTTCTAGGATGTTTCACTTTCTGTGCGCTGCTGGGTATTATTAGCTGGCTGAGGCAGAGACCTGCGGGGGTTTCAGATGCCTCGGGGGGGGGTGCACACTCGGGTGGCCAAATCTCTCTTCCTCTGTATTCCTGAGCTCTCCCTTTGTGCATTTTGCCTCGGGGTTGTTTCTCAGCTTTGTTCTGGCTTCTAATCCTTCAAGGGAAGGGTGCTGCAGGGCCGAGGGGAGCAGCCATGCAGTCTTTTAAAAAAAAAAAAACATTAAAAAAAATTGCTTTGGCAGAAGTGGAGCGCGGCTTATTTGAAAAAAAAAAAAAAAGACAAAGTGACCGATGCTGCTCCGCTTTTTTAAGTGGCTGTGTTACCCTCAGTGGCTTGGGCTGTTTCGGTGGGCTCGTGCGAGTGGCATGGCTGAAAAACTGCGCTGGTGCTCGGTTTGTCAGAGGTATGGTCTTATAGCTGCCAGTGTCTGCAAAAGTTGTACCATGTCAGAGAACATGAGCCCGTTGGTCTTGTCGGATGTTGGGAGCCACAGTGTGGAGTCTCCCGCTGTAGTGGTTTCCTCTGTGCAGCGAGAAAATAGTTTTTTCTACTTTTTTTTTTTTCTAAAAGCCCATGTGAACGGCCCTCCAACTCTGGACTGCAAGTGCACTGTTGAATACTATCTTGAAAGAATTTTCATTGAGAAAATTTACACAGTTCATCTCCTTTGATCCCAAGAGGACTAGCACACTACTCACAAAAATAACTCTAGCAATTTGGCAAGCTTCTTGCATCAACTTCTGTTATGGACAAGCAGATGCTCCAGAGTGCAGTCTCTTTAGACTAGGGCTGCTACAGTGATAGCAGCCCTGTTAAAAGTCTGCATTACTACCTGGACCTAGTGCCAGTAGTGGAGAGTGCTTTTAGTCAAGCTGTTATGTCCAGACTGCCCATTGAGCTGGCAACTCTCGCATCCTGTTTTTGAAATTTATAAAAGTATAAAGAATTTGAGCAGCCCTAAGCTCGCTTGGGTGCTTGATTTAATTGTTTTTTTTTTTTAATGGGGCATCTGCCAGATGTTTTTAATCTTCTGTTTAAAGAGAATGATCCACAAACATCTCCAGAGACTGTCTGGTGTCTGTATGTGGATTGCCTATGACTGGAATAGAGCAGCAGGCTGCAATGCTTGTAATTTTGTGCAGGTCACTTACTCCTCTATTGTCTCAGGTGTAAACTTGGATTGTAAGCCCTCTAGGGATAAGAACCTATTGTACTTGAATGTAACTTGTCTTGAGCTTCAATAGGACAAGGCGTGAGCTAAATCGAAAAAACCTGGCTCCCTTCCCCTTTGTTATAGTCCTAGTCAATGTTTTAACATTATGCAATGCTGCAGTTGAGGTTTTGGTAATCTTAAGAGTTCATATAGTCGTGTCCCTTTTCCGATCAGCCATTCTTCCATTTTTGTCCAGGTATATCTTTTGCAATGATTCACAGTTTCATTGAAGCAAGTGACTAAAGACATGGTAGCATCTTTGGAAAGTGACGTTTTAAAATATTACTGTTAGACAAAGTTGAATCCAACCATATAAAATAGTTCATTTGTGTGGCTGTATATTGACTCAGTGCTGCCTTGTGTGCAAGCACAGCTAGATGGTGTGTAGCACACAGTTATTGCCAGTGGTGACCATAATATTTATTTGTACTGTTTATTCCATTATTTAGCCCGTCATCCTGACAGCGTCCAGAACATGTTGCCGAATAACATTCATCTCTCTATATAAAACGCACCTCCAACGTTCTAATGAAGCCTCACTTTCCCAACGTTCTAAAAGTGAAGTGGCTGAGATCGCTTTTCCTCCATGAGTGTCTGCCCCGCCCACACGTCAAACATGATGACGTCAAGGGCGGAGCACTGACACTGAACGAATGGCATCGCCAACCCGTTGCTATGCGATGAAACGTGACAACAGACGCAACAAGGACCTATGAGAACGAATTACATGAATGAGGGGAGGACTACCAGCAGCTGACAAATAAGGGATCGCCGACCCGTTGCCAGCGACGAAATGTGACGTAACAAGCATCGCAAAACGAACCAACCACAAACAACTGCATCAGAAGAAGGGAGGAGAAAGAGCAGCACAACCGATCACTTTCTGTGCAGCAGGGAGACAAGGAACGTCACTGAAGGGAGATTACTATTCTGATACCCGTGCTCCTGCTCCAGGTATGTGCTGCCTCCATAACAAACGCCCTCCCAGCAAACAATTAACTGACAGAAGGCAGAGGAACGGAACGCCAGAAGCAGAACCCTCCGAGCCACAACTCGCCCCCCCCTTGCAAACGGAAACACACAATTCGCAAAAAAAACCATTTCTCCCACCAACTACATGGTCCACATAGGCACCGCGATGTTACGCAAACACAAAACATTCAAAATTCAAGGTAAGGAGCTCAGGACAGGCGCAAAAAAACAAAACAAAACATGGTGGCGACACAGACTCCCACCTCCGTGAAAGAAAAAAGAATACCATCCTAAACATACAAATACTCTGTAAGGAAGTTCTCCCTCCCACCACAACGTCAGCATAGACACCACCAAGTAAACAACACACAGAACAGTCAATCAATTAAACCTTCAAGTAAGCTGACCGGTGCAGGGAAATGGAAGAGGAGACTAACATGGATGGAAATGGCGGAAGGCTGATAAAAAAGAACAAATACTATTCAAGCCATACAAAACAACAGTGTAGCTGCCTGCAACGCTCTCTCACTCTTTCAAAAATACTCACTTACACTCACAGAGATATGTTGGTGCCTGCCAGACTCTATCACTCTTACACTCACTCTCAGACATACTGTGTCAATGCCCCCCCCCCCCCCAACACACACACAATCAATCACTATGTCACAACACAAACACACACTCAAAACAGAACAATTACTATTGAATTCTTACAAAAATGCACTGTTGCTGCCTGCCACGCTTTCTCAGTCTTTCAATCAAAAACCTTTACACTCACTCACAGACATATGTTGGTTCCTGCCAGACTCTCTAACTCTTCAAAAAATACACAACTACACTCACTCTCAGACATACTGTGTCATTCCCCCCCCCCCCCCCCCCCCCCACACACACACTCATGCACGGTCACAGTTCCCCAACCCCTCTTGTGACTCATACACAATTACAAGAAATAATTACAATACAAATACAACTTTAAAAAAACAAAAAAAGTCTCTCTGGCTTTTTTACAAACATTTATATCCCTTAATATCAAACAGGAAAAAAAACACATGCTAGCGCCCGTTTCATTTGTTTCGGAAACGGGCCTTTTTTACTAGTAATATAATAAAACAGTACAATATATAATAAAATTAAATTAAACAACTGTTCTAGCCTGACCATTGCCATTTCAACTCATCAAATTGCTAAATTAAAACAAATTTTAACAGCCCTTGTGAAATCCCAAAATATCATTAATAGATCTGGCAGACCAGAGCACAGAATACTGGCAGGATTACCATGCCTTGTGAGCAGTGACGATGACAGCACTAGGAGAGATGAGTCCTGCGGTTGACAGAGGCCAAGCTCCACCGGTGAGGAGAAACATGCAACTGTCAACTCGGAGGTAGAGACCGAGGAGGAAGGAGGAGTTGGCTACAGTGGTGAGAAAATGGGAGGAAGCATGGGAGATTTGGGGCATTCCCATACAGTCACTCACCCATGCACACGACATTGCAGAGTTGACAAACAGCCCACAAATTATCTGTCATATATATTTATGTATAGTGGAAGTCCAAGGGGTGGAGCCAGCCACTTACAATAGCACAGATTCAGCGGATAGCCACACAAATGAATTGCCTATCGTATAGTAGGATGCACTCCCAGTCACTCACACACCATACTCCCAGCCTACTCACATGCAGTGATCAGGCATCTGAACCACCTACCCACAGACATACCCACTCTTCTCTGCCCCATGCACAAGTGCACCCCTATCAGACACTAAGCCCCAGTTGGAGATGGAGTGGGAATTTGGGGTTCCATAGGGTCCCTAAAGTTGGGGAAGGGAAACTAAGATGGAGAGGAGTGAAAAAAAAGTGGCGGTTTGGTGAGGAGCTTTTTCATTACTGAAAACGTTTCTGCATAGAGGTGGGAGAAGGGGGAAGATGTCTTTGATTTTTCTTATGATTGAGCAATTTTCTGCTTACAAACATATGTGCTTTTGGAAAGGATCATTTTATCCAATTTAAGCTTTTCTTTCTGTTCAAAATGTAAATATTTTCTTGTTGGAATACCTTTGTGGAAGAATTTTATCTTTCAGGAGAAATACACATTTGTAGGAAGAAATTGTCCTGCTGCATAGAATTTGAAGCATATGTGAGGTTCTGTCATGCCACATACATTTGAGTGTGATGAGAGCAAAAGTTTTTAGAGTACATGAAAGTCTGGTCTTGAGCTTGAATGATGTAAAAGTTTAATGGATAGGCTTAGTTGGGAGTATGATTAAAATATGGGCGTACCATTTTGAAGTGAAATCCATCACAGATGGATTCAACTAGAAACCATATTGCAGTGATCGCAGTGGTGGCTCCATTCTACATTAACAGCTTTTTGTTCATAGGAATAATCTCTTTTTTTAATTTATAGAAAATCTTTATGAAGTGAAAACGGAGAAGAGTAACAATATCATAGAGCACTGCAAATCTGACAGTAACATTAAAATCCAATAGCCTTTCATTGAAAATATTGATTTCACCCTTTTTTTTTTTTTTTTTTAAAAACCATCCACCACTTTAACAAAACTCTACCCCACCCCCAAATCCTCTAGTCAACACACTTGGACCATCTCCCTAAAAATTAACATACAACAGAGTTAATTAGGATAACGCAGTTGAAGCAAGTGCTTCCAAATATTTGCCCACTTTGACAGTACATCTCTGCTCAGCCAGAAGCTTTTCTATATCATAGATGTATTGCAGACTTCCAAACCACTTTTGATATGGTAGTACTCTTTCAAGTTTTCAACTAGCAGCCAAGACCACTCTAGCAGAATTGAATCAGTGCCTAAGGAAAGTATTTTGTGCTGGCTTCAGATCTGGCATCCACCTATTAAGCACCTGTACACTTTGTGAATTCTCATGCAGATGGTGGAAGACCTTCCTTTAATTTTTCTCTCTCCTCTCTCTCTCTCTCTCTCTCCAGTGTTGTCGTCATAGAAATTATGCCTCCCAATAAGATTTTACCCTTTCCATAGTTTTGTTGGGCTTACCTCTGTTGCCATTTTTAAGGTATTCCTTTAATTTCTTGTTATCCTCCGAAAGGACATGCTTCCTTTTACCACCACCCACCACCTCCTCATGGACTTCCATATATAATTTTAAGGCTTCTGCCTTATTATAGTTTACCTTAAAACCTGATATTTTGCTGTATATTTTCAACTGATCTCCATATGAAACTATTTTTGAAGTTAAAGAACCAATTTCTATTCCTCTGTTCCTGCTTGCCCTAACTTTTTCTGCCAGTGATTCGAACATTAGGATGATAGGCAGCCCTGTCTTGTGCCTCTAAGCTAGTAGGAATTCTCATTAATATCCCCCCCCCCCCCCCCGCCTTTACCTGAGTATGCACACTTTTGGTTCTCTATACATTGCTTTTATCCATTGAATAAAATTTTCTCCAAAACCCATCTCTTTCCCTCTGTTTATTATGCCACGTGGCAGTGCCAACACTGCCCACTCAAAGTGAATGGGCTGTGTCAGCATTAACACACAGCAGCCGCTAGCATGGCTTAGTAAAGAGGGAGGTTTAAGAGTTGAAAACATAAAACTCCGATGCATCTGGTCGAATACCTTTTGGCATATAAAGCTGTTAGCATTAAGGATGTCTCCTCTCTCTTTGCCCAACATATCACATTAAGTACTCTCGCTATATTATCTCCCATATATTTGCCTGCTATAATGTCAGCCTGATCTTCATTTTTGAATTTAGTTACGTGTGTCATGTGTCTGTTGGCCAGCATGTTTAGCAAGATTTTGATACCTAAATTTAGCAGCAATATCTGTCTTTCCTTGTCATCAAGCAGATGAAGCCATTACGTATGGGTTGTGTCCATCAACCAGCAGGGGGAGATAGAGAGCACTCAACTTTTCACAGTGCCTCATGGCCAGCTAGCTCCACTGCCTCTTAAGTATTCTCTATCTCCCCAAGCAGGGTGGCTGCAGCTTCTTCGAGCTCCATCAAAAATCTGCCTGGGGGTGGCTCCTGGCTTGCCAGTTGTTAGCCGGGGTGTTAGAGGCTATAGCAGCTTCACTTTGAAGGCACATAGGTCAGCCCTTTCCCTGCCTTACCCATACCCCCGTGGATGTGGACATATTAGCTTGCTTTTCCCTGTCCTTTCCCACTCAGTGGATGCAGGCACATTGGTTCACCTTTCCCTGCCTTTCCCACTTATCTGAGCCTCTGGAGTGTTTTTATTTACCTCTTTTGCCTCTGTTTTCCTCACAGCGTTAAAGAAAAAAAGTAAAGAGGTTTTTTTCTTGATATTCTTCTGCAGGACCGGAGCTGTTATACTCGGTCTAGTGAGGTAAGAGTGTTTTCTGACTCCTCCGGGGTGGGCCCGCGATCGGGACGTTTTTGGCGCGAACCGCCATTTTTGAATTTTACCACCGTTTTCGGTGATGGCTGCGGAGACTGTAAAGCGCTGTTCTAAATGTGGCAAGTGCAAATCAGCAGCGGGGCTCTGTAATTCGTGCTGTTCAGATGGTAGAGCCGGCCTGAGCATGGCGAGCGGCGATCTTTTGCGCTCTGAGCTGGCAGCGGACGACATTTTGGATTTTACACATGGCGCATCCTCCGTTGCGACAGAGAGCCCTGAATCCGGGGGGGGGGGGGGGTCCTCTGAGTGAGGCTAATAATAGAGCTGATAGCCCTGGGCAGGATCCGGGCGGTCAGGGAGCGGTTTTCTCCTCTGATTTTGTTTTAATGCTGCATAGGGCGTACATGCTTAAAAGAGCTCTTCCACAGGGATCTTCGGACCCTCTGCCTGCCCCCCCAGTGGATCCTGGCCTTTTGGAGTTGGCTTTGCCTGTTTCTTATCCTCCTGATAAACGCAGAAGGGCTAATTCCCCTTCTGTGTGTGGCGCACCTCCCTTTTCCCCCCCCGTGGTCGGGCTATGAGGATTCTGAGGGGTCTGGCAGAAGTTCTTGGGCTGAGGAGCCAGAGTCGGGTGCAGAATTGCCACAGGAGCTTGATGATCCGTCTGCGGTGAGGATTTTCCACCGCGAGGAGCTGCCGGCGCTTATTTCAGATGTCTTACAAGCCCTCTCGATTGAAGATCCTGGGAGTGGCACAGCCTCCTCTGTTAATAAAAGGATGGCTAGTACCAGAAAGCCTGCTCGAGCCTTTCCTTTGCATGACTCCATCCAAGAGCTTATTTCGGCTCAATGGGCTGACCCCGAGGGACCTTTGAAGGTTGCCAGGGCTATGGGGCAATTATACCCTCTGAGTGAGGAACATTTGGCTCGCTTTGCAATGCCTAAAGTGGATGCCCTGGTCATGGCTGTTACAAAGAGACCTACCCTCCCTGTTGAAGGAGGTGTTGCCCTGAAGGATTTTCAAGACCGCAGGCTTGATTCAGCTCTGAAGCGATCCTTTGATTTGGCAGGTCTCACTGTTCGGGCGTCTGCATGCAGTTGTTATGCTGCTAGAGCCTGCCTGGCTTGGTTACAGCAGGCAGTGGAACAGCCCGGTGATGGAGCGGAGACCTTATCTGAAGTGGCTCCGCGGATGGAGTCGGCCTTGTCCTTTTTGGCTGACGCCCTTTATGATATGGTCAGAGCTTCGGCTAAACAAATGGCTGTAGCAGTGGCGGCTCGCCACACTCTTTGGCTACGGCATTCGGCGGCGGACATGGCCTCTAAGCAAAGGTTGGTGAAGTTGCCCTTTCAAGGCCTTCTCCTGTTTGGTGAGGAGCTGGAAAACATTGTTAAAGGCCTGGGGGATTCCAAACCTCAGCGCTTGCCCGAAGATAGGCCGAAGCCTTCCTCTAAGGGTTAGGCGATCCGCTCCTCTTACAGACCTCGCTTCCGTGAAGCTAGAAGGTACCGCCCGGGGCGTGCTGCTGGGTTCACTTCGTGTGGCCGCTTTCAGCAGAGAAACTCCTTTCGCTCGGACAAACGTTCCGCAGCTGCCGGTTCAAGGCCTGGAGTTCAGGGGCGACCCTCTCAATGATGGTGCGCCGGCCTCCTCCTCGTTTCCTGTCATCGGAGGAAGACTTTCCCTCTTTTTCGAGGAGTGGGCCAAAATCTCCGCAGATCAGTGGGTCTTGGACCTGATCAGAGACGGATACCGAATAGAATTTGATGCCCCGGTGAGAGACGTGTTTGTGGAGTCCCGATGCGGTTCTGCCGCCAAACGGGCGGCGGTAGAGGAGACTTTGCACAGTCTGTGCCGGATAGGGGCTGTGACCCCGGTGCCTCCCGTCGAACAAGGTCTAGGCCGCTACTCCATTTACTTTGTGGTGCCACGAAAAGGCGGGTCTTTTCGCCCGATCCTGGACTTAAAAGAGCTAAACCAGTCTTTAAGAGTGCGGCATTTTCACACGGAAACCCTGCGCTCCGTCATTGTGGCGGTACAGCCAGGAGAGTTTCTCATGTCTCTGGACCTGAAAGAAGCTTACTTGCACATACCAATTTGGCCCCCGCACCAGAAGTTTCTGCGGTTTGCGGTGTTGGGAAAACATTTCCAGTTTCGGGCCTTGCCTTTTGGCCTCGCCACAGTTCCCCGAACCTTCTCCAAGGTAATGGTGGTAGTAGCTGCCTTTCTCAGGTGAGAGGGTATCCGGGTTCACCCGTACCTAGACGATTGGCTCATCAGAGCAGACTCAGAAAAAGAGAGTCATCTAGCTACAGCGAGAGTGGTTTCAGTCCTTCAATCTCTGGGCTGGGTCATCAATATGGCCAAAAGTTACCTGACCCCCTCACAATCTCTAGAATATTTGGGGGCCAGGTTCGACACAGCCTCAGGCTATGTGTTTCTTCCCGAGCAAAGGCGGTGCAAGCTTCAGAATCAGGTCCGTCCGCTCCTGAGGATGCCCCGCCTGCGAGCTTGGGACATTGTCCAGCTGTTGGGATCGATGACGGCCACCTTGGAAGTGGTGCCATGGGCGAGAGCGCACCTGAGACCTCTACAGTATTCTCTACTTCAACGATGGTCTCCAGTATCTCAGGATTATCAGTGCAGACTTTCTTGGCTCCCTGCGGCCCGCCTCAGTATGGAGGTTCAGGGGCTCGTTTTCAGCTGGAAAAGATAGACTGCTTCAGATTCCAATGCGGAACCTATATATGAGCAGAATCCCTCATCTCTTTTATACAAGGAAGACAAAGGCCATCACTTAGTGAAAAATAATAATAATAGACTGCAAACTAGAAACAAATATGTAGACATAAAATGAAATACAAAACAAAAAAACAGAGTGGATGCAGCAGAACCCCAAAGACGTAGAAATGGAGATGCATTTGCTGCCGGGCCAGGGCCCTTGTAATCCCCCTGCACTCCATCCACCAAATGACCCATTGTGAATTAATACAAAACCCAAAGAAAATGCAAACCCAATATATATACTTACCCCCCTGTTTACTAAGCCGCTAGCACAACTTAGTAAACGGGGTTAGCAAACAAGTCATACAACAACAGCACCAATGCTATGATGTAAACAGCAAGAACTGTACTTATTACTCCTGTGGGAATTCAGCGCAAAATGAAAATTTCTTCATATAAAATATTCTGGGAAATTCTCCCCCCTTTTTACTAAACCATGCTAGTGATTGCCTTGTGGCAATACCGACACAGCCCATTCAAAGTGAATGGGCTATTACGGCATTAGCTCACTGCCAGCCTTAGCGTGGCTTAGTAAACAGGGCGGTCTGTGAACAATATTTAAAAATTCTGTATTTGTAATTTTTTGTTCAGAATTTCCCCTGTCATAAGGCCTGACCACTCCCCCAGCTTCTTCCTTCCCCAGTAATAATCACTGTCCAGTCTCTACCCTCCCCATTTCTTTCTTACCCGACTTAGCTTGAACCCCTTCCCTTTCCCCAGCTTCCTAGTTCTTTCTCTCCTCTTAGCCCCCAATTCCTACCTTTCTCTTTTCCTTCTGTCCTTGTCCCCCCCCCCCCCACCTTTACTATGTCTTTCATGCCTTTAATGGATCATGTGGCATAAGAAGCAAGCAGCTGCACATTAGACCATTTCCTCTTCCTCTGCCAGCCTAGGCCCACTGCTTATTTGAACCATGGAGACTCCATACAGCCATGAAGTTCAAATAAGCAGTTCAGCTCAAGAAAGCAGAGGAGGAGGAACTGACCTGATGCAACTACTTCTTTCTTCCTTATGCCACATAATCTAGGAGGGCAGCACTACAAATATTACACTGGACCCTAAAACACCAAACATCTATTCAAGTAAAACAGAACAACACTGAAGAAACAAATGCATTTCCTATTGTACTGAACATGATACATAAATATCTATAACGCACATTTCCCAAAGCTAACATATTCCAGTTAATAAATTTAAAAAACAACATATTTTTCTACCTTTATGTGTCTGGGCCTTATTTTTCCATCACTTTGGTCCCAGTTTTTTTTTTTTTCTGCTTTCTTGTCTTCTGCTAAATCTATTTCCAGCGTCCGCTGTCCATTTGTTATTTTGTCCTCTCTCCTCCTTCCCAGGGGCAGCCCAAGGCAATCTGCTGCCTGAGGTGATGGCTGAGATGCCCCCCCCCCCCCCCCCGGTTGTGGTCTGACATCTCCCCCCTTCCTTTTTTTAACCTCCTCCTCCAGGCCTAACTTTGTTTTCCAAAAGACGGCAACGGAATCAATTCCCATAGGCTGCCCTGCTTCCGGCACCAGCCTCTTCTCTCTACTGCGGCCCGCCTCTGAGGAAACAGGAAGTTATGTCAGAGGCAGGCCGCACTAGAGAAAAGAGGCTGGCGGCAGAACAGTCAATGGCAATCGCTGCCACCACTGTCTTAAGTTTCCATATATCAATCATATTAAACATTTGCTTGAATTCTGAAGTTTTGCCCTGTATTACCCTAAACACAGTGGTTCCCAAACCTGGTCCTGGAAGGCACCCCGTGTTCAGTAAGGTTTTCAGGATATCCACAAAGAATATTCATGAGAGAGATTTGCTTTTAGTGGAAGCACTGTGTGCAAATGTCTCAAGAATGTGGATATCCTGAAAACCTGACTGGTTGTCACTCACTAAAAAGAGAGGATGGAACCTCTGTCCACATGGTTGTTGTCTACAGACCTCCGATACAATTGGAGGAATTAGATAAAGACCTGATCGCAGATATTCAAAAGTTGGGAAACGAGAGAGGTGCTGTTGCTGGGAGATTTCAATCTGCCGGATGTAGATTGGAAGATTCCGTCTGCGGAATCGGAAAGAAGCAGAGAGATCGTGGATGCTTTCCAAAGGGTTTCGCTCAGACAAATGGTGAGGGAATCCACGAGGGAGGGAGCAACGCTGGATCTGGTGCTCACAAATAGGGATAGCGTGTCCAATGTCCGAGTGGGTGCCCACCTGGGCAGCAGTGACCATCAAACGGTTTGGTTTGATATAACAGCTAAAGTGGAGAGCGGCCATTCAAAACTCAAAGTCCTGGATTTCAAGAGTGCTGACTTTAGTAAAATGGGGGAATACCTGAGGAAGGAGATGGTGGGCTGGGAGGAAGTACGAGAAGTGGAAGGACAGTGGTCCAGGCTGAAAGAAGCTATAAATAGGGCCACAAACCTTTATGTAAGGAAAGTAAATAAAAGCAAGAGAAAAAGGAAACCGCTACGGTTCTCCAAGCAAGTGGCTGAGAAAATAAAGGCTAAAGAGTTAGCGTTCCAGAAATACAGAAAAACTCAAGAAGAGGGAGGAATACCGGATGAAACTGAAAGAAGCCAAGAGAGAGATACATCTGGCGAAAGCGGAAGAGCAAATGGCTAGAAATGTAAGGATGGGTGACAAAAATTTCTTCAGGTATATTAGTGAAAGGAGAATGACTAAAAAGGGAATTGTGAGACTGAAAGATACTGCGAACCGCTATGTAGATAATGATGAAGAAAAAGCAAATTTGCTAAATAGATACTTTTGTTCTGTTTTCACAGAAGAAAATCCAGGAGAAGGACCGCGATGGACTGGAAAAGGTACAAATGAGAATGAAGTGGATAGAGCACCGTTCACGGAAGAGAGTGTGTATGACCAACTTGAAAAGCTAAAGGTGGACAAAGCCATGGGACCGGACGGGATCCACCCCAGGATATTGAGGGAGCTCAGGGAGGTTCTGGTGGGTCCTCTTAAAGATTTGTTTAATAAATCCTTGCAGACGGGACAAGTTTCAAGGGACTGGAGAACGGCAGATGTGGTCCCTCTTCACAAAAGTGGTGATAGGGAAGTAGCTGGAAACTACAGGCCAGTAAGCCTCACTTCAGTTATTGGAAAGGTAATGGAAGCGATGCTGAAGGAAAGGATAGTGAATTTCCTGGAAGCCAATAAGTTGCAAGATCCGAGACAACATGGTTTAACCAAAGGGAAATCGTGCCAAACGAATCTCATTGAGTTCTTTGATTGGGTGACAGGAGAATTAAATCAGGGACGAGCTATAGACGTAATCTACTTAGATTTCAGCAAAGGTTTTGACACGGTTCCCCACAGGAGGCTCTTAAATAAACTGGATGGGCTGAAGATAGGACCCGAAGTGGTGAACTGGATTAGGAACTGGTTGACGGACAGATGCCAGAAGGTGGTGGTTAATGGAATTTGCTCGGAGGAGGGAAAGGTGAGTAGTGGAGTGCCTCGGGGATCAGTGCTGGGGCCGATTCTGTTCAATATATTTGTGAGTGACATTGCCGAAGGGTTAGAAGGTAAAGTTTGCCTATTTGTGGACGATACTAAGATTTGTAACAGAGTGGACACCCGGGAGGGAGTGGAAAACATGAAAAAGGATCTGCAGAAGCTTGAAGAATGGTCTAAGGTTTGGCAATTAAAATTCAGTGCGAAAAAATGCAAAGTGATGCACTTAGGGAAGAGAAATCCACGGGAGACGTATGTGTTAAGCGGTGAGAGTCTGATAGGTATGGATGGGGAGAGGGATCTTGGGGTGATAGTATCTGAGGATCTGAAGGCAACGAAACAGTGTGACAAGGCGGTGGCTGTAGCGAGAAGGTTGCTAGGCTGTAGAGAGAGAGGTGTGACCAGCAGAGAAAGGAGGTTTGATGCCCCTGTACAAGTCATTGGTGAGGCCCCACCTGGAGTATTGTGTTCAGTTTTGGAAGCCGTATCTTGCGAAGGATGTAAAAAGAATTGAAGCGGTGCAAAGGAAAGCTACGAGAATGGTATGGGATTTGCGTTACAAGACGTATGAGGGGAGACTTGCGGACCTGAACATGTATACTCTGGAGGAAAGGAGAAACAGGGGTGATATGATACAGACGTTCAAATATTTGAAAGGTATTAATCCGCAAACGAATCTTTTCCGGAGATGCGAAGGCGGTAGAACAAGAGGACATGAAATGAGATAGAAGGGGGGCAGACTCAGGAAAAATGTCAGGAAGTTCTTTTTCACGGAGAGAGTGGTGGATACTCGGAATGCCCTCCTGTGGGAGGTGGTGGAGATGAAAGCGGTAACAGAATTCAAACATGCATGGGATAAACGTAAAGGAATCCTGTTCAGAAGGAATGTATCCTTGGGAGCTTAGCCGAGTTTAGGTGGCAGAGCCGGTGGTGGGAGGCGGGGATAGTGCTGGCCAGACTTATACGGTCTGTGCCCTGAAGAGGACAGGTACAAATAAAAAGTAGCACATATGAATTTATCTTGTTGGGCAGACTGGATGGACCGTGCAGGTCTTTTTCTGCCGTCATCTACTATGTTACTATGTTTGTGGTACGTCCTGTTCGGGGTCCAAGGCAGGCAAAACTTCGGGGACCTGAGTCTGCGTACCTGAAATAAATTGAGTCTACAAAGTAGTAGTAATAATTCAAATTAAGCTGGCTTTATTCAGTATTACAAAAGAGAATAAAAGAAAGGGTTAAAAAAGGCTTAAGAAGGAAGAATAGATTTCATTCTTAAGAGAGCATCACAAGCACTCACTAAGTTAGGAATCCGGAAGTAGTGCTCGGTTCCTATTACTACGCAGTTACATATATACTGAGTTTTTGATTCCAAATATGTGCATCCTGTACACTGTCTCCTCTAAACCTGTTCAAGCCAGTTCTATATCAGTGCCTTGTACATTCCTTTGTTCTGAGCTGAAAGCTTGTGATCTGTTACAGGAAACAGTAAACCACAGAGCTAGCCCTGCCGTTAGCCTCTGTGCACCATGTGATTTTTCTTAAGCATCTCTCAACTCTCCAGGATTAGGTTTGGGAACGATTGCTGTAAACCACTATCCATTCCCCCTAACTTGTCCAATTTAAGATTAATGGTTATGTTGAAATTGCCCCCTATAAATAATCTCTTCATCCCCCGTTCCCTCAGTTTATTCCCCAAGTCCTCAAAGAAATCCCTCTGTATTGTGTTTGGTGCATAGAGATGCAGTAGGGTTTAACCACACTTCTCTGACCATACTTCAAGTGTTATGTATTGTCCATTTGTATCACTTACTGCCTTCATGATTTCCACCTTTTTTTGTTAGATACTAGTACACCCTTCCCCTTCTTATGTTCTTTATGGTTGGCAGCTAGGTATCTATGTGGGAAAATTTAATTGTTAGATGTTCATCCCTTTTTCTAATACATTTCCTGTGTAAATAGTCTAATCAGCCCTCAGCTTGTTTCCTTGAACATTTTAATTTGACTATGGACTTTAGATCCTTCAGTTTAGTAGATGTGAATTTCACCTATTCACCCTTCCCTCCCATTCTTAAAATACCTCTCATCCCACATCCAACAGGCTAGACCTCCCCCACCCTATCTCCTTCCTTTCATTTCAATCTCTACCTATCTATTCTGAAACACATTTCAGTCACCCCTAAGACTCTTCATGTTTTTCCTCCTAATTTACCCCATCCATCACCCACCTTTGATTCTTATTTTCCTTCCCGTCTCACCTGCACTGCATCTTCTTATCTTAAGTCATTCATTTTGCTGTACATTCATATTACATAGTAACATAACATAGTAGATGACAGCAGAAAAAGACCTGCACGGTCCATCCAGTCTGCCCAACAAGACAAACTCATATGTGTATACCTTACCTTGATTTGTACCTGCTTTATTCAGGGCACAGACCGTACAAGTCTTCCCAGCAGTACTTCCCGCCTCCCAACCACCAGTCCCGCCTCCCATCACCGGCTCTGGCACAGACCGTATAAGTCTGCCCTCCACTATCCTCGCTTCCCAACCACCAACCCCTCTTCCCCCCACCTGCTCCGCCACCCAATTTCGGCTAAGCTTCTGAGGATCCATTCCTTCTGCACAGGATTCCTTTATGCATATCCCATGCATGTTTGAATTCCGTTACCATTTTCATCTCCACCACCTCCCGCGGGAGGGCATCCCAAGCATCTACCACCCTCTCCGTGAAAAAATACTTCCTGACATCTTTCCTGAGTCTGCCCCCCTTCAATCTCATTTCATGTCCTCTCGTTCTACCGCCTTCCCATATTCATTGTCACCTCCTTCTCATTCATGCCAGTTTAAAGTCCAGTTAAGCATTCATAGCCCAACTTACACACATGCCTATCTTCCAATTCCACTTGCACCAGAATGCTTTCTGTGGTTCTTCTCATTGCTTTTACTGTAAAGATCCCCAAATTGTGGATCATGACCCCAAATAGGGTCACAAAGCTTACCTTTGGGTGGGCATTCCATAGGTGCATCTCCAAGGAGGTTACACAATTTTATTTGGCCACAATCATTGGGGCACAGCTTTAAAAAGATTGGGAAGCACTGATTTTTCTATCACTTTCCTATGTTTTCGGGTGACTTTTTTTTTTTTCCCTTTCTCTTGCTTTCATAGATTTTTTTGTAGAACAAGTCTTTCTGTTGATCTCTCCTGCATCTTGGTCAGAGCTGCTTCAGTTGTCCAGAGGACTCCGGACTCTTCTTGTAGAACCATTTACTGTAAATGCCAACCCAGAAGGAAAGAGCCACCTGTTCTATGGTCTTCCTCTGTAGCTCCATGATGATCTCTTTAAATTCTCTTCTCATCTTTAATATGGTTGGGGACAGATCCACACACACAGAGGGGCATAATCGAACGCAAACGCCCATGTGTAAGAACGTCCATCTCCGAGAACGGGTCCGTGAAGGGGTGGGCCGAATCGTATTTATGAAAAAGATGGACGTTTATCTTTAGTTTCGAAAATATGGTTTGTGCCAAGCAAATGCATTGGATGTAGGCGTTTTTGAGATGTGGGCGTTTGTTTGAGCTAGGCGTTTTCGTTTTTCAGCGATAATTGAAACCGAAGCATCCCAGATCAAAAACAACCAAATCCAAGGCTTGGGTCATGGGAGGGGCCAGGATTCGTAGTGCACTGGTCCCCCTCAAATGCAAGGACACCAACCGGGCACCCTAGGGGGCACTTTTAAAAAAAATAGGAAAAAACATTAACTAGCTCCTTTACCTTGGGTGCTGAGATCCCCAAATCCCCCCTAAAACCCACTCCCCACAACTCAACACCATTACCATAGCACTTAATGGTGAAGGGAGGCACCTACATGTGGGTACAGTGGGTTTTGGGGGGGGGAGGGTTAGAGGGCTCCCATTTACCACCACAAGTGGTACAGATAGGGGGGGATGGGCCTGGGTCCGCCTGCCTGAAGTGCACTGCATTACCCACTAAAACTTCTCCAGGGACAGGACTTGTTGCTGCTGTATAACCTTGGCACAGCAGTTCACACCGTAAGACTAATCTTGCTGAAAACGTCCTTTATTTCAATAACCGCGTTTATTCACATTTAACTGCAGATCAGAGGTTGTGCCCCACTGGCAACGAGTCTCCCTGGTACTAAGATTAGCAGTAGGTCAGAGCTGGAAGAATGGTGTACAATGCCCTCTTTCAGCAACATTCAAGGTAAGAACTAAGTTCTGTAATGTGGCTAACACACGAAAGGGATCTAAAACGGACTTACAAAAATGGCTACTACCTCGTGGACTACTGGAAACAAAACAGGGCACACTCTGACCCAGTAAGCAGAGGGAAAAGCACCATGGGAGAAGAGCCTACCAACTACCAACATCGTGAGACTGTAACACAAGCTAGTGAAATCACGGAGCCCAATACCACAATGCAATGCTGATGTGACCCTGCAGTGCACCCGAGAGCCATATCTGACCCAGGGAAAGGCTGTGAGAGGATCGAACACATTCTGCTGTCATGGAGGTGGGTACGGATTTTGAGGGTGGCATAGAGGCTGGGAAATAAGGTTTTTGCAAGTGGGTTTTTTTTTGGTGGGAGGGGGTTAGTGACCACTGGGGGAGTCATGGGAGGTGATTCCCGATTCCCTCCGGTGGTCATCTGGTCATTTAGGGCACTTTTTTGGGACCTGTTCATGAGAAAAAAGGGTCCGAAAAGTGTCCTAAATTCTCGCTAAAAACGCCTTTCTTTTTTCCATTATCGGCCGAGCGTGCCCATCTCTGCTTGGCCGATAACCACGCCCCAGTCCCGCCTTCACCACGCCTCCGACACGCCCCATCAACTTTATTCGTTCCCGCGACAGAGTGCAGTTGAAGATGACCAAAATCGGCTTTCGATTATACCGATTTGGCCGCCCACGGGAAACGGACGCCTATCTCCCGAACATGGGCGTTTTTCTCCTTTCGAAAATAAGCCTGACAGATATTTTATTTCCACTGTACTTGCAATTCCTCAGTGACTCATTCTGCTAGCTATCACTTACTCTCTGAAACATTAGTTGATGACAGATAAAAATTTAAACAATCTATTCTATCGTATTTTACATTATAATCATGTATATAGGTTACAGTATTTCTAGGTAAGTTTAACTCTATCCAAGCTAGTAGAGCCCTATATAGCTTTATAAAGAGGTAATGTTTGCAACTACTTCCTTGCAGTCCCTATAAACCTCAATCTCTGTCACTTCTCTTATATGCAAATTATTATCGCTTAAAAGATTTTCTGTCTTCAAGCTTTTCTATGGTTTGTTTTTTTGCCTCATCCAGTTCAGAAATTGTAGTCTTCATGATGGCAATATCCACTTTCTTCTCTACAGACAGATTCTCTCTCTCTTGCTTCTGGCTCAACTCCACTTCATCCACTTTTATCTCACCCATCCTGTCCATAATTTCCTACTTAATTTCTGCTAGCTCATCTTTCACCTCCTGACACCAATCTTTAAAATCTTTGTAAATGGGAACTAAGGCCAGACTTCTACAATCTGTGCCCTGATTATGCTAGACAGATCTGGGCTGCAGTGAGGCTCCAACCGCAACTCCAGTAGTTAGGGAATAAGACCACTGTTGGGAAGGTTTCTGTGGTCTGTGCCCCCAAAGTGACAAGGACAGATCAAGTATGGATATATTATATTGCATCATACCTACCATATGCTATATGCTTATCTTGTTTGGAAGACTAGATGGACCATTCAGATCTTTATCTGCTGTCATCTACTGTGTGTGATTTGGTTGCCCCTACACACCTCAAGCCTCTACCTCCTTAACATGTGAGCTTCTTGATTTTGGATACCCGTTGCTCTGTTTATCACTATTCTCGGGCCTTTGTGAATACCTTCTTTACTAGTGCTGAAAGTATACTCATTCAGGACTGCTGCCCAGCGCCTTGTGGTCATTTTCTCTTTTCTGACTTGCTTCTCACAAATGCTGCAGTCTTTTCCAGAGATTTTGAACTTGGATGGGTCTGAGCTCTCTTCTCGCATGTCTGGCCTAGCAGCTGACATTTCCTCCTCATGAGGCAGAGTTAGTTCTGAGTTCTCAAAATCATTTTGGAAGCTATACAGATCAATGCTGGAAAGGTCTTATAACCCACCATTATGACTTTTGAATTATAGTAGCTTTAGAGAACAATTGTAGATAAGCAGTCCCTTAGACATAAAATTCTGAACTAATAATTGGGAGTGACTAGACACAGCAAAACTCGATGTATAGTTTTTCAAGCTTTTCATTTACTGGCTTTTTAAGCATTCGTTTTCTGCAGCATACTGTATATTGATGCATTTCTTCTATAAATTAATGGCATGTGTATTCTGTTGACTTTAGTCATTGTTTTTCTTCAACATGGTCAAGATGGGACCAATAGACTACTAACTTTAAGGAGGTGTGGTGAAACAATTTGGTGAAAAACTGTAGTGGTCCCTGACATGTACCTATAGGTGGTCAGTATATAAGCCAAGCCTATCTGTTGGTCTTGTGGTTTTATAGTATGTCTTCCATTATGTATTGATAAATAGTGGGACAACGGAAGATGCAGTGATCTGCAATTTTTAATGTTACTATCCAGATAGTTCACAAACATAATTACTGACTTTCCCTTTACTATCTGGACAGTGATATGGTGGTTTTGGTGTCTGGTCTATCTGGATATTTGGTGCTGCTTACTATTTGGATAGTGAGGCTGAATAGATATTTGTTTTATTTTATTTGCTGCAGTGGCTGAATATTGACCTGACTGCAGTTAATAACTTGCATAAAAAGAGTACTGATGGGTTCACACAAATGTTCAATTGCCTATAAATTTTGACTTTCACTATGTGTTCTTGCATACTGAAAATATGAAGAGCATTTTGTTTTATTTTAGTACTGTTTCTGGTTGAGACTATGATGCTGTGGCAGATTCTGTCTGTGGGCTGGCAGGGTTGGGTTCACTTTCAGAGTTGATGCAGTAGATTGCTACTTGCCACTGCAGTGATCCTTGGAATGGCATCGAAAGCAATTTCCAGAGGAATGTGTCCTCCTGGAAATGCCATCTTAAAAAAGAAAAGGAAAATTATTTAAGATGATACAAATATTTTAAATTTTGTTTCACTTTTTCAGTCTGCTTGGTATTTCAAAACCATTCAGTTGAAGATTGGGAGACACACTACATGGGCTTTAAAAACCTTCCTAAGATATGATATAATATTTATGAAGAATAATTTTTTCCCATAGATTATAAATTATCCTCATGTTCTCTGATTTCCTTTTCCCTTTTAGCCTCCATCTTATGTGTTGAATTACTGTAATGTTACACAATGATCCCTGTGGGTACTCCTCCAACAGAACAATCCTAATTGCACAAAAGAAATCTTGACTGAGTGTGTGTCAAATTTTGCTGCCCTGGCATGTGGCTTTTAGTAGTTCTTAAAGCATAGGTGTGTGGTCATTTTTAGTTCTATTTAATTTTCTCCAAGCTTTTTTCCCATGGATTAGGTGCATGTGATTTCACAACCCTTTACAACTTGGACTGAAGAGCAGGCTCTGCAGTCTAAGTCTAGTCTTGGCTACCTACCAGGGCATACACAGATAATGCCACCTATATATTGCTTCTGAATAACTTTTGCTGCCTTAGTTGACCCAAAAAGCAAGATACTTGAAGTTTTTCTTGAAATCTAGTAGATTGATAAAGAGTTAGTTATTGAACGCTCAGGGCAGCCCACATGTGTTCACATTTGATTTTATTGACATAATAGCTTTTCTTTTAGTCCTTAGCTTTTTAGTCTGTTTTTGTACATGCACAGTCTCTCTCACTTTTGCCATTTATGTGGCGTTTAAGGTTGAGGTGCCTTGGTCCTTCATTCAAAGGTACCTGAAATTTTTCCCTTTTGGAAACAGTCTTCATTCTAGTTCAGTTGTTTCAGTGACATTACTGTGGGAAAGTGGCACAAACAGCAGTTTCTTCTGGAACTGAGCACAAGCTTGCCCTTAAAATAGCCAGTAGATGTCACTGTTATGATAACTGCGACTCCCTCACATCATTGAAGTTGTGAACACTCTCCACTGCCCCTGCTGATCTATGAAGGGGTAGCTGGATCTGGAATTTAAACTCAGATTTTGTCTATGGCAATGCTCGGTACTTCCATTGTGTCATCAGACTGGTCCACTCAATGTTGATTTTAATTTTGGAACAAATATGGCTCTTGTGTTAAACAATGTCTTATTTCTATAAAGAAATTTTCTAAAGTGCACTGGGTTGTTCTATCTGTAAGGAAAGCAGTTGAAGATATGTTGAAAAACTGCACTTATTAGTCTTGTGGACAGTGTTTTACAATCAAGTCATATGTTAAAGCTTTCACTATCGGAGGGATTTAAGATCTGATGACTCTTTGACCTATCAGGAGCCAGAGAGCCCTTCATTTTTTTATTGAGTTGGAGGTGAAGAGCTTACAGTACTGTATAGACATACTCTTTTGCTGGTTCCATAAATTGTGGTGGCTTGTGGCCATCCATTACTGGCTCAACAAGAAAGATGGAAAGGAAGAGGAAGCCTCCTGGTATTGCACCCCCCCCCCCCCATTCAGTCCAAAGTGTAGTCACATGGCAACGGTGATTACAACTGGAAGAGACACCCTCTTGGGGGTTTTGGGGGGGGGGACCGACGACAACAAAGCAAGCAGAAGCAACTGGATGAAACTGGCTAAAGTTGCTTGACTATGGTAAGAAAATAATAAATTTGACTCTACTTTCTTTTAGGGTGAATCTTGTATTGTGTTTTCTTCAATGTAATTTGCACTTACTAATAGAACTGTATTCTTATTGGATGTGGATAAATCACTCAAATACCTCAAATTAAAGTTTTAGTTTATGTATGCTTGTTTAGACTTGATATACTACCCTATCTAGTGCATAAGTCAAATTGGTTTAATAAATCTACTACATTAAGCAGTATATGAAGTATGCAAAAAGTTATCTGAGCATTTCTATTAAAATGTATATAAATTAGGTGCCAGCAGAAAGCAAGTGGGAAATTGACCGTGGACTCCAGAAATGAGAGGGACTTAATACTTCTAAGGAGATTTATTGCTAAAAAGACTTGACACGGCACCGCGTTTCAGCCTATGGCCTGCCTCAGGAGTCTGTTAACAAATAGATAATAAAATCTCCAATGTGGTATCTTTTCCAATACAAAAGTCATTAAAGAAGGGTCTTGAAAGACGCCATCAGAGGAAGTATTGATTTTCAACTTATGGTCTTTTTCAAGACCCTTCTTTAATATCTTTTGTATTGGAAAAGATACCACATTGGAGATTTTATTATCTATTTGTTAACAGACCCCTGAGGCAGGCCATAGGCTGAAACGTGATGCCATGTCTTGTCTTTTTATCAATAAATCTCCTTGGAAGTATTAAGGTTTCCCTCTCATTTCTGGAGTGCACGGTCAATTTTCCACTTTTTTTCTGCTGTTGGTATTTCCCATGTGATTTCAGAGTTCTCCACTTCAGTGGATTTCTACTGGTTCTTATAAATTAGGTGCTTCATATTAGTATCAGATGATGTATAACTTTATTTGCAGTATGTTTTCTCACCATATATCAAGCAATGAATGTCTATTGCTATGAGAGTTACATATTTTAATTACAGATCTATATCTATCTATCTATCTATCTATCTATCTATCTATCTATCTATCTATCTATCTATCTATCTATCTATCTATCTATATCTATCTATCTATCTATCTATATATATATAGATATATATAAGAGAGAGAGAGTGGTGTGTCATTAAAATATGCAATTCTCATAGCAGTACATGTAGTAGAATTACCAGATTTTAAAAAGAAGTTTCATAATGCATTTCTGTCTCAACAAACAGTGCATACAAGTTAACAACATGTTTTTTCAAATAACTACAAAAAGTTGAAAAAGAAATTTCTGATGAGGCTGTGACTGACATTTTTTTTTTATTCATTTTTATTGTTTTAGAGTTGTGGTAGAGTGCAAATCTGTTTGGCTTTCATTCACAGCCACTTGGGTATTTCCCAATTTTGTAACCCATCATATCACTACAAGTTGTGACCTGTGCAGCACCTTTAGCCTGGCTAGTGCAAAGGCCAGAAACTGGATTCCCTGAATATTTTGGGTTAGCACTAAACAGGCACAGTAAAGTTAGACATTGCTTGTGTTAGTACCTGTCCTAAGTTTGTGAGTTTACATCATCGTTTTGTGATGATTAAACTGTAAACTGCTTTGTTGTGCCTGATATGAAAGTGGTATATCAAGTCTGTGAATAAACTGAGCATAAACATAGCTGGAAACCTGTTCTTAAATTCTCGTTTAGTGGGCTCTCTGAATATATACAAATGTATACAAAGGCTAGGAAAAACAATAATGTAAATAATCCATGAGAGAAGGGTGACATAGTTTCAAAGGATTTATAGGTCTCCTCTGAGCATTGATCTCTCCTTCAAAATTATATTTTTCACATTTCTTTGTATGCTGGGTAGTTAAACTCGTTCTTTAGCATGCCAGTTTTCTGGGAGCCTTTTTTGTTTTCATTAATTCTTCAGTTTTATGCTCTAAGTCCTGGGCATAAGTCAAACCATGCACTTCACTCCTCTTCCTCTCTTTTAGTAGGCAGACAGATCTTCTGTGTTCCCATCACACACTTCTCCAGTCTCTCTGTGTCATGGCTATTGCGTTCCCTAATGCTCCTTTTCCCTCTAGATCAGGCGGTGAGGATGCACCCAAGACTTGGGCTCTACCTTCATTCTCTTTCAGGGTCTCAGCGCTTATCTGCTCGACTGCTTCCTGTCATCCAGTTCTTTTCCTTACAAGAAATGTGGCTGGCTAGCAGCTGCAGCAACTTCAATCTGTTACTTTTTTTTTTTTAAGATCAGTATCTAGTCTGCTAGATCTATCCCTCCCTCTTCCTGGCACTGGATGCCACAAGGGACAGCTGTGGAACAGACTGGCAACTCCTAACCAGTTCAGTTTCTTTGGTAAGAGGTCTCTCTCCTTTGAGTAGTTATCAAAGGCAGTTGTGGATCAGCTTCAGTGTCATTGGTCCTGTTCAAGGATAGTAGCCACCCCCTATTAAGATTTGATTGGCACTTTTCTGGAGCAGGGACCTAGAATTTACTTCCTGCAACTGCATAGGAAGGCACATTTTGACAACTTGCTATATATACAACATACTCTATACTTTTAGCATGAAGAATCAGTTATAGAAATATTTAAAAAATAATTAAGAACAATAAACCAAAAAGGCATGTCTTCACACCCACTGTCGTAACAAACCCAAATTAGCGCCATTTCTAAAAACTGCCTTGTCCAGACACAGTAGTTGGAGGCAAATAATTTTCAATAAAGAATCAAGCAGCTTCTGTGGTGTGAAATGAATATGAAGAAAAGGTCTAAACATTCTCAACATGAACTCACCAGAAGAACATCTGAATGGTTATTCAAAGATACAAGTTGGATGAAGACTGAAAATTTCAATGTGATTGATTATCCCTTGGAGCATTGTTAAATCCATCCTTAAAGTAGAAACACTTTGGTACTACCAAGATACTATGGACTGAGGAAACTGCTAAGGATGATTCCTGTGAGTTTGGAAACGCTACAGAGGTCTCTGAGACTGGAGAAAATGTTGCTCACAATTTCAATATTCCACAGCCATAGCCTTTATGAGCAGGGTCACAAGAAAATAAAGCCACTTCTGAATGAAAGCCTTTTTATGTGCCATATTGTTTACTAAGAAACAGTGCACCCATGAGGGAGAATGTTTTGTGATCTTATGAGGCCAAAGTAGATCCTTTTTGTGTCAAAGCTTAGGTGATTGATATAAGTGGTGTAAAACAGAGCACATCACCTGAACACTAATTAAGCATGGTAATAACAGAATTATTTTGTTTGACTTCTTTGCAACAGCAGGGACATGGAGGCCTGTGAAGATCAAGGAAAGGATGGAATATGCAAAGTACAGGCAGATCTTGAAATGAAACCTTTTCCATTCTGCCATAGACCTGAACATGGAGAAGAGGTTTACTTTTCAGCAGGACAATGATCCTAAGTATAAATCAAAAGCAACAGTGGAGAGGCTCAGTACAAAGAAAGTGAATATCCAAAAGTAGCCTTGTCAAAGCCCAGACCTGAGTTGAAAATCTGTGGCAAGACTTGAAGACTGCAGTCCACAGAGGATCCCCACCCAACTTGAAAGACTTTGATCTATTCTAAGAAGAACAGGAAAAAAACTGCACCTTCATGCTATGCAAAATTGCTAGACGTGTATCCTAAATGACTCACAGCTGCTGTTGCAGGAGAGCTTCCACCTAGTATTGTCAAGGAGTGTGAAGACTTGTGTAGTAGACTTCCTGTTTTGTTTTGTTTTTTTTTACTGTTTAGTATGGCTATAAGACACAATATCAAAATATTGAAGACTGATTAGTAAAATCAGTTGCAGGACTGTGGGGTATATGAGTAAAAAAATGAACTACTTAAGCCTTGAAAAGTAAAGTGCATACAAGTGAAACTACTAAAAAAAAATATCGAACTGTGTTTCTGAAAATGCTGGTATCTAACCTGAAAAGAATTGGCAATTTAGGGATTTATCATGGTGTAGCATATCTATAGAAAGCTTTCTGGTTTCTTATTCTTAGTTTTTGAATATTTCTTTTGTTTCTGCTAGACCAGTCCAGACCAGTGGGTTGTGCTTCCCAACCACTTGTGGAGGTACAGAACACTGAAGTTTAGTGACATCACCGCCACTATACACCTCTCCAGTATCCTTTCCCTTTAGCAGATATTTGCAGGTTGGATTGGTGCAGCAGTTCTGTTGCTCTGATCCCTAGAGTTTTGGGTTAAGACCCTCTCCCTCGAGGGAATAGGGACATGTCGGTGTCTCTCGGGGTTGGTTTAAGACCATTCATTGATTGAGCTTGGGAGACCTGTTGCCCAGTACCAGAATCTTAAGGAATACTGGCCAGAGGATAGGGGGTGGTAAGTGGGGAGGCGGACTCTGGTGACCTTTGTTTGGCTTCTGCTGGCCCTCATCTCCTCTCTTCCTCACAGTTACCCTACTCTCTTCCCAGTGTCCTTATTCAGCAAGGCTCTGTGGGAAGTTAGCTGGGTGGGAAGTCAAGCTGAGCGCTGGTCTCAAACTGGAAACAGTCATGGGGTGAGTTTGCTGCTCAGTCAAGAGCCCTATGGAAGGGAGTTGTGAGCCAGCATTGGCACGTGGTTGGTGCTGTGGCGCTTGTGGAATACAGTGGATCAGTTACATCATTGATTTCTTACTGCCTCACCTGCAATGGAGAGGCTACAGTGGATCAGTTCCATCATTGATTTTTGCAACAATCACCTGCGATAGGCAGCGAGGCAGCCAATGAGCACAGAGGGAGCATTGATTTGAAGCCTGTGGGATGCGCAGTTTGCAGTGGCTGAGGAGATCTTTCCACTGGCAGGACATACTTCCATCTTAAAAGGGGCTGCAACTCTCTTCTGAGGCAGGTGACAGCAGAGGGAGCAAGCCTGGCAATAGGGTTGCCTAGAGAGCCTGAACCTCACAGGATTTATCAGTGCAAGGGCTGAACCAGGTCAGAGGAGTCTGCTCTTTGGTCCTGATACCACAGCTGGTGCAAGAGATGACCACTTATGTATGAAGGGCCTTGGTCTGTTTTCAGGGGGCGTATCTAGCCACTTGTCAGAGATGCAGGAACTGTGGGCTGAAGTCTCAAGAAACCTTGAGCTACAGGAGGGCAGTGGTACTTCAAGTGACACTGAGAACCTCTTGCCTTCAGGATCCTTGTCACCTGAGGAGGGAGAACTTTTTGTAGGTAGATGAATCCCCTGTAGTCCACATTGTTAGGTGGGAAGAGCTGCTGTCTCTCATTCCCCATCCAACTTTCTCCTTGAAGATTATGGAGGCACTCATGGGAGGAGTCATGGGGGGGGATCCCATCCTAGAAAGTCTGAGGAAGGTCCTTTCTAATTCATAAAGCCCTTCTGCTGATGGTACTGGAGGAGTCAGATAACTTGGATGGGATGTTGATGAGCATTAAGTTCACTGAGCTTTACCCTCTTCTCCGAGAGGATCTGGAGCAGCTATTTCAGCTCCCCAGTGTAGACGCACTTGTGACAACATTCACAAAGAAGATGATCCAGTGTAAGGAGGAATGGTCCTCAAAGCTGTCCAGGACAGGAGAATGGAATTGTTCTCGATGCAAGCATTCATGGCTTCAGCCATGGGGACCCAGGTTGATATATATGCAGATTATATGGCCAGAACTTTGCTCCATTGGGTCCAGCAGCTCCCACAATCTATGGAAATGGCTCAGTTGGAATTGGGAACTGCTTTTGCAGTAGATGCTTTTTGTGACCTTGTCCGTATTGGGACCAGGTTGGGGACTTTAGAGGTGGTAATGAAGTGTGTTCTCTGGCTCGGGAATTGGGCTGCGAATTTGGGAGTAGAGTAGAGGAGAAGCTCTTGGCTGTTTAAATCACTTATGTGGGGCTACCCAGGGATATTTAGGCACACTTAACTGGACAGTGCCACTGAATATCCTCTCTAACCACCTATGCCAAAACTGCTAGTTTGTGGGCAGTCTGGGAGTGGAGTTAGGGTGGAGCAGAACCTTAGCTTGTTACCAGCAATTTTCAGTCGATCGGCTGAGCAACTGCATAAAGTTAGGACAGAATATTAGCCGGTGCCTGGTTAGCTTTCAGGTCCTGGCTTGAAATGATGCTAGCCCTCTCTATCCTTTTCCTCCTCCCTAGAACATGCTGAAGCTGTCCCCCTTCCCTCTCTCGCTCTGGGAGAAGAAGACACCATCCAATTCAGCTCCTTCCCCCAAGTGGCTGCCGTGTTCTTCAGTGGTGGCCTCTAGCAGTAGGTTCACATTACTTTGGAGTGCTGCGAGGCGTCTGTGAGAGGCATCATGCCTACTAGACCAGTACTGGGGGAGGGGAGCAGGGAGAGGGATCTTTATCAGGGGGAGGAAGGGAGGATCAGAGGGCGACAGCTTTCATCTTCTTTTGGAGGTGGGAGTGGGAGAGAGGTAGAGATTAGAATTGGAGAAGCAGAGGGCACCTGCATCCCTTACACAGTTCCTGCTGCCAGCTGAATATCTACTGCTTGACTTCTAAGTTGCACTTCAGAAAGCTTCCCTTTAGGGGGTAAGTTTCTCTTGGGGGAAGATTTGGGTGAAGGTAGGCTGCAGAGGCTACCTGAGAACAAAGCAAGGGTGACTGGCAGAGCTTACTGTAGCAAGGCTCGCTATAGGCACTGTGTTTGCTCCTGGTCCAGCAAGTAGACCTCTGCCTACTCTGATTACAATTCCAGTTGCTTTAAGAAGTTGCAGCTCTTTTGAGGGGGTCCACAAACCTAGGGGGGGGGAGGGCCATCAAGGAAGGGGAGTTAAAAAGACCTGCAGTGAGGACCAGCAAGCCTGTTCTGAGGAGCTGTATTTTGAAACTGTTTTACTTGGTTATTCTGCTCTTGGTTTCAGTTTCTGGTCCTATGCTTGGACAAAAGCATAATGGAGCAGCATGAAACATAGTGCTGCACTAATCTTTACAGTAGTTCTGGTACTGATTTCACTAAACTTAAGTGTTTTGTGCCGCTATCTGTTGGTTTGGGAACACAACTGAACTAGAATAGCAGGACTCAAGGGAAGGAAATTATCAGGTGTGAACAAATTTGACTATAATGTTCTCTGATGCTGAAGATGCAGAGTATGATGTAACATAGTATATGCTTGTAGATAGCGGTCTATATGGTTCCATCCATTCTGCCCAATCAGGTGGCTAGAATTATATCTGGCACTCTATACAAGTTACACTTCTTCATGATTACACACTGGTATCATAAACAAGGCATCCAGCAACTTGCTGTCTTGCCAACCTCATTCGAACATAATATGAACCCTAAAAAATGCAATGTTGGTATGGTATTATGTTCCACGATTGCATCATATAACTGCCTGTATGAGGTTGGTGACAAGTTGCCAGCTGCCCTATTTATGATGCTGGCGTTTAATCATGAAGTGTAATCTGCGCAGCGTGCCAGATACAACTCTGGCCACCTTGTTGGGTAGACTGGGTGGACTGTACAGGTCTTTTATCTGCCATCATTTACTATGATGTTACGTTACATTATACAGCGTATATATGAAAGAGTGAAATTTTTATTTATTTATAGCATTTGTATCCCACATTTTCCCACCAATTTGCAGGCTCAATGTGGCTTACATTTGCCGTAATGGTGATTGCCATTTCCGGTTAACAGAATTACAAATGGTATAGGTGCGTACATACATGGTAAAGAATAATACATTATGGTATTGCATATAGGTTCCTGAGTGTTAGATTGGATTGTAACATATGTTAGGTCATCAATTATAGAAAAATCATTTTCGACATAAGGATTAAAGTGGTATTGCATAAGGTGCGTACATACATGGTAAAGTAGAATACGTTATGGTATTGCATATAAGTTCCTGAGTAATAGATTGGATTGTAACATATGTTGAGTCATCAATTATAGAGAAAACATTTTAGACATTAGGATTAAAGTGGTAGTGCTTGTTCATTAATAGCAGTGAGGTTAGTCAGTCAAGTGATAAGAGTTCTGTTCCGTTTAGTTCGTGATCAGTCTTGTTATTTAGAAATTAGGATGGTTGTTTATGGTATGCCTTCTTGAACAGGTCAGTTTTCAGTAGCCTTTGGAAGATAGATAGGTCTTGCGTTGTTTTTATGACTTTCAGTAGTGCGTTCCATAGTTGTGTGCAGATGTAGGAGAAACTGGTTGCGTATGTGGACTTGTATTTTAGTCTTTTACAGTTGGGGTAGTGGAGATTGAGGAATGTGCGTGCTGATCTTTTTACGTTCCTGGTAGGTAGGTCTATAAGGTCTGACATATAGGTCGGGGCTTCCCCGTGTATAATTTTGTGGACCAGGGTGCAAACTTTGAACGTAATTCGTTCTTTTAATGGAAGCCAGTGTAGTTTTTCTCTTAAGGGTTTGGCACTTTCGTATTTCGCTTTCCCAAATATGAGTCTGGCTGCTGTGTTTTGAGTGGTTTGAAGCTTCTTAATGATTTGTTCTTTGCATCCAGCATAAATGGCATTACAGTAGTCTAGGTGGCTTAGCACCATCGATTGTACCAGGAATATTTCCCTTGGGAAGAAAGGTTTGATCTTTTTACGTTTCCACAGTGAATGGAACATTTTCTTTGTTGTATTTTTCGCATGGTCTTCGAGTGTGAGATTTCGGTCAATTGTGACTCCCAGAATTTTCAGACTGTCAGACACTGGAAGGGTGTAATCTGGGGTGTTTATGGTATTGTGTTTATTTGTGTTATATTGTGAAGATAAGATGAGACACTGTGTCTTTTCTGCATTTAGCTTTCATTGGAATGCGTCCGCCCATGAATTCATTATTTGGAGGCTGTGTTTGATTTCATTTGTGATTTCGGTTAGATCGTGCTCAGAATTCCCAAAACCAGAATCAATCCACTGTTTTGATTTTTACTTGATTTTTGCTTAATGGGGAAACCTGAGACCTATACAGGTATAACTTTTTCAAAACCTGTTTTTCATCAATTGTTGGCTCAAAACCTTCCTCCTTCCCTACGTTTTTAATCCATTCACAACATTTGGAATTTTTAGAATATTTATATAATTATGCTTCTTAGATTCTTCAGCTGGTCTCAAATTGATGATTTTGAAAACATTTTGCGAGTGGATTAAAAAGAAGGGAAGAAGGAAGGTTTTGAGCCAAAGATTGATGAGGAACAGATTTTGAAAAAGTTATACCTGTATGAGGTTTTTCCTTTCCATTAAGCAAAAATCAAGAAACCATCAAAACAGTAGACTTTGTAGTTTTGTGAATTTTGAACATTGTGAAGTATTTTCAATAGACCTGATGTTACGTTATACTCCATGGGGTCAATATTCAGCCAGTGGCGGTCAGCATTTATTTGGCCGCCAGTGGCAACAGTATACCCAGGCATTCAATGCCAGGCCATATCCAGATACTAGCATTGAATATCCAGTTATACATAGTTGGATTCTGTTTAGGGGGCCCCTTTTACTAAGCCGTGCTAGTGGATTTAGGCCACGCTAAATGCTAAGACACCTATTATATTGCAGTGATTTAAAGCCCAGGAACCTTTCCTTGCCATTTAAATTGCTTTAAGTATTGACCCCTACGTTTTCAGCATCAAAGAACACTTGTGGTTAGATTTGATCATATGATAATTTCCGTCCCTTGGGTCCTGCTAGTCCAGGACTCCTTTTGACTTGACACCCTGAAATAATAGCCTGGACAAAATAGCCTTGTAACAAAATAGTCCTTGATAAAAATGGATCCTAACAAAATAACCCCTATATCAAAATAGCCCATAGCTCTTCACAAAAATGAGAAGTATTTTAAACTCTCTCTTCCTCCCTCTGAGGATTCAGCATTTCTCCCCCTCTATCTCCACCTCCCAGCATAGTCAGTCTCTCTCTTCCTCTTGCCTACCCTCTGCAGACCGGTATCTCCTCCAATGTTTCTGTGGTCCACTGGCAGCGTCAATAAGCTGCTTTGGCTGGCCCTGAAAGCTTTTTCTCTGTTGTGTCCTTCCTACTTGGACATAGGAAGTTGCATCTGATGAGGCAGGACACAACAGAGGGAATGCTTCTTGGGCCAGCAGAAGCAGCTTGTTTTCCTTGTTGACACTGCTGGCGGCCCACAAGAATGTTGAAGGTTCACTGAAGGGGGGAAGGGGAAAGGTGGACACCGGGACTGCTCAGGGCAGGCAGGAGGGAGACATTCCAAACAGTGAGCACTAAAACTTGGGGTGGCAAAGGGGAAAGACATACCTCAACTCAAAGCAGCAGCCGGACTTATAGTTGTAGGAGCAGGTAAAATACTCAGGGACAGGCTCCTTTGTTGGGGGGCTCATTTGTCAGGGGCCAAATTGTGGGCAGGCCCTTTTTGTCCCCTGTTTGTTTTTTTTTTTGTGTGTGTGTGACTATTTTGTGTTTAGGCCTTTTTCTCGGGGCTTTTTTTGACCAAGTGTCCTTTGAATTGTACCTCTTTATGCAACAGAATGTGAAAAATGTTCAGTGGTTTTATTGTGTAAATGCAGCAAAACATGCTGCTCCTGGATACATGTACTGTATGTTCTTGCTCATATTCTTGACTTGGTATTTACAGCCCTTTACTATATAGAAGCTTCCAGTATTCTGTCCTTTCTCAACCCCACATTAATTTTATACAGTCATTTTTTCTGACTGATGTAAATTTAAAATAAGTTAATTTCTAGAATAAGCTTTATATGTATTGAATTTACAAAATGAATATTGCTAGCCTGTAAACAATAAAATACTGAAACTTTTTTCCTGCTATTTTAAAAAGTGTTTTCCACAAGCTTAAATTGTTATTAATATTTTATTAAAATATATTGTAGGTTAAAAACTTTTATTGGCTAAAAAAGTAAAATACCACAAAGCCAAATTCTTGATTTTTGTTTGTTTTTTACTCATCTAAAATATTTTTTCTCCTTTTATTTGTCTTTTAGGGTCTTGCTTTGGTTCTGATCAGAACTACCACTTGAACCTCGCTTACTGTTTCAATGTCTACTACTGTTCATTCAGAAAACAGTTTCTGCGAACAGTTATAAGACTTCCATGGCTGATCAGTCTACGCAACCAACTCAAAATAGTTGGTTGTCGTAGAGTGGATGGAAGCATGAGGATCAGCCCTGTTGGACTCCCCTACACAGTTCTGGCCTTTTCCCTCTAAACTTACTTCCCACAACCCTTGTGTCAGATATTGCAACAATCTCCTGTGGCCAAAGAGGCAAGAGTGGGTTCTATTCAGAATCCAGCCTGTGCCTTCTTTATGCCAACCAGTAGGTTGTGCCAACAGTATGATGCTAAGGGGAACACCACCTGTTTAATTTTCACAGTTCTGGCCAACCTGAAGAGCAGCGGGAAAACAAGATTTCTTGCAAGCTGAGACAAAGTGCATGCATTTATATCAGCATCAATTTCCAGATCTTAAGGTCTTCTTTAGCTGCCTAAAATGTTTGTTGAACATTTCTGGTTATATAAGTACATTTCTCAATGTGTGATACTGGAGCAGTAGTAAGCTGTTGGATGCTTTTTCCTCCTGTGACAGTTATGGCTTTTTGCAGAATATTGTGAAGGCTTTATCTTTAAAAAAAAAAAAAAAAAAAGGAAAAGTGAGCCTTTACTGTTAAACATCTGCAAAAGCTGCTTTACTATTGCTAGTAAATATTGACGTGGAATATTTAATGCATTAATGTTTTTTTTTCTTTTTTGTTTTGGGAATGACTTGCATCTCTATATTAAGAGGGAGAGAAGATTCAATCGCTATGGTAAGTATGACAGTTGTAATTTGTGGTAAATTTAATTTCAAGAAATGCTTTAAAAGTGGACTTGTTTTTAAACTGGAGCAAAATGCAGCAACACATGTATCTCCAACGAGAAAAGTACGCTGAAATAAAGATACCATATCCCTGGAATAATGTTTGTATACACAATTCCAAATAGACTGTGCAGCAGAGAGCCTGTAACTTTAGATTTTTATTTTAACCTTAGCCAGCCGTATATATCACATAGTTAATTTTATAGTATTAACAAAGGGCAAAAAAAAAAAAAAACAACCAACCCCCCCCCCCAACACACACACAAAAAAACAAAAAAACAAACAAACATGTAGCTGTGTTTCTGTTCCATCAATGAGCTCTGCTCATGTAAAGATGATACTTTACATCAGGTGTTCTACAGGATCTAGTTGTTTAATTTTTAAGGATGTCTAGGCAGAGAGGTGTTTTTCTTTTGTTTTTGCTTTTTATTGGTAATCTATTTTCTAAGAGTATGTGACTATTGTGTATGCATTAAATGATACAGCTCATGCAGTTTAGCTCATCTGGTTCAAAAGTGAAGCTGTGAATGCAACATTCACAGTGTTTTTATTCAAGCAGGGGTTCAATTAGATGTGTTTCTAATTTCCCAAATCAATAACTCAAGCAGAAAAACATTCACACACCAGAAAAACATTTCTTAAAATTTTGAAAGCAACTCTTTCGCTTTGTGTGTATGTATGTATGTGTATATATCCTATATAATAATTCTCACCTCCAACGTTCTAACCTGCCTGGACCGTGGATCCCTCGGAGGTGGTCTGCTAGGCAGCTAAGAACACACTGACGTCAGTAACGTCATTGACAGCTGATTCCAAAGCAAGCGGAGGAGTGTTTCCCTACTCCTCCCCCTGCCTGGGAATCAGCTGTCAGTGCGCCGCTCCCTGCCACTTCTGAGCAAGTGACAGGGACCGGGGGAACACAGACCTCCTCCCCCCCCCCCCCCGGCACATCACCAAAGCACCCCCCCCCCCACCCGAAGAACATCAACACCCCCGCCCCCTCCACACACACGCCACTCCCTCCCATCCCATTCAAGACCCCCTCACGACCCTCCCACCGAGTTCGACTCCCCCTCCCTCCGATTTCAACACCCCCCCCCCCCTCCTGCTTAACTGACCCCTGGACCGTCCTGCTGCGACCCTCTGGACTCCCTTCCCCCTTTCTGCCGAAAACCCTACCCCGCCGCGTTCCTGTGCTGACGACAACCAAACTTCTCTTCTCGGCTGGCAGTAGTTGCAGCGTCGCTAGGCAGACTGGGAGTGCATGTGTTCCCTTATCTCGACGATTGGCTGGTGAAGAACACCTCTGAGGCAGGAGCTCTACAGTCCATGCAGATGATTTTTCAACTGCTACAGCTACTAGGGTTTGTTATAAATTACCCCAAGTCCCATCTTTTCCCTGTTCAAAGACTGGAATTTATTGGGGCTCTGCTGGATTCACAGACGGCTCGCGCCTATCTTCCCGAGGCGAGTGCAGACAATCTTCTGTCCCTAGTTTCCTTGGCAGATAACAGCTTGTCAGATGTTGAGGATTCTGGGCCACATGGCATCCACAGTTCGTGTGACGCCCATGGCCCGCCTTCACATGAGATCTGCTCAATGGACCCTAGCTTCCCAGTGGTATCAAGCTGCAGGGAATCTAGAGGATGCGATCCAACTGTCCACCGAATTTCACAATTCCCTTCAATGGTGGACAATTCGATCCAATTTGACCCTGGGACGTCCCTTCCAAATTCCTTAGCCTCTAAAAGTGCTGAAAACGGATGCATCTCTCCTGGGGTGGGGAGTGCATGTAGATGGGCTCCACACTCAAGGAGCTTGGTCCCTCCAGGAATCAGGTCTTCAGATCAATCTCCTGGAGTTGCAAGCGGTCTGGAACGTTCTAAAGGCTTTCAGAGATCGGCTGTCCAATCAAATTATTCAAATTCAGACAGGCAATCAGGTTGCCATGTACTACATCAACAAGCAGGGAGGCACTGGATCTCGCCCCCTGTGTCGGGAAGCCGTCCAGATGTGGCTTTGGGCTCACTGTTTCAGAATGTATCTCCAAGCCACTTTTCTGGCAGGCGTAAACAACAGTCTGGCCAACAGGTTGAGCAGGTTCATGCAACCTCACGAGTGGTCGCTCAACTCGCACATAGTGCGCAAGATCTTCCAAGAGTGGGCACCCCCTTGGTGGATCTTTTCGCCACTCAGATTTATTTATTTATTTGCATTTGTATCCCACATTTTCCCACCTATTTGCGGGCTCAGTGTGGCTTATAATACTTTGAGAATGATGGAAAAGTACAATTGGTTACAGTACGATTATGGATTACATTGTGATGAATTATAGAAAACAGAGTAAATACAGGATATCATTTGGGAATAGAACATCAGAAGATAACAATAGTGAGTCGAGAGGGGGACAAATAATATCGAGGTAACATCAAGGTTTAACATTCTTATTTGTGGATAGGGTTTTTTTTTTTTTTTTTTTTTTTTATTTGTATGAAGTCTTTATTAACAAGGTAAACATACAACAAGAGGAAGAAGAGAATGACACCAAGCCACATTAGTTCAATCGACATTCAACGCAATTATTAAATACCTAACAGCAACAGTCCTGTTATTATTGTTCAACCTTTCATCTGAAAGCAAAAAAACACACTCCAAAATTTATATAACGTTTTTTATGTACTTAACCAGACCCCCCCCCTTCCCAATGCCCCTCCCCCCCCCTCCCGGTTAGGTCCCCGCCTCCTCTATCAGTGTTTGTTCTCCCTCATGCCTCACTGACTCATGGCCAGGCTAGTGAAAGGGCCCCATATTGAGTGCCACCTTTGCTGTTGATTGCGCCTTTCTGCCAGAAGCCGTTCCATTTCGCAAACATACCTCAGTTTACTAAGCCATCTCGCTAATGGAGGAGTCAAGGGCTTCTTCCAAAAAGTTGCCACAATCACCCTAGCCGCACTTATAGCATGCCTCAGCAAAGTCTGGCGAGCCTGCGGGAGACCCGCCACCTTCGCAGAGAAAAGAAAAATAGTTGGATTCCACGGGATTGCGCAACCCAGCCAGTGCTGCAGCCTACTGTGTACTGATTTCCAATAGGCCTGTACTTTCCTACAGGTCCACCAGATGTGTCCCATCGTGCCCCTAACCCCGCAGCCCCTCCAACACAAACCCGTTGATGCGGGGTAGATGCGCTGAAGGCGCTCAGGCGTTAAATACCACCGGAACATTACCTTCACTGCATTCTCCCTGAAAGGAACATGTGAAGACACCCTCGCCGTAGCTCTCTCCAACCTCTCCCATTCCGCCTCCTCCAAAGTTATACCCAATTCCTTCTGCCAACTCCTCCTATGAAGAGTATAATTAGGCTCCCTCAAGTTAATGATGCTATATAAACGCGATATTAAGCCACTGGTCGTGGCGGGCCCCTCACAAATTTCCTCCAAGGTGGTTTTATCCCTGGTTACCACCTCTCTAACAGCTCGTGTTTTGAGGAAGTGTGACAGTTGGCGATAAGCAAAATCGTCACCCTTCAAATTTGGAAAAGTCCCCACCACAGCACTGAACGGCAATAACAGGTCTCCTTCAAACAATTGACCCCACATTTTTAAGCCTTCTTGGTGCCACCGCGTGAATACCCCCTTCTCTGTCCCAGGGTAAAATAATGGGTTGAAAGCTATAGGAGATAGGCGTGACAACGCACACTTCCTTTTGGGAAACAGGCTGTCCCAGTAGTGCAAGGTAACCTGGATAGAGGGACAGAACTCCTCCCCAAGCGCCCGAAACTGGTTAGGGAGCCACATCACTGCTCCCAAAGGCCTCTGACCTATAGAGTGTTGCTCCAGGTGTACCCACTGTCTATCGGGATAGTCCTGAAACCATTCAATGGCTGCACGTGCTTGAGCTGCTCTGTAGTACCAACTCAAGTTGGGAACCCCCAGACCTCCACTTCTCCTAGACTGATACAAGTACGATCGCGACAAGCGCGGTCTTTTCCCCGCCCAAATAAATCGAACGATACGATCCTGTAAAGCTGAGAGGTATTTTTTAGGCATCTTGATTGGGAGGGCCTGGAATAAGTAGAGCAGCCGGGGCAAAACGTTCATTTTAACAACAGCTATTCTGCCGAACCATGATAGTCCCAGGTCACCCCACCCTTCTAGATCTGCCGTGATAACCTGTGCCAGACCCTTATAATTTGCTGTAAAGAGGGCACCTAACTTTGCTGTCAAGTTTACACCCAGATACCTAATCTGCTTAGGTGCCCATCTGAAGGCAAAGGAGGATTTTAATGACTGCATCAGCTCATCAGGGAGAGATATATTCAGGGCCTCCGACTTTGTCATATTCACTTTAAAGCCGGACACTGCCGAATATTTGTCAATCGCCTCCAACAAACTAGGGAATGTAACCTGGGGTCGAGTAACGAACAGAAGCACATCGTCTGCAAAAAGTGCCATTTTGTGCTCTCTTCCCGCTACTGTAACTCCAGTAATATTTGGATCCGCCCGTATTGTGGAAGCGAAAGGCTCCATAGCCATGGCGAATAGCAAGGGGGATAATGGGCACCCCTGACGGGTTCCTCTGTACAAGGTAAACATAGCTGAATTTGCCCCGTTAACTCTCACACATGCTTTGGGTGAGTCATAAAAAGATTGGATCCAGTTTCGAAACTGGGGGCCCATCCCAAATGCCTCCAACACTTTATACATATATGGCCACTGAACCCTATCAAAGGCCTTTTCAGCGTCTAAACTAAGGAAACACATTGGTCTCTTCACACTCCCAGCCAGATGCATTAGGTCAACTACCCTTCGGGTATTATCCATAGCCTTCCTATATGGCACAAAGCCTACTTGATCAGGATGGATAATCGCCGGAAGCAACGGAGCCAATCGGTTAGACAACACTTTAGCCAATATTTTTACGTCAGCATTCAGAACTGATATTGGACGATAAGAGCCACATTCCGTATGGTCCTTATCCGGCTTGGGTAGGATGGCAATCCACGCTTCCAGCATGGTAGGTGGCAATACCTCACCCCCTCCAATCTGGTTAAACAGGTCTGCCAACAGGGGCGCCAATTCCAAAGCAAATTTCTTATAAAATTCGTTAGGGAAGCCGTCCAACCCCGGAGATTTGCTGGACGGCAAATGCTGGATAGCTTTTTGTATCTCTAATGGCGTGACCGGTTTTTCCAGCTCTGCTCTTTGTTGAAGTGTCAGAGATGCGAGATCACTCTCAGCCAAATACTCATCAATAGCCTCAGGGGAAGGATCTCCCCCTTGTGCGTACAAAGCTTGGTAATATTCCCCAAACCTCTTATGTATGTTCTCAGATGTTGTGAGTATATTACCCTTACTATCCCTCACCCTGATTACTGTACGATCTATTTTTTGTCTGCGTAATTTCATGGCAAGTCTGCGCCCTGCTTTATTGGTAAACTCATAAGTGCTACTTTTAATTCTAGATTGTAACAGACTTAAGTGCTGAAAGTAAATGGAGTCCAACTTAAGTCTCTCGCCCCTCAGTTCTTCTAATACTGCTGATGATCTCCCAACCTTATGTTGTGCTTCTAGGTGCTGTATCTTCCCCAGACAACTTGCCACTTGTGCTCTACGGATTTTCGCTCTCTTACTTGCTAATTGTAGAAAATAACCTCTCGTGACTGCTTTCATTGCGTCCCATACAGTACTAAGGGGAGGCCCCGATTCCATGTTGAGCTCTAAATAGTCCTTCAAAACTCTCCTGCAGCCCTCCACCACCTCTACCTCTTGGAGCATACTCGTGTTGAGCGTCCACCTGTTTTCCTTGACCTCTGTCCTGATAGCGGACAAAGTCACCCAAACTGGGGCATGGTCAGACAAAGTCATATTACCTATCCCTGCTGTAGGGCCTCTTTCTACCAACCCAATGTCCAGAAAGATACAGTCAATACGTGAGTAGGAGTCATGAACAGATGAATAACATGTATAGTCCCGCTCCCCCCCGTGACTCACCCTCCACACATCCAATACACCCAAAGAGTATGCCAGTGCTCCTAATGCTATTGACTCCCTACTATCCCCAGAGCGGCTGACCCCTGACCTATCCAGTGCTGGGTCCATTACAGCATTAAAATCTCCACCAAGAATTAGGGACCCCTGTACAAAAGTGGCAAGTATATTTTTCACCTTATTGAAAAAGGCCCCTTGTTGTTCGTTTGGGGCGTACACAGAGGCCAGGGTTAGGTCTACTTGGTCAAGCACTATGTGCACAAACAAGAACCTTCCCCCGGGATCTCGTTTAATCTGCTTTATCTGCGCCGCCACCGATGCATGTAGCATCACCGCCACCCCTCTCTTTGACCCTTCAGCAGAGGAAGCAAAAAGAATGAGTGGATAATTGGGGTGTGAGAGGAGCTTTTCATGCTTACGGCGAAGGTGCGTTTCCTGTAATAAAACTATTTGCGGCTTTAGGTGCAGCAGCTCCTTAAAATTTTTTTGCCTTTTCTGAGGCATATTCAGGCCCCTGACATTGTAGGACATAACCTTTAGATCAGTACCCATATGTAGCTAATATCAAGGTCCACCGCATTTCCTGCCAGTGAATCCAGCCCACATCATAATGGCAGAACACAGTTTCAAAGCAATAGGCTGGACCTAACCTTCCCACCCATCCCCCCCCAATACCCCTCCCTCCCACCCCTTATCTCCCTTGACCCCCGCTGAAACACCAACCAGAGGACACATTTCCCCTGAGTGGGAATGGAGAAAGCAACCCATCAATTCCTGACAGCCCAGCCCTCATCCCGCCCCCGCTCCCCCAACCCCACCCCCTATAACTCCCCAGACCATAACATAGCACCTCACTGCTCAGTACATTCGGCCCCAAGTCGCTCTCATCTACATTCCCTCCCTCCCCCCACCCTCTGTTCCCTCCCTTCCAGACATTCCCCAGAGCCTTCTTACAACCCCATTACTCGTACCCCAAGGCCCAGGCTTCAGGCAAGGCCTAACCCATCACAACAAAACAGTCAAAACTCCCCGGTAGAATTCCAAGTCCCTTGTTACTGTCCAAGAAACTCACAAAGTCTCAACTCAAGCTTGACCCCTGAATTAACAGTTCCTTCAAACCTTCCTTGAGGTAGATCAGGTCTCCTCTGCTCTTCCACGTCTGTTCGAGTTGCGCCTGTCAGCAGAACCGGGGACCCGCTTCCATCCTTGCAGCTTTGCCTTTGTGGCTGGCGCCATTGTCCCCTGCGGCACGCTCGATGGAACCAGGCCCGCTTCATAAAGGGTCCCCCATACTTCTTTCAGCGACTGAGCTCTATGCTTAGCTCCTTGCAGTGTGTATAAGAGCGAGAAGGGAAACCCCCACCTATAGGGGATGTGCTCTTTGGATAATATTTCCAGGGCCGGCTTCATCAGACGTCTTTGTTGCAACGTGAATTGTGAAAGATCCTGGTAAACTGATATTTTAGCTCCAGCATATTCAAAGTCCTGTGCCTTCCGCGCTAGATTAAAGATCTTCTCTTTCACCTCGTACTTATGAAATCTTGTGATGATATCCCGCACTTTATTGTCCTGCCTTTTGCCAAGTGCTCTATGTGCCCTATCCAGAACAATCTCCACTGCTCCATCCTCTGGGCCCAGTAGTGTCGCACACAGGGTTCTCACGATCTGCGGAACATCCTCGATCTCACCGCTCTCCGACACCCCTCGAAACCTCAGATTGTTTCTCCTGCTTCTGTTTTCTAGGTCATCAATTTTATATTCAAGCTCAGCGTTTTTCCTTTCCAAGTCTTGAAAATGTGTCTCATGGGCATTCAGGGTTTCGGCATGCTCATCCATTCTTATTTCAACGTCCTCTACCCTGCCCCCTAGCTCGCGCAAGTCCGTGCTTAGCGCTTCCATGCGGTCAAGGATCTCGTCCTTCGATCCCTTGATATCCTCTTGTATTTTTGACAAGAGTTGGCGAAGCTCAACTGAAACGCCTTTTTTTTTTACTAGGGGGCTGCCGCGATTCGGCCAGGGATAGCGCCGAGTCCGAGTCAGACGGAGACACGTGCGCCACAGGTTCATGGCGCTTAGACGCCCGGCTAGGCCCACCTCCCGTTAGCCGCTCTACTTCTTTATTTCGCACCGCCGCTGATTTACTCATTGTTGCTGGCGCTTTGTTGGTCTCGTCTCTCGTTTTCCGGTCAAGTGCAGACCCGGGGACCGCCTGTAAGTGCTTTTTGAAGTTCGGGGAGCGAGGAGCTCAAGAACTAGGCTGCCATTCTGTAGGATGACGTCACTTCCTCGTGGATAGGGTTTTAAGGGTGGTGAGGATACGGGAGAAGAGGCTTCAGGATAGAGTGTTTTGGTGCGTTTCTATTGGTTTGTATGGACTTCATGTGTTTTGATTCTTGCCGTAGATTTTCTCAAACAGATAGGTTTTCAGTAGTTTGCGGAAGTCGGTCAGTTTATAGATCATTTTCAGATTGCGTGGTAGTGTATTCCAGACTTGTGTGCTCTTGTATGCGAAGGTCGATCCGTGCAATGCTTTGTATTTTATTCCTTTGCACTTGGGGAAATGGAGATTGAGGAAGGTTCGGGAAGATCTTTTTGCGTTTCTGGGTGGTAGGTCTATTAAATTAGACATGTATGCAGGGGCTTCCCCGTGAATGATTTAAGATCAATCACAAGGTCCCTCAGTTCTGTTCCAGACTTCAGGCCCACAACAGACTAGCGTCAGATGCTTTTCTCCTTCATTGAGGGAACAGCCTTCTGTACGCATATTCTACCATACCTCTGGTGGGGAAGACTTTGCTGAAACTCAAGCAAGATCGCGGAACCATTATTCTGATTGCTCCCTTTTGGCCACGTCAGATTTGGTTCCCTCTTCTGGAGTTGTCCTCCGAAGAACCGTGGAGATTTGAATGTTTTCCAACCCTCATCACTCAGAATGAGAGGCGCTTCTGCATCCCAACCTCCAGTCTCTGGCTCTCACGGCCTGGATGTTGAGGGCGTAGACTTCGCCTCCTTGGGTTTTTCTGAGGGTGTCTCCAGAGTCTTGCTTGCTTCCAGGAAAGATTCCACGAAGAGGTGTTACTCTATTAAATGGAGGAGGTTTGCCATCTGGTGTGACAGCAAGGCCCTAGATCCTCACTCTTGTCCTACACAGACCCTGCTTGAATACCTTCTATACTTGTCAGAGTCTGGTCTTAAGACCAACTCCGTATGAGTTCATCTTAGTGCAATTAGTGCTTTTCAGTATAGTGTAGAAGGTAACAGCCTTTAGTTGTTCGCTTCATGAGAGGTTTGCTTTTGTCAAAGCCCCCTGTCAAACCTCCACCAGTGTTATGAAATCTCAACATCGTTCTCACCCAGCTGATGAAGCCTCCTTTTGAGCCACTGAATTCCTGCCATCTGAAGTATTTGACCTGGAAGGTCATTTTCTTGGTGGCTGTTACTTCAGCTCATAGAGTCAGTGAGCTTCAAGCCTTGGTAGTGCATGCTCCTTACCTCAAGTTTCATCACAACAGAGTAGTCCTCCGCACTCACCCTAAGTTCTTGCCGAAGGTGGTGTCGGAGTTCCATCTGAACCAGTCAATTGTCTTGCCAACATTCTTTCCCTGTCCTGCTGAACGTCAGTTGCATACATTGGACCGCAAGAGAGCATTGGCCTTCTATGTGAAGCGGACAAGTCCCTTCAGATAGTCCGCCCAAATTTTTGTTTCTTTTGATCCCAACAGAAGGGGAGTCGCTGTCGGGAAATGCACCATTTCCAATTGGCTAGCAGATTGCATTTCCTTCACTTATGCCCAAGCTGGGCTGACTCTTGAGGGTCATGTCACGGCTCATAGTGTTACAGCCATGGCAGCGTTGGTGGCTCACTTGAAGTCAGCCACTATAGAAGAGATTTGCAAGGCTGCGATGTGGTCATCAGTCCACACATTCACATCTCATTACTGCCTTCAGCAGGATTCCCGCCGCGACAGTCGGTGCTGTAGAATCTGTTCGGGGTTTAGAATCCAACTCCACCCCCCTATGCCCATTTTTTTCTGTTCCAGGCTGCACTCTCAGTTAAAAGTTTTCTTCGTAGGTCAATCTTTGTTATGTCCTTGCCGTTGCGAGGCCCAATTGACCTTCTTTGTTGTTTTTGAGTGAGCCTGGGGTGCTAGGGATACCCCATTAGTGAGAACAAGCAGCCTGTTTGTCCTCGGAGAAAGCGAAGATACTTACCTGTAGCAGGTATTCTCCGAGGACAGCAGGCTGATTGTTCTCACAAACCCTCCCTCCCTCCCCTTTGGAGTTGTTTTCTCCTTCTTATTGCTTTTGATATAACTGAAGTTGGACTTTCACGTGGCGGGCGGGAAGATGGCCGCTCATGTGCGGTCTGCGCGTCCCGTGTTCTGGAAGGTTCTAAAGTTTGTTGTTTTTCCTCTGGAAAATTCCGAAGGTGGGGGCCGCCGTGGACGTCAACCTATTAGTGAGAACAATCAGCCTGCTGTCCTCGGAGAATACCTGCTACAGGTAAGTATCTTCGCTATAGTGGAAGAACACAGAAGTCCCACAGGATATACAACGAGTCAGGAACAGTGGGAAATGGATTATGCTGTTCACTGTCCGCCCTGCGCATACTTACTCTTGTACAGCCTTGTATTGTAATATCACAATAATATGCTTTTCTCATATGGTACACTGTTTGCGATCAACTTTTTAAAATTCTGCCTGTCTTGTCTTGCACCTATCTTAATTTGGCAGTTAAAAGTGACCACTTTTTTTTGCTTTAATTCAGTTTGTTCTTAGAGTTCTTTGGACAATCGCTAAAGCGGCCATTTCCTAGTTATGGGTGAATCCATAAGCATACTTGCATGCATGGTGTCTACTACTGTTTTTTTTCCAGACTGTTCATTCCACATTTTTTATTCATAAGCACAGTTAACTAACTGCATGTTGTTTATAACCGGCATTCTTTCACTAGATTTTTCATTCCATATTCTCTCCTATCTGTACTTTGTGCTCTATCTGTAATATACATATTGCCAATTTCACTGGGCAACTTTAACATATTGCATGCACTTTAGAATGTATTTATCTTCATATATATGCTAACGATTGTTCTTTTTGTCATTTTCAAAGGCACTATGAGTTGTTTCAACCACCCTACATGGCTGTTCACAATGTTTTGTTGACTATTAGATGCGGTTTTAGTTTCTTCTTCTGATAACCCTACCGGATCATGCCTTAGCAGTTTGTTTCTCCATATGCATCTATACTGATATACATGCTATCATGATAAAGTGCCTTTACATATACACAAGTATAGGTTTTCTGTGAGCCATTTCCACATTCTATTTTATCAGTCCACATTTTCTGTTCGTATGCCCTTTCAAACCTTTTTCTATATATACTCTCGATCCTAGATTAATACGTCATTGAGATTGGCTTTCCAATAGCATCAATTTTTATAATAATTGCACATTATACATCTCTTTAGACCACTTTTCCCTGTGGTGTTCATGGCCAGATTTGAACCATTGGATGTTTTGTCAACAGATAGTGTCGAGGTTGGTGCTATTTATGTATTGTATTTTGTGTATTTCACCTATGTCCTTCATTAAGGGAAGGGAAAGGGAAATGGGATTTGATATACTACCTTTCTGTGGTATTTTGCAACTACATTCAAAGCTATACAGGTACTTATTTTTTTTGTACCTGGGGCAATGGAGGGTTAAGTGACTTGCTCACAGTCACAAGGAGCTGCAGTGGGAATCGAACCCAGTTCCCCAGGATCAAAGTCTGCTGCACTAACCACTAGGCTAATTAAGAATGGGGGTACTCGTATCCATATACTTGAATTATGATTCCCAGTTAAGGTTTGGTGTATCTTTATTTGTTCACCTTGCAGGTCAACTATACATTTTTTATGCATATTATTTATTTTATATACATAATTTTGTGTTGATGTAGCCATATTTATTATACTTTCTGTGTATCTATCTTTAAGTAGGTTTGAGTTTTGAATTCTAACATTTTTTTAAAATATTTTTAATTTCTTTAATTCTTTCATATATTATTTCTTCACACATTATTTTTATATTGTTGAAGATTTTTTTGATTCATTGTACGTTATACTTTTTTTTATTTTTTAAATCTGTACTTAAATTTATGGTTTTGTGTATATTTTTACTAGACTCCTAAGCCTCAGCCAGAACACAGTACTGTCTTGAGTCTTCGGTCATCAATAAACGCTTATTTTGCAATTTTGAAGTTGCCTTCGTTTGTCCTTGGAAAGCCATAATCCATTTCCCACTGTTCCTGACTCGTTGTTATATTGTATGTCATGGTTTTATGAATCTTTGTATCCTGCTTAGATGAGTTAGATAGGCGGGATATAAATTTGATAGATAAATGAATGGTATATTCAACTACATTGGCTACCTATAGAAGCCAGAATTTATTATAAATTGTATTGTTTAATATTCAAAATTGTTCAGAGAATTATACCACCTTACATATATAGACTAATTAATACCTTGAATTGTACTAAAAGATATGAGATGTGCAGTCAATTGAAATTAGCATTTCCATTATGTAAGGTATGAAATACAGGAGAATTTTTTCTTTGTCATTTAGGCAGCAAAAATGAGGAACACATTACCAATATTTATAACACATATAATACTAGATTGTGAGTCTATTAGGAACAGTACCAGTATCTGAAAAAGAAAACTGTAAACTGCTTATGTGTAGACGATATATAAATCCTGAAAATAAATGAAAATAATAAATAGGGTTTCAAGTCCTACAACACTTGAAACCGCGAGAGTACTTGAACTTCCTGTATTGTACATCTTGGGCTTACAGTGAGATGAACAGCTGTGGGTAAGTAGGAAACGTTTTCTGTTAGCCCAAAAAAATAAACATTTTGGGGCAAGAAATCTCGGGACCTAGGGTTTGGTTTCTAGGCATCATTACAACTTGACGCCTGGGATTTGTTGAACCTTGGTGTATGATGTGAACCTACCTTCTGAAAATGAAACTTACATCTATTTGAATACTGACAAATATGTATAGGTCTTATAATTTTAGGCTTTAACCAATAAACACTGATAAGACAACTCAAATGTTTTTAGCAGTCTCTAAGGCTTTTTATTGTTACATGTATACTATGTCCTCTAACTGGACAAAATAGTCATCTGATATGAACACGGGAGCATTATGAAGAGGAAGAGCACCCGAATAAGTGCTCAGTCATTAATGCAGGCCAACAAGGATGGAGATAAAAGGCCACCTTTTTAGACTCTGCACCTGTGGTATCACTGGGGGCGTAATACAATCCATATGGCTCTTTTAGACATACATTAATGTATACTCCTAAGTACTATATTTTTGTTTGCTATTGAAAATGGTAATTTGGTTGTATTTGAGCTTTGGAGTAGCAAGATAATTGGTTTTCCTACATTTTGATGATGCCTGTATTGTTTATACTGGATCTTGTAGGAACATCAGGGCATCATATACTTATTTTTGCTGTGCCATTCCCATTTCCACTCCTATTCATTCTAATGGCCTAAGCAAATGGTTCCAGCAACAAAGCAAAAGAGCTTTGACAGGGGCCAGCCCTTCCATTGTGCCTAGTCCAGAAGCTTTAGACAAATTACCAGTGATTTTCAGCCTGTCTGTAGGGGATTTATAAAAAGTCCTAATCACTGTAATATACACTGGGCCAAAATTTAAGGCCTCCGACAGGGAGAACAGAAATTTCCATTCCACCCTGTCGAAGGCCTTTTCTCTATCTAATACCAAGAGCGCTATTTATTTATTTATTGCATTTGTATCCCACATTTTCCCACCTCTTTGCAGGCTCAATGTGGCTTACAATACATCATGAGTAGTGGAAATATAATAGAAAATAGGCGTTTAGTGTTACAGAAGAATCTTTGGTAACATGATAATAATATGTGCATTTGATCCTTAGAAGTCAAATAATCTTTGATATTTTAAGGCTCTTCTCACATTATCAGCTGTATTATGATCACTTATGAATTCTTTTTGTTCCCTATGAGATTTAAAAATATATATTTTTATTAGTCTTATAAAACAAGATAATGGGATCAGAAAACTGTACAATACAAAATGCTATTAAGAAGAAACCATCCACAAGCCAAACTACCACCAAATGTTTCACATTTCCACCCAGTTCCCACCCTTCATCTCCACCCCCCTAAAAGGTTAGTGATGGACATAAATATTGAACTATCCCAGTGCGAGTCATTTGTGTGGTTCCTTCATGGTGACCCAAACCCTTAGATAGCAAAAACACACATACCCAGAACACTCATCCACCCCACCTGCCTTCACCCTCCCCCCCCCCCCCCCCCCCCCCCCCCCCAAAAAAAAAAAGATATGCTGTAGTTTACAAATTTAGTAATGAATTGTGGGCACAGTGTGGTAATGTGTCCCAAAACAATGACCATGTCTGCTGAAAATGTCGCCAGGCCCTAGGCGAGCCCAGCTTGACATCTGAGTGCTCCATTTTCAGTAGATAAAAGAGTTCATTTTTCCAAAATGTTAATGATAGTACCTCCTGTTGGCACCAGTGCAGCAAAATACATTTCTGGGCCAAGAAGAAGGCCTTATGTAACAATAAATTTGGCCCCTTAATGCGGTCCCAAGGGGACAAAGTTAGAAAATAGTAAAATGTCCGCTCTCAAGGGTATTCGCTTATCTATAATTGGACAAAAATAGTTCAAGATATTCTCCCAAAAGAAGCGAACTCACCCACAGGTCCAAAGCATATGCACCACCAATGCAGATGAATATACACAATTTGGGCAGGTAGCTGAATCCACTATTTTGGCCATATAGGTGCAATGTGGAGAAATGTAAAGTCTAAAAGAAATTTGTTTTTCATCAACAAGTGCAAGCCATCTCCTGTAACCTGATCATCAGGTAAGAGCTCCATATTCCACACCAAGGCTAGCTGCTCATAGTCCCGTTTGGGAATAATCTCATCAAACTGATTTGGTAAAAGGACAAGCTGGCCGCCTTTGTGCGGGAAAGAGTTGAGGTTTCCCTTAACAAGTCCACTGCATCCTTATACTGCATTCAACGTAGTCACACAGGGGGTCTTATTCCTATGGGCCCTGCTGCAGATAACTCGAGCTAAGCTTTAGTAAAAGACCCCCATAGTGCTTAACCTGATGATAATGATACCAGTCAGTCGAGTTCAAGGAGTCCTCTCGTTGAAACTCTTTAAAAAGTTTAATTACTCCTTCATCCATCACCAAGTCCCGAACATAAGTCAGGCCCCTAGCAGCCCACAGTTTCAAATAGTTTTGATAAATCCAGGATCTAAATCTCGATTCTCCCACAAGGGGAGCATAGTAGAAGAAGGAGAAAACTTCAGTTGCTTACGCACCCATCTCCAGCTTTGTCTTATTGATTTCAAAAGAGGATGGATTTTTGTAACCATTATATGAGAGGGTGTGGGTGTGGTTGTGTGAAGAAAATACAGCAAATGAGTAGGGTCAAAGAGTTGCTGCTCCATTGCCAAAGAGTTTAATAGGTAGTTCCATTAATCCAGTCCACCAGATGACACATAAATACAGGCCACATTATATCTATGCAGATCAAAGACTGCCAAACCCCCATAGCCAAAAGACAAGGACAGTTGTTGCAATGAAACTCTTGGCTTCTTCTTCTTCCACAGAAACTTTATCAAGTTCTTTGTAAGGGTCCTAATATCTCTAGCAATGAAATACATGGGTAAAGTTTGTAAGACGTACAGCTATCTAGAAAAAAGGATAATCTTGTATAACGCGATGCGGCCCTGTAAATCAAGGGCAATGAGGTCCACAATTGTAATGCATCAACTGATTTCTTAAGTAACACATTAACATTCTCAGTTAAATAAACTCACAGGTATTTTAGTTTGGTATCCATCTGCTTAAGAGGAAAAGGGTCAGACTAGTTATCATATGAATAACCCCCCCCCCCCCCCCCAAGGGCATAGCTTCAGATTTGTCCAAATTAATCACTAAGCCAGACACCCACGGTACTGCACCAAGTGCAAGAGTTGGAGCAAAGATGGCCTAGGCAGAGTCAAAACAAACAACATATCATCAGTGAAGGCCATGCATTTTACACGTTCCCTACCCACCTGCAGTCTCTTAACTTCTGGCTCTAATGTAAGGACTGGTGCTTTTTATTTTTTATTTTTTTGTAGAAAATAAGGTACCAGTACTCATACAGTGCCAACCTTAAAGGCAAGGCCACTATATATGGTTCTGCCCCCACAGTAACCACACCCATTTTACTAGCGATGGCGCTAATAAAAAGGCATAATTGAAAATAGTACACCAGTCCCTAGGTCCAACAAAAGAGCCCCTAAGAGTGACCATAAACTAATAATATATGTAGACAAAAATCCCACTGAATTTCCCCCCCCCCCCCCCCCCCAAAAAAAAAAAAAAAAGAAACAAAACAAATCAGACTCTGGCATGCAGGACAACACCAGAAAAACAGAAATATTTTCCTCTTGTACTGCTATAAAGATATCAGATGTAAATTTCAGAAACTGACATATTCCATTCACTACATTACAAATTAACAACAAATAAAAAATTAACACAGCTACCACACTACTTTATCTTAAAATAAAAATAATTTTTTTCTACCTTTGTTGTCTGAGCATTTTATTTTTTCCTTTCCCTTTGGTCCCAGTGCCTCTCTTCTGCTTTCTTTTGTTTTTTTTTCCTGTCTTTGCAGGGTCTCTGTCCATGACATTTCTTCTCTGTGTCCACCATCTATCATCCCTCTGCATCCCTATTTTTCCTGTCCTGCATTTTCCTTCTGTGTCTTCAGTGTCACCATTTCACCTCTTTTCTAGTATCACCCTTCTGTGTTCCCATTGTCCCCCTTTCTAGCATCGCCCCTCTGGGTGCCTATTTCCTCTATATTTATCTCCCCTCTTTTCCAGCATCTCCAGCTGTGTCCCTGGCCCTATCCTCCCCCCATGTTCACCATCTGCCCTCCCAATGTCCTTATCTCACCTCCCCTTTTTCAATATTGCCTTCCTCTGTGTGCCTATCTACCCCCTTTCAGCATTGCCCCTCTCTGTGTGCCAGTCTACCTCTTTCAGAATTGACCCCTCTATGTGCCTACCCCCATTCAGCATGTTCCTCTGTTTCCCTGTCTACCCCCTTTTCAACATTGCTCTCTGTGTTCCTGTCTACCCCCTTTTCAACATTGCTCTCTGTGTTCCTGTCTACCCCCTTTTCAACATTGCTCTCTGTGTTCCTGTCTACCCCCTTTTCAACATTGCTCTCTGTGTTCCTGTCTACCCCCTTTTCAACATTGCTCTCTGTGTTCCTGTCTACCCCCTTTTCAACATTGCTCTCTGTGTTCCTGTCTACCCCTTTTTCAACATTGCTCTCTGTGTTCCTGTCTACCCCCTTTTCAACATTGCTCTCTGTGTTCCTGTCTACTCCCTTTTCAACATTGCTCTCTGTGTTCCTGTCTACCCCCTTTCAACATTGCCCCTCTGCTTCCCCTATCCTTATAGTTCCTGCCTGCCCCTTTCTCTTCTCTCTGTCACTGTTTAACCCCATGTTCAGCTTATTCCCTCTCTTCCCTTGTTCCCGCATCCTGTAGCCAGCATCTTTCCACTCCCCACCCCCTCGTATTGAATCTTTCTCTCCTCTGTGACCCCCCCCCCCCACTTCTATGGCATCTTGCTCTCCTCTGTGACACCCCCTACTGTGGCATCTTGCCCTCCTCTGTGACATCCCCAAGTGTGGCATCTGTCCCTCCTCTGTGCCCCCCCCCCCCCAAAGTATGGCTTCGATCTTTCCCTCCTCTGTGTGCCCCCTCCCCCTGGTATGACAACTACCTCTGGTCCCTTACTCTTTACCTTTCTTCCCCCGCTTCCTGGTGAGTCCCGCAGCTGGCCTGCTGTCTTCCTTTCAGTCCCCTCTTCCCTGCGACCCTCCTTACTTTTCTTTAGTAACTCGGCTGTGCAGTGATTAAGAGAGGCTGCTGGCGTCGAGGCCTTCAATCTGCAAGTCCCGCCTACATGGAAATAGGAAGTTGAAACAAAATAGGCGGGACTTGCAGAGGGAAGACCCTAACATAGTAACATAGTAGATGACGGCAGAAAAAGACCTGCATGGTCCATCCAGTCTGGCCAACAAGATAAACTCATATGTGTATACCTTACCTTGATTTGTACCTGCCTTTTTCAGGGCACAGACCGTACAAGTCTGCCCAGCAGTATTTCCCGCCTCCCAACCACCAGTCCCGCCTCCCATCACCGGCTCTGGCACAGACCGTATAAGTCTGCCCTCAACTATCCTCGCCTCCCAACCACCAACCTCTCTTCCCCCACCTGCTCCGCCACCCAATTTTGGCTAAGCTTCTGAGGATCCATTCCTACTGCACAGGATTCCTTTATGCATATCCCACGCATGTTTGAATTCCGTTACCGTTTTCATCTCCACCACCTCCCGCGGGAGGGCATTCCAAGCATCCACCACCCTCTCCGTGAAAAAATACTTCCTGACATCTTTTTTGAGTCTGCCCCCCTTCAATCTCATTTCATGTCCTCTCGTTCTACCGCCTTCCCATCTCTGGAAAAGATTTTTTTGCGGATTAATACCGTTCAAGTATTTGAACGTCTGTATCATATCACCCCTGTTCCTCCTTTCCTCCAGGGTATACATGTGCAGGTCAGCAAGTCTCTGCTCATACGTCTTGGAACGCAAATCCCATACCATTCTCGTAGCTTTTCTTTGCACCACTTCCATTTTTTTAACATCCTTCGCAAGGTACGGCCTGCAAAACTGAACACAATACTCCAGGTGGGGCCTCACCAACGACTTGTACAGGGGCATCAACACTTCCTTTCTTCTGCTGATCACACCTCTCTCTATACAGCCTAGCAACCTTCTCGCTACGGCCACCGCCTTGTCACACTGTTTCGTCGCCTTCAGATCCTCGGATACTATCACCCTAAGATCCCTCGTCCCCTCAGTACCTATCAGACTCTCCCTGCCTAACACATAAGTCTCTCGTGGGTTTCTACTCCCTAAATGCATCACTTTGCATTTCTTCGCATTGAATTTTAATTGCCAAACCGTAGACCATTCTTCTAGCTTCCTCAGATCCCTTTTCATGCTTTCCACTCCTTCCCGGGTGTCCACTCTGTTGCTAATCTTAGTATCATCCGCTAATAGGCAAACTTTACCTTCTAACCCTTCGGCAATGTTACTCACAAATATATTGAACAGAATTGGCCCCAGCACCAAACCCTGAGGCACTCCACTACTCACCTTTCCCTCCGAGCGAACTCCATTTACCACCACCCTCTGTTGTCTGTCCGTCAACCAGTTCACCACTTCGGGACATATCTTCAGCCCATCTAGTTTATTTAAGAGCCTCCTGTGGGGAACCGTGTCAAAAACTTTGCTAAAATCTAAGTAGATTACGTCTATAGCACGTCGATGATTCAATTCTCCAGTTACCCAATCAAAGAATTCAATGAGATTCGTTTGGCACGATTTCTGTCTGGTAAAACCATGTTGTCTCGGATCTTGCAATTTATTGGCTTCTAGGAAATTCACTATCCTTTCCTTCAGCATCGCTTCCATTACTTTTCCAATAACCGAAGTGAGGCTTACCGGCCTGTAGTTTCCAGCTTCTTCCCTATCACCACTTTTGTGAAGAGGGACCACCTCCGCCGTTCTCCAGTCCCTCGGAACCTCTCCCGTCTCCAAGGATTTATTAAACAAATCTTTAAGAGAACCCGCCAGAACCTCTCTGAGCTCCCTCAATATTCTGGGGTGGATCTCGTTCGGTCCCATGGCTTTGTCCACCTTTAGCTTTCCAAGTTGTTGATACACACTCTTCCGTGAACGGTGCTATATCCATTCCATTCTCAGGTGTACTTTTGCCAGTCCCTCGCGGTCCTTCTCCAGGATTTTCTTCAGTGAAAACAGAACAAAAGTATCTATTTAGCAAATTGGCTTTTTCTTCATCATTATCTACAAAGTGGTTCGCTGTATCTTTTAGTCTCATAATTCCCTTTTTAGTCATTCTCCTTTCACTAATATACCTGAAGAAATTTTTGTCGCCCCTCCTTACATTTCTAGCCATTTGTTCTTCCGCTTGCGCCTTCGCCAGACGTACCTCTCTCTTGGCTTCTTTCAGTTTCATCCGGTATTCCTCCCTGTGTTCCTCTTCTTGAGATTTTCTATATTTCTGGAACGCTAACTCTTTAGCCTTTATTTTCTCAGCCACTTGCTTGGAGAACCATATCGGTTTCCTTTTTCTCTTGCTTTTATTTACTCTCCTTACATAAAGGTCTGTGGCCCTATTTATTACTTCTTTCAGCCTGGACCACTGCCCTTCCACTTCATGTACATCCTCCCAGCCCATCATCTCCTTCCTCAGGTATTCCCCCATTTTACTAAAGTCAGCACGCTTGAAATCCAGGACTTTGAGTTTAGAGTGGCCGCCCTCCACTTCAGCCGTCATATCAAACCAAACTGTTTGATGGTCACTGCTTCCCAGGTGTGCACCGACTCGGACATTTGACACACTATCCCCATTTGTGAGCACCAGATCCAGCATCGCTCCCTCCCTCGTGGGTTCCGTCACCATCTGTCTGAGCAGAGCACTTTGGAAAGCATCCACGATCTCTCTACTTCTTTCCGATTTGGCAGACGGAACCTTCCAATCTACATCCGACAGATTGAAATCTCCCAGCAACAGAACCTCTTTTTTTCTTTCCTAATTTTTGAATATCTGCGATCAGATCTTTATCTAGTTCCTCTAATTGTGTCGGGGGTCTGTAGACAACACCCACGTGGACAGAGGTTCTATCATCTCTTTTTAAAGTGATCCATATCGCTTCTTCTTTTCCCCAGGTCCCTGTCATTTCAGTCGCCATGATATCATTCCTCACATACAGAGCTACTCCTCCACTTTTACGACCCTCTCTATCCTTCCTAAATAGATTATAGCCTGGTATGCTTGCATCCCATTTGTGGGAACTGTTGAGCCACGTCTCTGTGATTGCAACAACATCTAAGTCTGCCTCCAACATCAGGGCTTGAAGGTCATGAATTTTATTGCTTAGACTACAAGCATTTGTGGCCATCGCTTTCCATCTATATTTCTTGGTATGTGTTTCAACATTACTGATTTGGGGTGTCTTTTCACTTTGGGTACCTTAATGTCATTTTGTTCCAGCTTTATTGCTTTTTCCTCTGCCTCAGTTCTATTTTCAGGAGCATTACAGTGCTGTAATGGAGCAAAAGAATTCTTTAGTGGCAGCACTTGTGCGGGCGGATGCTTCTGTGTCACATGACGAAGTCTGCCTGAGCCTACTGTGAACCACCTGTTCTTATGTGGTTTTATTCTTTGAGGGAGTGGTGAGAAGCTATTTTTCTGTGCAGTCCTGGAAGCTGCTTTAATTGTATCCAATTCTTGCATTACTTTACTGAGCTCTTGTTTAAAACTAGATAGCTGAAGACAGATAGGGCAAGCTTTAAGTCTCCAGATGATTGGCCTTGAAACTAAAGCACCACAATTATTGCAGAGAATAAAGGTCATCCTGATTGGTTGAAATGGGTATGAACAGGTGTACTATGTTGGGTTAACAGTCTGCAAGACTGCCTTTGTATGATTGAGTAAAGTTAATGAGGTTTGGTTTGTCTATAAATGAGTGGAAAACCCTGGGGTGGGTGGGATTATAAGTCCCAGTGTGTCAGCTAACTGCTGTTATCAAGGCAGATGGGGACCAGAATTGGTACAGTCTAATCAAAGAATTTTCAATTGATTTAACTTTCAAAATTGCCCTAGAATATAAAACTTTTCTTCTTGTGATATAAATCTAAATATTCCCAATAATTATAGCAGTTTCAGCAATGTAAATGCAACTTCAGAGCCTCAATTGAGTGCTATGCAGTTTAAAACAGCCTCTCCTCTCTATCAGAGCTTGGCAGGAAAAGAAAGAAAGAAAAGGTTTCACAGGGCAAATTAATTAATTAAGCAATAAGCATTAAATTAAAGAGAATATCAGGTATCTCACCTATAGCCAGAAAGTTGAGAAGTTTGGAATTTAAAGATCAGAATTTACTTTACTGTGCAAAAGGTAGGTGCAGGGGTCTAGTACCTGGAAATTTACAAACACAAGTGGTTTGTCTCCCCTTCAGAGCCAACACCCACCTCCTACTGTGCAGTGATTTCCTCACAAAGTGTCAGCTAACTGCTGTTATCAAGGCAATTCTCTAGATGGGGACCAGAATTGGTACAGTCTAATCGAAGAATTTTCAATTGATTTAACTTTCAAAATTGCCCTAGAATATAAAACTTTCCTTCTTGTGATATAAATCTAAATATTCCCTATAACTATAGCAGTTTCAGCAATGTAAAATGCAACTTCAGAGCCTCAATTGAGTGCTATGCAGTTTAAAACAACCTAACACAGGCAGCCTCTCTTAATTGCTGTGCTGATGAGTTGCTAAAGAAAGGTAAGGAGGGTTGTGGGGAAGAGGGAAGTGAGAGGAAGGGAGCGGGCCAGCTGCAGGACTCACCGGGAAGCGGGGGAAGGACTGCTATTACTTGCTTTGGCTGCTGCTGCTCGTTTGGAGAAGCAGCGGTGGTGGCAGCCGCTAAAAGTTGGATTAGTGTCAAGGGAAAAAAAGTGCCGTTACACTGTACCAGCACAAAAAAAAGCCCTGTGGTGACAAACAGGAGGGGGGAAGAGGGCAGCCGTGACATGTGCCCCTAGCTAAAGGGAAGAAATTCTATAAAGTGCCATTGATGAGGACTGCCGAAACCGGGCTAGTATATAAAATGTTTATCATATCAACAAAGGGACCTCCCATCCCATATTTTTCCAACACTAAAAAATAAATCATCCCAATTGACACAATCAAAATGCCTTTTGTGTCATCTAATCCCACTAACAAGGCAGAAACACCCCTAGTGGCACAATGCCCCACGGCTGCTGTGACACGATGGACATTCCATACAGCCTGCCTATTATGGACAAAGCTAACCTGATCCTTGTGTATGTGATCCGGCAACAAACCAGTCAGTCTAGTTGCCAAAATGTTTGCCATAAGCTTCAGTTCAAAATTGAGCAATGATATAGGTCAGTATGAATCCATATGTAAAAGATTCTGGCCAGACATGGGCAACACCCTATAACAGATTGTTTGGCATGTGCTGGAAAAGAATGATTTTTGACATACCTGATCATAAGGCAAAGGAACATGGTCCTGCAATAATTTATAGAATTCGGCAGTCATGCCATCCAGACCAGGTGCTTTTGCCAATGGGGCCTGTTTAATAGCCAAGAGTAACTCCTGTGCTGATATAGGTGCATGCAAGAACTCTAGATCTTGGGGCTGAACCTGGGGGAGAACTAAAGAAGATCTCCAGGATTCACCCTTTATTGTTGATAAAACTGTTCAAAATAAGTAGCAAATAGAGGCTAGATGAGCTCTATTAGTGATAGTGTGACCCTAATGGGAAATACCCCTACAAAACCTAGGTCCTGCCAAGGGATGCACCAAGTGCTCCAGAAGCTTACCAGTATGGTTCCCATAACGGTGTGATCTGTGTTGCTAATATAAGCATGATTTCATTGTTCACTCATGCACTTTAACATTTAAAGCCACCCGATCTGCCTGCAGTTTATCTTTGTTTACAGTAGTAGGAAAGGAAAGCCAAAGCTTCATGCATCTATCTATCTGTTTCTCCAAATAGAACAACTCCTTAATATATCGTTTCTTTTATTTCCTCCCACAAGACAGTTTTAGTGGGTTTCCCAGAATAAGATGGGATCTGAGATGTTTTGGGCATTATCCTTCATAAGTTGCTTCCATTTCTTAACTATAAAGTGTCAATACTGAGAATTGCAATCAAGATAAGTAGGGAACCACCAGGTGTTCCCTCCCCCATGATCTTATGCACATCCAACCACACCATAGCATGATCAGAGAGGGTGGGAAGACAAATAACTGCCTCTTGCATAGACAGAAAGGTGGTGAAAGTCACAAACATAATCCAAATGTGACGGCTGTGTGCGTACAAACTACATGGGTATAATCTTCGTCCAGAGGATGCAAATGCGTCATGGATCAACCAAATCCAACACTTTACAAAATTGTGTAGGTCCCCTACTCACCCTAAGATCAGCTGAAGTAGGCACTCCAGATTTACCCTGTGAGGGATCTAACATAGCATTAAAGTTCCCCTCCAGGGGGATCACGTGACGCCATGCTGACCTGAACGCTGCTCCGGCGCCTGACCTCTCCCCCACGCGCATTGAAACACGATTCTGACTTGCTGTAAGCTATTCCTGGAAGGGGAAACGGAGCTGATTTCGGATACGGAATTATTAGAACAAAAGCGAAGGGAGATGGCGGCTAAAACGACTCAGAAAGATAAGCTGCGCCAAAAGGCAACGGATTCTAAGATGGCCGCCGGACCCAGCAGCACGGACCCGACAGTAGCGTCGATCTGGGTCTCAGAAATAACGACAGAGATGACCGCGGTCCTAGAAGATCTACTTGAAAGACGCCTCACACCAATTGACATGAAATTGGAGAAATTACAGACGAGAATGGAGGATCTCACACGCGAATGTGTTGCCTTCCAGACTAGGACCGGAGAGGTAGAGGATCGGGTTACTGTAGTGGAAGAGACACAGAATACACTTTTACGAACAGTAGAGACATTGGAACAAAAGATAGAGGACTTGGAAAATAGGTCCCGCAGAAACAACCTCCGATTGGTGGGCCTACCGGAAAAGCTGGGAGGTAGAGATCTAACATCGGCTCTGGAGCGCTGGCTAATGGAGCAAGTGAGATTTCCCCCTGATCTAGGCCCAGAAAGGGCACACCGCTTGGGGACACGCAGAGATACAGATTCCCGACCTCGAGTGGTCATATTGAAAGTGTTAAACTTTGCCCATAAGCATTGGATTTTGCAAGCCTCACGAGGAGAGAAAAATCTAACATTTGAAAACAAACGGATTATATGCTTTCAAGACTACTCAGTGGGAGTGGCGGGAAAGAGGAAAGCTTTTTCACCCATTTGTTCCAAATTATTTGCAATGAAGAAACGCTTCACCTTGATGTATCCAGCGGTCTTAAAGATAACGCACGAGGGCACGACTCGCACTTTTGAAAAGCCAGAAGAAGCCAAGGAGTTTGTGGATCAGATGGAACAGGAGGAGAGGAGTAATCGGAGCGGAGGCTTACCGGATTGAGTACTTGCAAAAGGCCATCAAGAGACAGGGGAAGGAGTCAATATGGAATATATGGACATTTATGTCTGGTAAATACTGATACAGAGGATAGTCTTGGACTACTAGAGGAAGTTACCGGAGTTGATATAAAGTTAACAGGTTTGAGAGACTGTGTTAGCAGGAGGTCAAGTATATAGCGTGGGAGGGGGAGGAAGGACTGAAAAAGGAGTGAGTAAGGATGTGTGAGAATAAGGGCGAGTTATAAGATTATATATGTATGTTCAAATGTTTAAATGTTAATCTGTTGGATTTATTGTTTCCTCACTCCCACTGATATAAAGAGACAAAAACAGACATAATGGGAGGAAGGAGGGACCCGGGGTTTTCTTAAAAACGGCAAGAAGTGTATAAAAAATGGGGGAGAGAGGTTGGGGGGCGACTATACGTGATGAGTCCCTATCAGGGAACGGTCAAAAGAGGGGGGGAGGGGATGAGGGGATGGGGGGGAACAAAGGGGAGGAGGGATAGGGATAGAGATGGGAGGGGGGGAATGGGAAGAGAGACGGATACACTAAAAAAAAGAACGAGGAATCAAGGTAGGGGAGGAGGTTCAGGTAAAAGGGAGGGAAGGAGTAATGCTCGACGAGTCTATGGGTACAACAAAATTTTTGTCCCGGGAGGGCAGTGGCTGGGATGCCCACCGGGTAGGGTTAGGGGTAAGAAATCATGCAATATTAGCCGCAGACCAACCAAGATTCCATGGTTAAATTGATCACATGGAACGTAGGCAGGATCAATTCACCCATTAAGAGATCCAAAATTCTACAGCAATTGCAAAGATATAAAATAGATGTGGCACTGTTACAAGAGACACACTTAAGTCAGGAAGAACACGCTAAGCTGCGTACCTGGTGGGTACAAGAGTGCATAGCTGCAAATGCTCTGGGAAAAAGAGGAGGAGTGGCGATTTTAGTCCGCAAAGGAGTGGCGGCAACAGTGAGACCCCTCACGATAGACCCCGGGGGGAGATATGTCATAGTAGAGCTTGACATAGATGGACATAAATGTGTGATCTGCAATGTATACGCACCAAATCAGTATGACAAAAAATTTTATAACTCGGTGATAGGACACCTGATGAAATATGCTGGGTCACCTATAATAGTGGGTGGAGATTTTAATACAGTATGGGAACAAACGATAGACAGCTCCCAAGGACAGAGGAGGGATGTGGCAGCGTCTAACCAGGGATTAAAAAGACTGGGGAAAATGATAGACTTGATTGATATATGGAGGATGCTGCACCCCTTGGAGAGAGATTTTACACACCACTCTAGAGCTCATGCATCACAAGCCAGAATAGACTATTCTCCGAGGACAAGCAGGCTGCTTGTTCTCACTGATGGGTTGACGTCCTCGGCAGCCCCCTCCATCGGAAAGTTTACTAGCAAAGGCCTTTGCTAGTCCTCGCGCGCCCATGCGCACCGCGCATGCGCGGCCGTCTTCCCGCCCGAAACCGGCTCGAGCCGGCCAGTCTTCTTTCGTCCGCGCTCGGTACGGTCGTGTTACGCCGTTCGTGCCCCAGAGAGTTGACCTCGCGCGTCCTTTTCGACGTGTTTTTTCCTTGTTTTTCTTTAAAAAAGTTCGGGAAGCGCTCCGGAAGTGTTCCGGAAGACCCTTTCGGGTTTTCTGCCCTTCCCGTAATTTTCTCAACTTTTGCCCCGTAAGTTTTCTTTCGTTGTCGGGGTAGGCCTAGTTTGGCCTCGGTCGAGATTTTTCTCCCTTTAAATTTTGGTGCTTCAATTTTCGCCATTTCGGCCTTTGATTTCGCTGGCGTGATTTTTCCGCCCATGACATCGAAGCCTTCCAGCGGCTTCAAGAAGTGCACCCAGTGCGCCCGGGTAATCTCGCTCACTGATAGGCACTCTGCGTGTCTTCAGTGTCTAGGGGCCCAGCACCGCCCTCAGAACTGCAGTCTGTGTTCCCTGTTACAAAGGCGGACTCAGGTAGCGAGATTAGCCCAGTGGAATGTTTTGTTCTCGGGCTCTTCGTCGACATCGGCGACTGCATCGAGGCATCGGACCTCTGCATCGGCGCTGAGGCATCGGGCGACTGCATCGACGTCGGTGGTACCGAGACTTCGTCTGCTGATGTCGTCGGACGGAGGTGCATCGTCAGGAGTGCAGGTGAGGGCTGTCCATTCCCCTGCTGGTGGCGGTGAGCCTTCGGGTGGGTCTCCTCCTACCCTGAGGGCTCCTGCGGTACAGCCCCCCCCAGGATCGACCCTCTTCGGTCTCGGCCCCGAGGAAGCGACGGATGGATTCTACGTCCTCCTCGTCGGTGCCGGGGAGCTCCGGTGACATGCTTCGGAAGAAGTCGAAGAAGCATCGACACCGGTCTCCTCCCCATGTCGGCACCGAGAGCTCTGGGTCGCCGAGGGATTCGGCACCCAGCAGGCATCGGCACCGAAAGGACCGCTCACCCTCTCTGTTCAGGAGGTGTCGATGCGCTCCACTCTGGACAGCCCGGAACAGCCTCCTCGCCCGGAACAGGTTCTGACGTCGACGCCTGCATCGACCTCTCAGCCTTTTTCTGCAGCCACTCTGAACGAGAGCCTCCGGGCCGTTCTCCCAGAGATTCTGGGAGAGCTGTTGCGCCCTACCCCTCCGGTACCGGCGGTGCTTGCGCCTCCGGTACCGTCGAGCGTGGCGCCGGCTGGTCCATCGCCCAGGTTGAGGTCCCCGACGTCGGTACCGCGTGCGGTGCCGACCGCGGCCACCTCCCAGGAAGGCTCCCCGACTACGTCGGCGGAGGGAGCTTCGCCGATGCGGGCAAGGGAGTCTACCTCTCGACGCCCTCATCGTGGACGTGGCTCCACGGAGTCGAGCCGGGCGAGGTTGCAGACACAGGTCCGTGAACTTGTGTCTGACACCGAGGGTGAGGCCTCGTGGGAGGACGAAGAAGACCCCAGATATTTCTCGGACGAGGAGTCTGAGGGTCTTCCTTCTGATCCCACTCCCTCTCCTGAAAGACAGCTTTCTCCTCCTGAGAGTCTGTCTTTCGCTTCCTTTGTCCGGGAGATGTCTACGGCCATCCCCTTCCCGGTGGTTGTGGAGGACGAGCCCAGGGCTGAAATGTTTGAGCTCCTGGACTATCCTTCTCCACCTAAGGAAGCGTCCACTGTTCCCTTGCACCATGTCCTGAAAAAGACATTGCTTGCGAACTGGACCAAGCCATTAAGTAATCCCCACATTCCCAAGAAGATCGAGTCCCAGTACCGGATCCATGGGGACCCAGAGCTGATGCGCACTCAGTTGCCTCATGACTCTGGAGTTGTGGATTTGGCCCTAAAGAAAGCTAAGAGTTCTAGGGAGCATGCTTCGGCGCCCCCGGGCAAAGACCCTAGAACCTTAGACTCCTTTGGGAGGAAGGCCTACCAATCTTCTATGCTCGTGGCCAAGATCCAGTCTTACCAGCTCTACACGAGCATACACATGCGGAACAATGTGCGGCAGTTGGCGGGCTTGGTTGATGCTCTTCCCCCTGAGCAAGCCAAGCCTTTTCAGGAGGTGGTCAGGCAGCTGAAGGCGTGCAGAAAATTCCTGGCCAGAGGAGTTTATGACACTTTTGATGTTGCGTCCAGGGCCGCTGCTCAAGGTGTGGTGATGCGCAGGCTCTCATGGCTGCGTGCCGCCGACCTGGAGAATAGAATCCAGCAGCGGATTGCGGACTCGCCTTGCCGTGCGGACAACATTTTTGGGGAAAAAGTCGAGCAGGTGGTAGAGTCTCTCCACCAGCGGGACACCGCATTCGACAAGTTCTCCCGCCGGCAGCCTTCAGCATCTACCTCTACAGGTAGAAGATTTTTCGGGGGAAGGAAGACTGGTCCCTATGCTTCTGGTAAGCGTAGGTACAATCCTCCTTCCCGACAGCCTGCGGCCCAGGCTAAGCCCCAGCGCGCTCGCTCTCGTCAGCAGCGTGCGCCTCAGCAAGGCCCCGCGGCTCCCCAGCAAAAGCAAGGGGCGAGCTTTTGACTGGCTCCAGCAGAGCATAGCCGACATCCCAGTGTCAGTGCCGGGCGACCTGCCGGTCGGAGGGAGGTTGATAGCTTTTCACCAAAGGTGGCCTCTCATAACCTCCGATCAGTGGGTTCTGCAAATAGTCCGGCAGGGATACACCCTCAATTTGGCCTCAAAACCTCCAAATTGTCCACCGGGAGCTCAGTCTTACAGCTTCCAGCACAAGCAGGTACTTGCAGAGGAACTCTCCGCCCTTCTCAGCGCCAATGCGGTCGAGCCCGTGCCATCCGGGCAGGAAGGGCTGGGATTCTATTCCAGGTACTTCCTTGTGGAAAAGAAAACAGGGGGGATGCGTCCCATCCTAGACCTAAGGGCCCTGAACAAATATCTCGTAAAAGAAAAGTTCAGGATGCTTTCCCTGGGCACCCTCCTCCCCATGATTCAGCAAAACGATTGGCTATGCTCTCTGGACTTGAAGGATGCCTACACTCACATCCCGATACTGCCAGCTCACAGACAGTATCTGCGATTCCAGCTGGGCACACGCCACTTCCAGTACTGTGTGCTACCCTTTGGGCTCACCTCTGCGCCCAGGGTGTTCACAAAGTGCCTAGCTGTGGTAGCAGCGGCACTTCGCAGGCTGGGGGTGCATGTGTTCCCATATCTCGACGATTGGCTGGTGAAGAACACATCCGAGGCAGGAGCCCTGCAGTCCATGCAGATGACTATTCGCCTACTGGAGCTACTGGGGTTTGTGATAAATTATCCAAAGTCCCATCTTCTCCCAACGCAGAGACTCGAATTCATAGGAGCTCTGCTGGATTCTCGGACGGCTCGCGCCTATCTCCCAGAGACGAGGGCCAACAACTTGTTGTCCCTCGTCTCGCGGGTGCGAGCGTCCCAGCAGATGTTGAGATTGCGGGTGCGAGCTCGGCAGATGTTGAGATTGCTGGGCCACATGGCCTCCACAGTTCATGTGACTCCCATGGCCCGCCTTCACATGAGATCTGCTCAATGGACCCTAGCCTCCCAGTGGTATCAGGCCGCTGGGGGTCTAGAGGACGTGATCCACCTGTCCACGAGTTTTCTCAAATCCCTATATTGGTGGACGATTTGCTCCAATTTGACTCTGGGACGTCCCTTCCAAATTCTTCAGCCACAAAAGGTGCTGACCACGGATGCGTCCCTCCTGGGATGGGGAGCTCATGTCGATGGGCTTCACACCCAAGGAAGCTGGTCCCTCCAGGAACGCGATCTGCAGATCAATCTTCTGGAGTTACGAGCGATCTGGAACGCTCTGAAGGCTTTCAGAGATCGGCTGTCCCACCAAATTATCCAAATTCAGACAGACAACCAGGTTGCCATGTACTATGTCAACAAGCAGGGGGGCACCGGATCTCGCCCCCTGTGTCAGGAAGCCGTCAGCATGTGGCTCTGGGCTCGCCGTCACGACATGGTGCTCCAAGCCACATATCTGGCAGGCGTAAACAACAGTCTGGCCGACAGGTTGAGCAGGATTATGCAACCTCACGAGTGGTCGCTCAATTCCCGTGTGGTACGACAGATCTTTCAGGTGTGGGGCACCCCCTTGGTAGATCTCTTCGCATCTCGAGTGAACCACAAAGTCCCTCAGTTCTGTTCCAGGCTTCAGGCCCATGGCAGACTGGCATCGGATGCCTTCCTCCTGGACTGGGGGGAGGGTCTGCTGTATGCTTATCCTCCCATACCTCTGGTGGGGAAGACTTTGTTGAAACTCAAGCAAGACCAAGGCACCATGATTCTGATTGCTCCTTTTTGGCCGCGTCAGATCTGGTTCCCTCTTCTTCTGGAGTTGTCCTCCGAAGAACCGTGGAGATTGGAGTGTTTTCCGACCCTCATCACACAGGACGAAGGGGCACTTCTGCATCCCAGCCTCCAGTCGCTGGCTCTTACGGCCTGGATGTTGAGGGCGTAGACTTTGCCTCTTTGGGTCTGTCAGAGGGTGTCTCCCGCATCTTGCTTGCTTCCAGGAAAGATTCCACTAAGAGATGTTACTTCTTCCATTGGAGGAGGTTTGCCGTCTGTGTGACAGCAAGGCCCTAGATCCTCGCTCTTGTCCTACACAGACCCTGCTTGAATACCTTCTGCACTTGTCTGAGTCTGGTCTCAAGACCAACTCTGTAAGGGTTCACCTTAGTGCAATCAGTGCATACCATTACCGTGTGGAAGGTAAGCCGATCTCAGGACAGCCTTTAGTTGTTCGCTTCATGAGAGGTTTGCTTTTGTCAAAGCCCCCTGTCAAGCCTCCTACAGTGTCATGGGATCTCAATGTCGTTCTCACCCAGCTGATGAAACCTCCTTTCGAGCCACTGAATTCCTGCCATCTGAAGTACTTGACTTGGAAGGTCATTTTCTTGGTGGCAGTTACTTCAGCTCGTAGAGTCAGTGAGCTTCAGGCCCTGGTAGCCCAGGCTCCTTACACCAAATTTCATCATAACAGAGTAGTCCTCCGCACTCACCCTAAGTTCCTGCCAAAGGTCGTGTCGGAGTTCCATCTGAACCAGTCAATTGTCTTGCCAACATTCTTTCCCCGTCCTCATTCCTGCCCTGCTGAACGTCAGCTGCACACATTGGACTGCAAGAGAGCATTGGCCTTCTACCGGGAGCGGACACAGCCCCACAGACAGTCCGCCCAATTGTTTGTTTCTTTTGATCCCAATAGGAGGGGAGTGGCTGTAGGGAAACGCACCATATCCAATTGGCTAGCAGATTGCATTTCCTTCACTTACGCCCAGGCGGGGCTGGCTCTTGAGGGTCATGTCACGGCTCATAATGTTAGAGCCATGGCTGCGTCGGTAGCCCACTTGAAGTCAGCCTCCATTGAAGAAATTTGCAAAGCTGCGACGTGGTCATCTGTCCACACATTCACATCTCATTACTGCCTGCAGCAGGATACCCGACGCGACAGTCGGTTCGGGCAGTCAGTTCTTCAGAACCTGTTAGGGCTTTAGGATCCAACTCCACCCCCCGAGGGCCCTGTTTGTTCTGTTCCAGGCTGCACTCTCAGTTAGTTGGTAAATTTTTTAGGTCAATCTCAGTTTGTCCTCGCCGTTGCGAGGCCCAATTGACCATGGTTGTTGTTTTGAGTGAGCCTGGGGGCTAGGGATACCCCATCAGTGAGAACAAGCAGCCTGCTTGTCCTCGGAGAAAGCGAATGCTACATACCTGTAGAAGGTATTCTCCGAGGACAGCAGGCTGATTGTTCTCACAAACCCGCCCGCCTCCCCTTTGGAGTTGAGTCTTCCCTTGAAGTGTATTGTCTTGCTACATACTGGACTGGCCGGCTCGAGCCAGTTTCGGGCGGGAAGACGGCCGCGCATGCGCGGTGCGCGAGGACTAGCAAAGGCCTTTGCTAGTAAACTTTCCGATGGAGGGGGCTGCCGAGGACGTCAACCCATCAGTGAGAACAATCAGCCTGCTGTCCTCGGAGAATACCTTCTACAGGTATGTAGCATTCGCTTTTCCTTGTCACTAGAGATCTGTTTGGACAGGTAGCCACAACCAATATAGGACCCTACACGATTTCAGATCATGCCTGGGTATATATGGAGTGGGAGGTGCCTACTAGAAAGCCTAAACAAAAATTCTGGCAGTTCCCACTGGAATTATTTACAGATAGACAGTTGGGTGAAAGGCTTCAGAAGAGTTGGGAGGAATATAAGACCATTAACAAGGAACACGAGACTGACCCTTTACTGTTCTGGGACGCCGCCAAGGCGGTACTTAGAGGCGAAATTATTAGTCACACACATCATGTCCGAAAGGCCCGAAATAGAGAAATACTAAGATTGAGTTCTATGATTTGTAGGGCAAGACAGTCATATGGGAAGACAAATCAGCCTGAGCAACGCAGTAAGTTACTGGAGTTGCAGGTGGCTCTTAATGAACTACTGCATAAGCGCGCGGCTAAATCGCAAACTTATTATAGATTCCAATTACATAGATATGGTAATAAATCAGGTCGCATGATGGCTCGCTTGGCTAAGCCTAAGTCACAAAACAGGAGGATATTACAAATGAGAAATAGCCAGGGACAGATGGTACGGCAAGATGAGCAGATAGGAGAAATCTTTGCCAGATTCTATGAACAATTATATGAAACACCAGTTGATCAAGGTCTCCAGGGCTCTCTTTATTTAGATACATTACAACTCCCAGATATAACGCAAAGTGAGAGAGAAGTGTTGAATAGTCCAATTCAAGAAGAGGAAGTAGAGTTGGAAATAAAGAGAGGAAAATTGTCGAAGGCTCCAGGACCGGATGGGATGCGTATGGAGTTTTATAAAGTTATGAGAGAGAGCATTATTCCCACGCTTACTAAGTACTTTAATAAGATAATAGATACAGAGCGTTTGCCATTCAATCTTTCTAGGGCACAAATTACAGTTATACCAAAATCGGGTAGGGACCCACTGATTCCGGAATCATATAGACCAATATCATTGTTAAACGTTGAGGTGAAATTGTTAGCAAAAATAATGGCAAACCGGTTAGCGAAAGTGCTGCCAAAGTTAATCCATGAGACACAAGTAGGGTTTGTAAAAGGGAGGGCGTCTGCAAAGAATCTAAGACGAATATTAGGGGCATTGGAGATGAGAAAAAGAAATAACACACCAGCACTACTTATCAGCTTTGACGCAGAAAAAGCGTTTGATAGAGTGCATTGGGAGTTTCTCTTTGCCACGTTAGAAAGATATGGAATCACGGGACGGTTCACTTCAGCAATTAAAGCGTTATATCATGCACCGAGGGCTACAATTCGGGTCAATGGATTGGAGACAGAGTCGTTCCCGATAAGAAGAGGTACCAGACAGGGGTGCCCATTATCTCCTTTACTATTTGTACTGACATTGGACCCCTTGATCCGTACCATCATAGAAAACCCTTTGATAAAAGGGATGCCCATTGGTAAATATCAATTTAAGGTAGCAGCTTTTGCTGACGACCTATTAGTGATGATTACGGAGCCACAGGATTCCCTTCTTAATTTAATGGAAACGTTCGAAGAATATGGAGACTATGCGGGTTTTAGATTGAACCTCCTAAAATCGGAGGCATTAGCCTCCTCAGACGAAGTAAAGCAGGGTTGGAGACGAGAATTTCCCCTGAGTTGGGCGAAAGACTCATTCAAATATCTAGGGATTAGATTGACTATGGACACCACACAGTTATACTCGCTTAATATAAATAGCCTATTAACGGACACGAAGAAACAGCTAGGTAATTGGGCAGGATTACCCATATCTTTGAGAGGCAGAATAAATTTAATTCGCATGATGATTTTTCCTAAATGGCTCTACGCCATGCAAATACTACCTCTCCGTCTATTGCAGAAGGACTTGAAGAAGGTTAACAGGGCTTTTAGCCAATTTTGCTGGGCAAAGAAAAAGCCCAGATTGCAAATGCATTTCTTGATGGGGGGCTGGCAGAATGGAGGACTGGGTTTACCGGACCTTCGTAGTTACAACTGTGCCTGTTTACTGAGGCATATAGGAGACTGGGTGAACCAGACAAGTGAATACACCCCATTAGAGATTGAACAAGAATACTTCTCGCCCTACGACCCTTTAACACTTTTGCATCAAGAACGGCGAAACCTGCCGATAAACCTTAAACACTGTGTGATATTACAGCCATTGAGAGAGACTTGGAGAGGGTTCATGAAACTTATGGGGGGAAAGGCCACAATTACTGGATTATTATCTATAAGGGGTAATTTGAACTTCGATCCGGGACGGGAAAACGTGGCATTTCTAAGATGGGAAGCCCAGGGGATGTCAAGGATAGAACACATGTTGGATGGGGAAGGAAAGATGATAGAATTTGAAAGGATACAAACCAGACTAGGCACACATTGGGGAGATAGGTTTGCATATGCTCAGATTAAACACTACATTCTTAGTTTGGACCAACCAGCTTTGCAGATGAAAACGGAGGAGAAAGTGAGAGATTTCTTCCAAAAATTGGAGATTACTGGGGTGACAGTGTCGGCTATACACAGGGCATTAACATTAATTTCCACTCCCAAGAACTTTCAGTCCATCAAACAACTGTGGGAAAGGGATTCCGGAGGGAATTTAGGGAATTGGGATGTAAGAGCCACTCTGAGAAGCATTCCTGCCCTTACGGTAGATGAGAGGTTGAGAGAAAGTGGATACCGAGGAGTCATGAGAGCTTACTTCTCCAGACAACAACTTGCACATATAAACCCCAGAAGTAGTGATAGATGTGTTAAGTGTAATGCTACAGTACATACATTGTATCATGCATTTTGGGGTTGTGTGAAGATTAGAGCTTTCTGGAGTCGGATCCAGACGTATATGTCTACTATAGCGGGAAGAGTAATAAAGGGATCCTGGGACCACTATATTTTAGATACACATTTAGGATTTCGGATGATGGATAAGGGGATAAGGACTTGGTGTCGAAAAGTATGTTTAGTGGCCAAGAAAACTATATTACAACACTGGGTCTCTCCAGATCCCCCGTCCTACTGGCAATGGAGGAATCAAATTCATTTGCTAGCCACCTGGGAGGCCAGAGAGGCGCGGGGATCCCCCAAGAAGAAAAAGGTCTTTATGCAAATTTGGAATGGATATATAGATACGTTAAGCCCGCGAGGTCGCAGTCTGCTTTTGAATTTCACATGTTAGACATAAGATTATATATTTGTACCTATGGTTCTCCTTGTTGAAGTAGAGTGGAGAATATGCTCCTTTGGAGGGAAGTAGGGGTGGGGGGGGGGGGGGGGAAGGGGAGAGACACCAATGGGGCCCATAAGAGTATAGGGCTCAATTGGGAGATTCATGGGGACTGGGAGGAAGGAGGGGAGAAAAATGTTTAAAAGATTGATGAAAGATGTTATCACTGTTTGTAAGATTAGAAGCATCTGGGGCGAATTGTTGTAGACCCCTGATTATGGTTGTGATAAGATGTGTACATCAATAAAATTGTTGAAACATAAAGTTCCCCTCCACCATTTATGGCAACTGCAGATATGGATAAATATTGTGAGTTGTTAATAAAAACCAAGGTTGAAGAAGTTGGGGGCATATAAAGATAACTCCTTATTCTGAATAGTCAAATGAAGCAACGCATATTGTATAGCGACCCTCTTGCTTCTAAAGGGAAGCTAAAGAAAAGACTGAAAGAAAACCCTTTTGGCAAAGGAAATACTCCAGAGATTAGTTTTTCTCTGTTATAATAATGCTAAACTTTATTAGAGTAAATGGTTACAATAAAAATTATTTTATCCCAGTGTTACAGAAAATTGAATTCTAATTTATATCAGCCCAAATTTCAGTATAAGGAAAATAAAATCTCTCTCTCTCTCTTTCTTTCCTTTGGAAGCTGTCAGAATCTGACTAGTACAAGATGTGCTTAGCCAGAATACTGAAGCTTAATTTTGTCCAATCATTTAATGCCTTATATTTTCTCTCTTATCTGGTATTCTTCAACTCTGACCTCTAAGGTCACCTTCACATAATTCTGTTTCTTCAGTATTTTCCCAATTATCCATCATTTGTTCTTTGTAACCTCCCTCCCTCGAATACTTATCACTCATACTTGTCCTTCACTGAAAATGTCTCTGTGTTTATGTTTAGAGCCTGTTTGAAACAAACAGACACTTGTTAAAGTTTATGGCCCATTACTAGGGCTAAGCAAGCCTGTCTATGGTCTGTGAGAAGACACAAGCTAGCTAATTGCCCTACTAGATCATAAATAAGGGAATAAGTTATATATACAAAGCTGGCTGATCTGTAAAACCAGACAGCTTTATACTAAACAATATCTACTGTCAGTATCCTTTAGGGTCTGATGCACCTGCACAGGAGCAAGCTTATTAATCAAGACAGCCAACCTCGCACATATGGGTGGTGCCTGAAAAGTACGCCACCTCTTCCACCCAGTTACTCTTGAGTTTCTGATGCTCAGAGTCTGTAAAATGAGTCTCCTGTAGTTAGGCAATGTGTTACCCCTATCTTTTTTTTTTTGTTTGTTTTTAAGTTTGCAAGATCTTTGCCCTTTTAATAGGTGAATTGACCCCTTCCACATTCCAGGAGCACACCCCTGAGGAGGGTCCCATATTCGTTCCAACATTCTCTTAAGGAAACACACCATACCAATTAGTCCATGAACCCAATGCCCAGCCTTCACCGGGTCCACAATCCAAAAACATCTAATCCTGACATCCAAATTACCACTTATTCCCCAAAACAACCATACAACCAAAGCATATACCCTAACACATCCCTCAAACTAGCCCTTAATTACCCCTACCTTCCCCATAAGAACACACATACAGGAAAAGGGAGTCCTCCCTCATGGAAACCCATCCCCCTTCACACACAAACACAACTACCTCAATGCAATCCTCGTATGCACCTTGTGCCAATTCCCAAACACTTCCACATCACACTCCTAGGCACATACCCCCAGTTCTCTATATAAAAGAACCAGAGGAAAAGGGGTGGAACAGTAGGTTTTAGACCAGGGTTCCCCCTCTGACCTACTGATGGAAGTACCCCATTTTATCAGTTACCAGAACATCAGCAACTTCTCAACAATCCCCAGGTCATTCCCAACAAGTCCCAATTTAGATTGGCAACAGTCCAATCTTTCATTGCTCCTCAGGGGCCGAATTATCTGGGCTCCTATTGATTGCAGTCGCAAAACGGTTTGAGCCTCCGTCGGAAAGTCATAAATTACTTTCTGACCCTCATGGCTGACCCGTAATTGAGCTGGTTAAAGCAAGGCAAGTTTGAGTTTTTGATGTTTAAACAGAGACTAGCATACTGGGCTCAATTTTCTGCAACACACTGCCACTACCATTGAGTAATCCTGAAAACATAGAATCCTTTGGTTGTCCAAGAGCAGGGTTCCCCCCCCCCCCCTCACCAGAAGAGTCTGCAAGGCCTCCACCTTATTGGCAAAATTAAGCACCCTCATAACTTCATAATTGCAATGAGGCCTGGACCCCTTTGGGCCTCTGGCTCCCATGCGGTGAGCCCACTCAATCCTGAACGGCCCATGCTGATTTCCCAGCTGCTGTGTGCATGGTATCCAACATTCAAGGAATTGCAAGAGTTCTCCTTCAACGTTGTGCTCCGTGATTCCAATCGGCCACAAATTGTTGCGCCTCGCTCTATTTTCCAAGTTCTCCATTTTCTCATACAGGGTCATCACCTGATTTTCCAGGGCACATTTCTTGACCTCAGTGCCTTGTAGCTGGTCCTCCACCACACTAGTGTGCCTGTGTTTGCCATCCACCTCCAGGCTGAGACTATCCAGTCTTTCATATGCGCTGTCAATTTTATCAATAAATTGCTGCCTCCACTGCTGCTTTCACCTCGGAGATCATATCTGTGGTTCACTCGTAACTCACAGAGGGACTGGGTGGATCAAGGCTCGCTGCCATCTTGGCTTCGGATGGTCGACCCTGTAATTGATCTTTCCTCAGTGTTTTTATGTCCATCCCATCAGAGAAATGGGTAAGTATCTTCTGGAGAGGTAAGAGGATTATCAGGCCATTACTGGCCTTAGACACCAGGATTATGGAGATATAAAACAAACTTTACGAAGGGAGGAGAGGAGCAGTGCTTAACAGTATCTGCTCATGCTCATGGCTCCACTAGAAGTCCCTTGGTCCCTGTGAGTTTTAATTATCCTATTCATTTAAGTGGTAGGATCTTGGTCAATAGATTAACATTAGTACTGAGTAAAGAATTTGGCCAGTAAGAGCTACACAACTTCAGATCTTTCCTTTCTTGTGCATTATGGTGATGTTACCTTCACCAGTACCATGTTTAAATAGCCTTAAAAGAGCTGGAGACAGTATACTCTAGAATGTTTTTGTCAAATTTTAGGTGAATCTGGGCCTTCTTCTGCCAGAGGTTCCCAAATCTCCCTCATCATAGAGGCATCTAATATCTAGCGGTGTTCTAAAAATCATTGTGTACTCTCTATAATTGTAAACATTGCTGTATTTGTGCATTTGTACCTTGGACTGCTGATGTGTACAATCCTATATAATAATTCTCACCTCCAACAGGATGTGCTTGGGACCGTGCCTGCCGGAAGTGGTCTGCTAGGCAGGCACGCACTGACCTCAGTGACATCAGTGACAGACAATTTGGCAAAACAATCTGAGTGCTGGCCATTAGGACACAGGGTTGATAGGAGAGTTTTAAAAGACTGAAGGAACCGAAAGTGTTAAATGGGGGGAGGGGGGAGTTCTGAACGACTGAAAGACATGAACATTTGGGAAAGGAAAACAATCTGAATGCTGCCCATTAGGACACAGGGTAGATAGGAGAGTTTTAAAAGACTGAAGGAAACCAAAGTGTTAAACTGGAGAAGGGGGGGGGGGGGAGTTGTGAATGACTGAAAGACATGCAAATTTGGGACAGGAAAACAATCTCAATGCTGGCCATTAGCACACAGGGTACATAGGAGAGTTTTAAAAGACTGAAGGAACCAAAAGTGTTCGGGGGGGGGGGGGGGGGGGGGGGGAGCAAGTTCTGAATGAATGAAAGAAATGAAAATTTACGAGAGGAACACAATCTGAATGCCCGGCATTTGTACACAGGGTAGATAGGACACTTTAAAAAAAAAAAATGAAGGACGTGAAAGTATTACATCTTGGGGGAGGGATGAGGAGGAAAGCGGTGGGGTATCCGGATACTGGACGTTACGGCCACGGGGGTACATAGACTTTTGAAAGCCTTAAGGAACCCAAAGTGTGGGAAGGAGGAGGAAAAGGAGGGGAGGGAACGGGGTGAGGGGCAATAGAAACAAGGGAGGGGGCCCTGTCACACACTCTCATTCTCACACACACACTGTCACACAGACAGTCTCACTCTGTCACACACCCGCACATTCACTCTGGCTCTCTCTCTCAAACATACACACTCCCAGGAAAACCTTGCTAGTGCCCGTTTCATTCGTTCCAGAAACGGGCCTTTTATACGAGTTGACTGTAATAATCCACAAACAATCTAGAAATTTCCTCCTCTTTCCCCCATAGTATTTCTTATCTTGAATCCCTACAGTTTATGGGCTACTCTCTGTCAAAGCTGAGAGGCTAGGAGCTTTTTAATCTTTCCACTTTAATGGACTAGATTTTATATATCATGCCTAAAAATTTGGTGTTGAAATTAAATTCTATAAAGTACACTTTAATTTAGGTATACTTTCTGTGCGGTTTATAGAATACCCCAAGCTCCAGTCCACACGACTAAATTTAGTTGCAGTCAGTTACGCCAAGTAAAATCTGGTGTAAATCCCAACACCTAATTTAGGCATGGAGTGGTGTATTCTATAATAACGTGCATAGATTTTAGAATGCAGGGGTGCTAATAATAAGCATAAAGCATAGGATGAAAAGACCAGAATGGATATGGAGGGATAAGGAGGAGGAGCACTATAGCTATAGAGATAAACTTGGAGTGAATGTATATTTTCCCAATAAAGGGCAACTAAAATTTATTAGTTACTCTACACCACTTGCGAGTGTAGACTACTGCATAGGGTGTGACTTAAATTAGGTGGTGGATAACCATTTAAACAGAATAAGGGGAGGGAGTGGGAAGTCAATCAAGGGGATTAAAAGGACATTCTAAGTGAATTTGCCATGATAGTTGTATGGTACTATATCCAGAAACACAACTATATATATTATTGCCAGGCCTACAACTTTTACTTGAGAATTTACTATTTTGGTTCTGAACACTTATCATCCTCACTTTAATATTCCCTTATCTCTTGTTTGCCCTGTTTGTCCTAATTAGATTGTAAGCTCTGTCGAGCAGGGACTGTCCCTTCATGGTGGTGGGAGGCAGGGCTGGTGGTTGGGAGGAGGGGATAGTGCCGGCCAGACTTATACGGTCTGTGCCCTGAAAAAGACAGGTACAAATCAAGGTAAGGTATACACATGAGTTTATCTTGTTGGGCAGACTGGATGGACCGTGCGGGTCTTTTTCTGCCGTCATCTACTATGTTACTATATGTTCAAATGTACAGCGCTGCGTACGTCTAGTAGCGCTTTAGAAATGATAAGTAGTAGTAGGTTAGCCCTGACCTGCTTTCAAACATCCAGGCCCTATAGTAGGCTCTGATCACGCTCTTTGTGGCTCTTTTGGTGGATAGGAAGGAAAGGTTAAATTGAAAGGGATGACTGTGAACATCTTTCTTCTGCAAGTAGTAGAGCATAGTCTGAAAAAGAACTTGTACCTAAATGACACTGTTAATATAGGGGTTAATATTCAGCCAGTGGAGATAAGTGTCTTGCAAGCTACTTCCAGCTGTAGGTTGACCTAATCCCAGATACTCGGTGCTGGGAGCTTCACATACTGTAGTATTCAATATTTGTATATGCCTGCAGATCTGGAAGTTAACCAGGCAGCAACCAATATTCAAACTGGTTAACTTACCATATAAAGCTAGGGCAGCTATTTTGCTGTCCTAACTTTACATAGTTACTAGCCGATTAGTGGACTGAGTATCATTGCTAACCGGCTAAGTTGCCATTACTTTTCCAGTCTGTCCCTAACCTAGCCATTTAGGGGATGGCCGGTTAGTGGTACATAAGTATTGTCATATTGGGACAGACTGAAGGTCCATCAAGCCCAGCATCCTGTTTCCAATGGTGGTCAGTCAAGGTCACAAGTACCTGGCAAGATCCCAGAACAGTACAATACATCTTATGTTGCTTATATCTAATGTTCTCAGAGGACAGCAGGATATGAGTCCTCATGAAAGCATCCCACTTTTCTGAGGAGTTGACATCTCTTATTTCTAGCTATGTATTGAACTTTTGTAGCTATGATTAATGACTGATTTGAGACATTCTGAACATGCTGAACAGAGCATGTTGCTGCTCCAGAAAGGGATCCATCAGATGATATCACTCGTATGAGAACTGAGATCTTGCTGTCCTCTGAGAATATCTATTCTTTGAGGACAAACAGGATGCAGATATTCTTTTGACTGATGTGTGACATCATCTGATGGAGCCCAGCACGGAATATGCTCCCCAGTGAATACTCTGGACCAGTCCCCTTTTTTCCCAAAGAGCAGTGAGGACGCACTTCATATTTTTCTCCCCACTATTTGCAGTACTTTTGCCTTGTTTGAAATGTCTCGTGCGGGGCCAGTATTCTCCTTTTTCCCTCCTTATTTCATCAGTCAAGAGTTTCAGCCCTTTCCTTTCATTTTCTGTGGCCCACTAAGCCCCCTTAGATCTCGGGTACCCAGTCAGGTTCTGTCTCGCTATTGAGCCATTGGTTTCGCCTTGGCTATTTTTCCTGTCATGTCCCAGAGAAACTGATCAACATAGTAAATGATGGCAGATAAAGACCTGAATGATCCAACCAGTCTTCCCAACAGTCTCACTCATTATCAAGTCATTATTAAACCAACAATGAATGTGATCTAAAATACTTGATCATTGTCTCTCTCAGTCATTTGTGGGACATAGATAGTAGAAGGTCCACCAGGCCCCGTCCTTAGGTTCCAACTACTGAAGTTGCAGTTGAAGCTCACTCAAGCCTGCCCAAATCCGTCTTGTCATTTGCAAGACACAGACAGTAAAAGTCTGCCCAGTACTATCCTCATGTTCCAAATTACTGGAGTTTCCGTCAAAGTCCTCTCCAGCTCATCCTGAACCAGATTGCTATATATGGGACTGTACAAGCTTGCCCAGCACCGGCCTTAGTTCTTCATATCCGGAGTCACCATCTAGACACCAGTTAATATGCAAGCACATATGCAACCATTTAAGTTTTGTTTTTTATACCATTCATTTTCTACTAAAAGATCCTCTATGTTCACCCCATGTCTTTTTGAATTCCGTCACCGTTTTTTCCTCTACCACCTCCTTCATGAGGGCATCTAGGAAACAAAGAAGGAAGCATGCCATGCATATGGGAAACTCTGTAAGTTCTGAATGAAAAAATATAACTCTGCTGGGTCAAAAGGCACATCGCAGTTGAAATGGACCAGATTGCACTGGGGGTTCCAGAGAAATAAGCCATCAAGATGGACAGACTGAGGGAACACTAAATGAGAAGGTGGAACTTGGCAGGCTTTCAAAATATCCATATTAATATTGTATACAGTAAATTTAAATGTAAAAGGCAATTTTTTCTTAATAGGATGATTTTACATGGTGACTCTTAGTAAAGTGAATTTGATTAATGAAAAAAAGGATGGTCAGTTTTCATACATTCAGTATTGCATTTATATAATGTAAAGCTAAATCACTGCTACATATTAAATTCCATTAACAATCTTTTAAATGTTTTATGTTTTTTTTGACAGCTGAACCTCAGAAATCGATACGGTCCCTGAAAGATTATATTGATGATCCTGAGAGAGATGAGCCTCTAATTGGTATGTTACGAAGAGTTCTTAGAATGGGAAGAGGAGTATTTTAAACTGAGCAAACTGCTTTTAATTATGCATTTTTTTTTTTGATTATGCACAGTCTGAAAAGGTAATGATTAGGGAACGTATGAAAAAAAGCAAGGGAGAGTTACTGTACCATATACCTATATTCACCTCATATAAAATATGAGCATGGAAGAGAAGAACATTATATTGTTTCATGTAAACCACCTTGGACCATAATTTTTGGACACTTAAAGTTGACTTTTTATTTGCACCTTAGTTTACTTTGTGAGTCACTAACCTATAATATTTCAGTACTGCAGTTTAGTGACTCCTGTGGTGCAGAATAATACAATTTATGATCAATTTTGCAAGTTACATTATTCTGCTTCTGAGGAGCATATATTACAGGGGCCAGCATAGGGGGGGGGGGAACAGTTCCCTTACTTTGCCCTCAACCCTCCTCCTGAAGATACACCTGCAGTCCTCAGCCCCTGTCCATGCCGGCATGGGGTTCAAAATGGCAACAGTGATTGATTCTTAGTAGTAGTATTACAGTATTGCAACTAGTGGTTGTGACTGACATTTTCAACCCAATGTTGTCATAAGCAGAAGTCACCAGAGATCACTCCTGCCCACCCTACCCTAGACAACTAGGGATCCTGTATGGTGGGGCCTAATGAAGGCATAGGGGTGGGGCTTGACTGTCAGGACTAAAGTGTCTTTGGGAGGTAGTGTTTGAAGTATCTCTAGGAGGGGGAGCCACAGATTTGTGTGTGTTTGGTTTTTTTTTTAAGCGCCAGCCCTTTAAGTTGGTGTCCAGGAGCATTGGGCTGTGTGATAGCAGCCCAATGCTCCTGGGCAGGAAAAACAATGCCAGCTTTGAATTGGCATTATTTTTCCAGGAATAATGCAGCATACTGTGTTCACTGCAAGCTATGTTATTCAGTTTACATAATGAGGTGTTTTGCATATATTTTCATGCTTTGGATTTTATTTTTATATATTCCTTGCTAACCTAAACTAATGTGCTTTATAGTAATGTAGTACACCTTGCTATTTAATGTGTATTGTAGGACAAATATCGTGGGTTATTGCTATAATGAACCTTAATAGCTACCTTCCCTCCCCCACTTCAATTGCCTGTAGTTCATCCACAATATTTGTTTGCCCAGTGAGTGCAAAAATACTAGTGTCTTGGGCTTTTCCTTCAGTTCTTCTTAAGGCTAGGTATTTGTATTTGTACTTTTGGTAATTTCGTGTTCTCTGAAGTTCTCTGAGTCTTGCACATATGTCACGACTGCGTTCAGCGCTGAACAGACAGATTTGTCCAGGGGCTTATGGAAAGACCTAATGATCTGTCACAGCCTAGCAGCTCTGACCCCTCAACTTTCCCTCAGTTTTTTCCCAGTTTTTTGTGTTCCAAGACTACTAGAAGTGTGCACCTTTGCTGCTCCAGATGGCTTGAAAAGTTTTTTTTTCCTTCTGTTTGTTTAAAAGTTCTCATGCATATGGGAAACTCTGTAAGATCTGCATGAAAAAGAATCACTTTGCCAGTGCATACAGAAGCTTGCTTAATGTATACTCCCTGCGGATAACAATGATAGAGAAAGCCTTTTAGCCTTAGGAAGAGGTGAAAACAAAACTCTGAGAAAGTTATATGCATGCTTTCAGGTTGGAAACAAACTGATGAAGTTCCATTTGGATACAGGGGCTGTAATAAATCTCTTGCCAGAAGAGACAACCAGATGAGCTTTCTGATTGGGATATGTTCTTTGGTCTCCTGAAGCTAGTGTCTACGTGTTTGACAAAACAGAGCGACAAACAGGGATGGTCATAACCAATGTGATGAATCCCAAGGACAATCAGAGTTACAAAGTAGATTTCTATATCACGAGGTGACACAGACAGTCCCTGTTGAGCACCGAAACCTGTCAGTGGCTGCATCTTCTGTCTCTGTTTTTTTCTCCTTGGCACTGCTGAAACAAACACTAATTGGGACTTTGGGTATGGTAGATTGGGTGGCAGCTGCACTTAGAAGTAGACCCACTGTCCAACCAGTCCAGACGCCTTTGCGATGTCTGCTAATCATGATCAAAGAGGAGATTAAAGCACAGTTATAAGAGTTAGGGGATCACGGGATTCTGATTAAGATGCAGGATCCATCTGAGTGAATATCAGCACTGCTGATGGTCAGAAAACCTAATGGGAAGATTAGAACATGTATAGATTTGACATCACTCAACTGGGCTCTCTGTTAAAATCATTACACCATGCGAACTTGGAGGATGTTCGCCTACATTTTCACAATGCTAGGGTTTTTTCCAGCCTTGATGCTATGAGTGGAGTCTGCTATGAGATCCTACATAAGCAGAGCAGCATATTGACTATGTTCAAGACTCCATTTGGGAAATAAATATGGTACACACTTCCTTTTGGAACATCTGTGGCACGAGAAGAATTTCAGAGGCATCTTCATGATGTCTGTCCTGAGAGGAGTGATCTGCACTGCGGATGACCTACTGATCTATGGCTGCAGAGATACCATCAAGAAGGCTCAAAGCAGACCTCAAAGCTGTCTTAGATGCAGGGAAAATATATATTTATTTAAACCAGGAGGAGTTGTGCCTCAGCTACAAGTCTGTAGAACTTATGGGATATGTGCTGTCGGTACATGGAGTGCAGCTGGATCCCTTGAAGGTTGAAGTGATAGACAATATGCTTGCACCCACAGATAAACATGGATTCTCGAGATTACTTGGAATGGAGACACATCTATTAAGGTTTGTACCTGGATTCTATGAAATATGTTCACCCATTAGAAAAATGTTTGAGCAGGAAATGAGTTCATTTGGTAACCTGAGAGCTAGAGCACAGCACTAGATGAGCTGAAGAACTTATTGAGGGAGGTCCCAGTATTGGGATTCTGTGATGCCAGTGCTGATCTTGTGGGTCAGTGTGATAGGAAGCATGGTCTAAGGGCCTGCCTTTTGCAGAGTGGAAATCCTCTTGCATATGCATCCCAAGCATTGACAGAGTCTGAGAAAAATTATTCCCAAATTGTGAAAGATCGTCTAGCCGTAGTTTATACACTGGAGTGTTTTCATACTTATGTCTACACTAGACAAGTGATTGTTCAAACCGATAACAAGCCACTAGTTTCTATCTTCAAGAAACCCATGGCCATTGTACTTGAACGACTACAGAGAATGATGTAACCTTCAGGCATATACTTTTGAACTACAATGTGTAATGGAAAATGAAGTGATCAATGCTGACACACTAGGCTGGGCTTTTCCACTAACATTTCAACACAGACATAGTTGGAGTTTTTCTATAGAAAAGTTGTTCTTATTGATTGATGAGGCATCTCACCTGCAGATAGTGCTGGTCACAGCATCTGAAATGATGGATGCTAATTGGTAAGCTGGAGAAAGTGATGAGATCTACCAGGCCATGAAACAACAGATCCAAGAGGATGGCCCACTAATGGTGAGATTTTGCTGCCAGAGATTAGACGTTTTCACAGCTTCTCTGATGAATTGACGGTCAAACAGGGCCTGATTTACAAAAGACAATGTCTATGTTCTGGCCAGAACCATGCAAAAGACGCTTGAAAGAATTCATGGAAAATATTGATTACCAGGTCAATTGGACCCGGAGGTGTCTAAGTGCTTTGGCATTCTTTTGTAATAAAAGGGCTCATTCACCTGAAGGTGAAATGCCAAGGGTAGATGCATTGAGGTCCAGTTAATTGAAGTTTAAACATTAAGGCAACCACAGGCTGTGAGAACAACATTTGAGTTGCTCTTGGTATAATGTTACAGAAATAGTATACTACTTACAATGTCAACACAATATGTAATAGAACATTTTAATTGATAGTGAAGGGTAATGCCTCGATCCTGCTCTTGATCCTTTAGCTGGGGCCAGTCGATCATAGGTCTACAGCCCCAGCCAGTACTTACGGGTTGTGGGTTCATTCCTCTCCTCACTCTCCCTTCCTCAGTGGGAGCATTCTGTGGCTTTGGGTTGTTTTAGGTCTCTCTCTCTCTCTCTCTCTCTCTCTCTCTCTCTCTCGTGCCAGACTGTGGGAGCCCCAGGGAGTGCTGGGCCGGGGGCAGGAGCACAGTGGCCTAGGCAGGCCAACCATATGGTTGGGCACATTGGCCGTAGATCCTGCAGGAACCAGCAGCTCAGCATAGCTGTCAGTTCCCTTTTGCCTGAATTGCGATGGACCATTACCTTCGGTGGAAACCGCTCGGGGGTGAGGGAGAGGATTGGAGTTGGGGGATGCTGCATTGGGGCTGATGGTCCTACCTTTGACCAGCCTATGGGACTTGTGAGAATAGCAGCCATTTTCTGCTCAGCTTCCTTGTTAGTGCTGTATTCAGCATGGAAGGGGGTACCTTGTAGGGAAACTGCTTCCACCTGACCCACATTGAGACCAGTGGGGGGGCCCATTTCTAGAGTGTGGTACTCCTAGATCATGAGGGGCTCGCGTGGGATAATGCCACTCCTGAGCCTTTGGGGAGGGGGTGGAAATGAAGGGGTCTCGGGGGCTGTGTCCAGCTGGACAAAGTGGTTCAGAATAGATTTCAGTTGGGCAAAAACCAAGGTGGGTCCCCTGTGGTTCAGAAGAGCCTGGATGTGTTCTTCCTACTGGAAGACTCTGCATCGGATATGAGGTCAGGGTTGGGTCCAGAACCCAGAATCTCACGAGTTGGACGAGTGGAGAACACTCCCTATTCATTTGACTGTTTGGAAAGGAAATGCTCCTTAGCCTCATTGATGCCCATCGGGAAGGTATTACAGCTATCTTCTGTTTCTATGCCAGAGCTGGATGAAGGAGACCCACTTCTGGAGGGCTTAGCAGGGCCTCCAAAGCTCTTTCCCCTCCAAAAAGTGCTCATTTTTATGATGCTGACATAATGGGAGTTCCCAGAAAGGGCCTTACAGGGGGCAAAGACCCTTGAGAGCCTCTATTCCCTTCCACATGAGGAGACTGACAAAATATTATATTGGTTAGTCTCCAGGGTTGAATGCTCTTGCCATGTGTGACCAAGAAGACTGCGATTCCTATGGAGAGGGGCTTATCACTTAAGGAGATGCATGAGAAGAAGTTGGTGCAGGTTCTTAAATAGGCCCTCTCGACAACGACCTTCTGCCTCTCTGGCAGTTTGTGGCCTAAGCTATTCTGTGTTGGCTCCAGCAGCTTCATAATGCCTCAGAGTTGGTGCATTTGAAATCTAGTGTGACCTTCTTGGCAGGTATTTTATTCAACTTGATTGTATTTTTTCTTGATCAGTTGCTGCCGTGATTTTGGCCTCACCACAGATTTTTGGATGCTTCTAAGGTGCACTTTAGGGGTCATTTACTATTTAGGAGAGATCTGGAGAAGTTAGGTATTGGGGGAGTCTTGTCCGCTACGCCTCCCAGAGATATTTTTCGCCTGAAAACATTTGCAAAGTGTCCGCTTAGTCATCACTTCACTCCTTGGTTAAGCATTACAGACTTGTTCTAGCTAGAGACTACTCAGCCTTTGGCAGAGAGTTGATTCAGGAGTCTTTTATCGTTCCCCTCTCTGTGAAATTGTGCTTAGGTACATCCTACTTATCGAAAGTGGTGTGAGTGGAATGCTAAAGAGCATGAAATTTAGTCATACCTGTTAAATTTCCTTTCTTTTAGTCCAGCCACACCAGTCTGGGACCTTCCCTAACTGTGGCTTGAGAGCTTCCTGGGCTCTCTGCTTTTCTCTCACTGTGTATATAGTTTAGGTTAGAGATTAACTGTGGAATTTAATTGTGCTGCAGTGGCAGATGGGGCTTTGTGGTGGCTCACACGATCTTATGCGGCTTCGGCAGTGGCATTTTGTAAAGTTTCAGCAGAGCACCAGCCTATATCCAAGTGGTGTCACAGGAAATTTCAGTGCTATGTCTCCATCTGCTGGTAAGAAGGGGAAAACAGTCCCACTTGTCCAGGTTGAACTGCATTTCACCTAGAAGTTCAAGAAGTAACTTGAACTAGAAATAATCAAGAGCCAAGTTGGAACAGCTAATACCAAAACAAAAGAACCATTTCTGCTGCCTGTATAGCCAGGGGCTAGGGTGTTAAAACCAAAATTAGAAAAGTGCCTCTGTTCTACTCAAAACCAGTATCATTTAGTAAAAGGGCCATATAGCATTGTACTTTAATGCTGTACAGGATGCTGCTATAATTAGGATAACCTGCATTCTCCGAGGACAAACAGGCTGCTTGTTCTCACTGATGGGTGACGTCCAGCGGCAGCCCAGGACTGGAAAATCTTCCCTAGCAACAAAAGTTTGCTAGTCTCGCGCTTCCGTGCGCACCGCGCATGCGCGGCCGTCTTCCCGCCCGATCGCGAGCGTGCTCGTCAGTCTTCTTTTTTCCGCGGTTCAGGAATGCTGCTTTGCCGCTTCTCTGCCCAGGATCGACCTCTTGCGCTGTTTTATTGTTTCTTCGCCTGCTTTCGGCGAATTTTTCCCTGTGAGTCTTTGACTTCTCTTTTTTTCTTTCTCTGTTTAAAAAAAAAAAAAAAAAAAAAACCAAAAAGGAAATTCCTTTACTTTTCTTACTTTTTTTCCCCTTAAGTTTCCTTTTAGTTTTTTTGCCCAGCCATTTTGGGCCGCCCGGGCGGTTCCTTTTTTTCTTTTGGTATCTTTTTTTCAGGCACCATCGCGTTCGACCTCACCGGCGCGATTTTTCCACCCATGTCCTCAAAGCCTACCAGCGGCTTCAAAAGGTGCACGCGGTGCCACCAGACCATCTCCGTTACTGACAGGCATGCTTTGTGTCTCCGGTGCTTAGATCAGAGTCATCGACCTGACGCCTGTCTTCAGTGTCTCCAATTGAAGAAGCGGACTCAGGCGGTGCGTTTGGCTCAGTGGAACGTCTTGTTCGGAGCCCGGTCCGGTTCTTCGACATCGACGGAGCCAGCGGTACCGAGGTCATCGCCGGTATCGATATCGGCATCGGAGGGTGCATCGTTCTCCAGAGCGCAAGTAATGGCTGTCCAGAGACCCCATGCTGGTAGCAGTGAGCCATCGAGTGGGTCTCCACCTGCCTCGAGGACTCCTGCTGTGCAGGCCCACCGGGACCGTCCTTCTTCGGACCCGGCCCCGAGGAGTCGTTTGGATTCGACGTCCTCCTTGTCGGCACCGGGCTAAGAAACCATTTCTAACTTTTGCTCAGATGCTGACCTCTCTGTACCTGAAGCAAACTCCTCCAAAGTATAACAAATTTGGACCTTTTAAATTCCAAACTTTTCAACTTGCTGGCTAAGGGCAAATTTGGAAGTTAAATCATTTGAAAATTCTGGTCCCACCCAGAGAATTGCCTTAACACAGTAGTTAGCTGGCACTTGGGACTTAATCATTACACAGCAGGAGGGCAAATTTGGAAGTTAAATCATTTGAAAATTCTGGTCCCACCCAGAGAATTGCCTTAACACAGTAGTTAGCTGGCACTTGGGACTTAATCATTACACAGCAGGAGGTAAGGGTTGAGCTCTGAATAGGGGTCAAACCATTTCTAACTTTTGCTCAGGTGCTGACCTCTCTGTACCTGAAGCAAACTCCTCCAAAGTATAACAAATTTGGACCTTTTAAATTCCAAACTTCTCAACTTGCTGGCTAAGGTGAGATTCCTGATATTCTCTTTAATTTAAAGCTTAGTGCTTAATTAATTTTTGCCCTGTGAAACCTCTTATTTTTCTTTCTTTTTCTCTTCCTACCAAGCTCTGAGAGGGAGGCTGTATTGTATTGGGGCTCTAAAGTGCATTTTACATTGTTGAAACTGATATAATTATTGGGAATATCTGGATTTATATTACAACAAGGAAAGCTTATTTTTTATATTCTAGGGCAAATTTGGAAGTTAAATCATTTGAAAATTCTGGTCCCACCCAGAGAATTGCCTTAACACAGTAGTTAGCTGGCACTTGGGACTTATAATCCCACCCACCCCAGGGTTTTCCACTCATTTATAGACAAACCAAACCTCATTAACTTAATCATACACAGGCAGTCTTACAGACTGTTAACCCCAACTAAGTACACCTGTTCATACCCAATTCAAGAATTCAAGAATCCAATTCAGGATGACTTTTATTCTCTGCAATAATTGTGGTACTTTAGTTTCAAGGCCAATCATCTGGAGACTTAAAGCTTGCCCTATCTGTCTTCAGCTATCTAGTTTTAAACAAGAGCTCAGTAAAGTAATGCAAGAATTGGATACAATTAAAGCAGCTTCTAGGACTGCACAGAGAAATAGCTTCTCACCACTCCCTCAAAGAATAAAACCACATAAGAACAGATGGTTCACAGTAGGCTCAGGCAGACTTCGTCATGTGGCACAGAAGCATCCACCCGCACAAGTGTTGCCACTAAAGAATTCTTTTGCTCCATTACAGCACTGTAATGCTCCTGAAAATAGAACTGAAGCAGAGGAAAAAGCAATAAAGTTGGAACAAAATGACATGAAGGTACCCAAAGTGAAAAGACACCCCAAAATCACTAATGTTAAAACACATACCAAGAAATATAGATGGAAAGCAATGGCCACAAATGCTCATAGTCTAAGCAATAAAGTTCATGACCTTCAAGCCCTGATGGTGGAAGCAGACTTAGATGTTGTTGCAATCACAGAGACGTGGCTCAACAGTTCCCACGAATGGGATGCAAGCATACCAGGCTATAATCTATTTAGGAAGGATAGAGAGGGTCGTAAAGGTGGAGGAGTAGCTCTGTATGTGAGGAATGATATCATGGCGACTGAAATGACATGGACCTGGGGAAAAGAAGAAGCGATATGGATCACCTTAAAAAGAGAGGATAGAACTTCTGTCCATGTGGGTGTTGTCTACAGACCCCCCACACAATTAGAGGAACTAGATAAAGATCTGATTGCAGATATTCAAAAATTAGGAAAGAAAAAAGAGGTTCTGTTGATGGGAGATTTCAATCTGCCGGATGTAGATTGGAAGGTTCCGTCTGCCAAATCGGAAAGAAGTAGAGAGATCGTGGATGCTTTCCAAAGTGCTCTGCTGAGACAGATGGTGACGGAACCCACGAGGGAGGGAGCGATGCTGGATCTGGTGCTCACAAATGGGGATAGTGTGTCAAATGTGCGAGTGTGTGCACATCTGGGAAACAGTGACCATCAAACGGTTTGATTTGATATAACAGCTGAAGTGGAGGGCGGCCACTCTAAACTCAAAGTCCTGGATTTCAAGCGTGCTGACTTTAGTAAAATGGGGGAATACCTGAGGAAGGAGATGATGGGCTGGGAGGACGAACAGGAAGTGGAAGGGCAGTGGTCCAGGCTGAAAGAAGCAATAAATAGGGCCACAGACCTTTATGTAAGGAGAGTAAATAAAAGCAAGCGGAAAAGGAAACCGATATGGTTCTCCAAGCAAGTGGCTGAGAAAATAAAGGCTAAAGAGTTGGCGTTCCAGAAATATAGAAAATCTCAAGAAGAGGAACACGGGGAGGAATACCGGATGAAACTGAAAGAAGCCAAGAGAGAGGTACGTCTGGCGAAGGCGCAAGCGGAAGAACAAATGGCTAGAAATGTAAGGAGGGGCGACAAAAATTTCTTCAAGTATATTAGTGAAAGAAGAAGGACTAAAAAGGGAATTGTGAGACTAAAAGATACAGCGAACCGCTATGTAGATAATGATGAAGAAAAAGCAAATTTACTAAATAGCTACTTTTGTTCGGTTTTCACTGAAGAAAATCCTGGAGAAGGACCGCGAGGGACTGGCAAAAGTACACCTGAGAATGGAATGGATATAGCACCGTTCACGGAAGAGAGTGTGTATCAACAACTTGGAAAGCTAAATGTGGACAAAGCCATGGGACCGGACGGGATCCACCCCAGAATATTGAGGGAGCTCAGAGAGGTCCTGGCGGGTCCTCTTAAAGATTTGTTTAATAAATCCTTGGAGACGGGAGAGGTTCCGAGGGATTGGAGAACGGCGGAGGTGGTCCCTCTTCACAAAAGTGGGGATAGGGAAGAAGCTGGAAACTAAAGGCCGGTAAGCCTCACTTCGGTTATTGGAAAAGTAATGGAAGCCATGCTGAAGGAAAGGATAGTGAATTTCATGGAAGCCAATAAGTTGCAAGATCCGAGACAACATGGTTTCACCAAAGGGAAATCGTGCCAAACGAATCTCATTGAATTCTTTGACTGGGTGACAGGAGAATTAAATCAAGGACGTGCTATGGACGTCATCTACTTAGATTTCAGCAAGGCTTTCGACACGGTTCCCCACAGGAGGCTCTTGAATAAACTAGAAGGGCTGAAGATAGGACCCGAAGTGGTGAACTGGATTACGAACTGGTTGACGGACAGACGCCAGAGGGTGGTGGTGAATGGAGTTCGCTCGGAGGAGGGAAAGGTGAGTAGTGGAGTGCCTCAGGGATCGGTGCTGGGGCCCATTCTGTTCAATATATTTGTGAATGACATTGCCGAAGGGTTACAAGGTAAAGTTTGCCTTTTTGCGGATGACACCAAGATTTCCAACAGAGTGGACACCCCGGAGGGTGTGGAAAACATGAAAAAAGATCTGAAGAAGCTAGAAGAATGGTCTAACGTTTGGCAATTAAAATTCAATGCGAAGAAATGCAAAGTGATGCACTTAGGGAGTAGAAATCCAAGGGAGACGTATGTGTTAGGCGGGGAGAGTCTGATAGGCACGGACGGGGAGAGGGATCTTGGGGTGATAGTATCTGAGGACCTGAAGGCGACGAAACAGTGCGACAAGGCGGTGGCAGTAGCTAGAAGATTGCTAGGCTGTATAGAGAGAGGAGTGACCAGCAGAAGAAAGGAGGTTTTAATGCCCTATATAAGACGTTGGTGAGGCCCCACCTGGAGTATTGTGTTCAGTTTTGGAGGCCGTATCTTGCGAAATATGTTAAAAAAAATGGAAGCGGTGCAAAGAAAAGCTACGAGGATGGTATGGGATTTGCGTTCCAAGACGTATGAAGAGAGGCTTGCTGACCTGAACATGTACACCCTGGAGGAAAGGAGGAACAGGGGTGATATGATACAGACGTTCAAATATTTGAAAGGAATTAATCCGCAAACGAATCTTTTCCGGAGATGGGAAGGCGGTAGAACGAGAGGACATGAAATGAGATTGAAGGGGGCAGACTCAGGAAAGATGTCAGGAAGTATTTTTTCACGGAGAGGGTGGTGGACGCTTGGAATGCCCTCCTGCGGGAGGTGGTGGAGATGAAAACGGTAACGGAGTTCAAACATGCATGGGATATGCATAGAGGAATCCTGTGCAGAAGGAATAGATCCTCAGAAGCTTAGCTGAAATTGGGTGGCGGAGCAGTTGGGGGGAAGAGGGGGTGGTGGTTGGGAGGCGAGGATAGGGGAGGGCAGACTTATACGGTCTGTACCAGAGCCGGTGATGGGAGGCGGGACTGGTGGTTGGGAGGCGGGAAATACTGCTGGGCAGACTTATATGGTCTGTGCCCTGAAAAGGACAGGTACAAATTCAAGGTAAGGTATACACATATGAGTTTGTCTTGGGCAGACTGGATGGACCATGCAGGTCTTTTTCTGCCGTCATCTACTATGTTACTATGCATCGGCATCGGTCACCGTCCTGACACGGTGCCGAGAGCTCCGGGGCGCCACAAGACTCGACACCCGGGAAGCGCCGATGCCGGAGGGACCACTCAGCCTCGATTCAGGAGGTGTCGGTGCGCTCATCTCCGGAAAGCCCGGTACTGCCTCCGCGCTCCAGACAGGTTCTCACATCTTCTCCTGTACCAGTGCCCTTGCCTTTCTCTACAGCCAGTCTTAACGAGAGACTCCGAGCCGTTCTCACAGAGATTCTGGGAGACTTGTTACGCTCATCTCCGGTACCGTCGGTGCTTGTGCCGTCGGTGCCGTCGAGGGAGGCGGCAGTTGGCTCATCGCCCGTGGTGCGGTCTCCAACACTGTTACCGCTTGCGGTGCCAGGGACGAGTGCCACCCAGGCAGATTCTCCGCCTTCATCGATGGAGGGAGCTTCATCGCCTCCGGCGCGGGAGTCTTCCTCTCAACGACATCGCGATGGACATCGATCCTCGGAGTTGAGACGGGCTAGGCTTCGGACAGAAGTTCATGAACTTATGTCCGATTCCGCAGGAGGGCTCGTGGGAAGCAGAGGCGGGTGACAGGTACTTCTCGGAGGAGGAGTCTTGTGGCTTGCCCTCTGATCCTACTCCCTCGCCCCAGAGGAAACTTTCTTCCCCCGAGAGTCTTTCCTTCTCATCTTTTGTCTGGGAAATGTCTACGGCCATTCCCTTCCCGGTGGAGACTGTGGATGAGCCCAGGGCTGAGATGTTCGAGATCCTGGACTATCCATCCCCTCCTAAGGAATCGTCCACTGTTCCTCTGCATAACATTCTCAAACAGATGTTGTTGGAGAACTGGACGCATCCATTAACTAATCCTCACATTCCCAAAAAGATTGCGTCCCAGTACCGAATCCACGGGGATCCGGAGTTGATGAAGACTCAGTTGCCTCATGACTCTGGAGTGGTGGATTTGGCCCTTAAGAAGGCCAAGAGTTCTAGGGATTACATTTTGGCGCCCCCGGGGCGTGAATCTAGAACTATGGATTCTTTTGGGAGTAAGGCCTACCATTTTGCTATGCTCGTGTCCAAAATTCAGTCTTACCAGCTCTACACGAGCATCCACTTGCAGAATAATGTGAGGCAGTTGGCGGACTTGGTTGACAATCTCCCGTCGGAGCAAGCCATTTCTGAAGGTGGTCAGGCATCTGAAGGCGTGTCATAAATTCCTGTCCAGGGGTGCTTACGATACTTTTGATGTTGCATCCAGGGCTGCCGCTCAAGGTATCGTGATGCGCAGACTCTCATGGCTGCGTGCCACTGACTTAGACCGTAGAGTCCAAAAATGTGTCACGGATGCTCCTTGCCGGGGGGGGATAACATTTTTGGCGAGAAAGTCAAAAAGGTGGTAGATCAGCTCCACCAGCGGGATACCGCTTACGACAAACTCTCCCACCGGGCGCCTTCAGCATCTACCTCAGATGGTAGATGTTTTTTCGGGGTAGGAGGACTGCTCCCTACGCTTATAATAAGCGCAGGTACAATCCACCTTCCCGACAGCCTGCCCAGGCTAAGTCCTAGCGCGCTCGTTCACGTCAACAGCGTGTGCCTCCTCAGGCCCCTGCGGCTACCCAGAAAAAGCAAGGGATGGGCTTTTGACTGGCCGAGATAAAAGTATCTGTGCCAGATGATCTGCCGGTCGGAGGGAGGTTAAAGTTTTTTCACCAAAGGTGGCCTCTTGTAACCTCCGATCGATGGGTTCTTCAAATAGTCCGGCTGGGATACTCCCTCAATTTGATATCAAAACCTCCAAATTGCCCCCCGGGAGCTCAATCTTTCAGCTTCCAGCACAAGCAGGTACTTGCAGAGGAACTCTCCGCCCTTCTCAGCGCCAATGCGGTCAAGCCCGTTCCATCGGGGCAAGAAGGGCTGGGATTTTATTCCAGGTACTTGCTTGTGGAAAAGAAAACAGGGGGATGCGTCCCATCCTAGACCTAAGGGCCCTGAACAAATATCTGGTCTGAGAAAAGTTCAGGATGCTTTCCCTGGGCACCCTTCTTCCCATGATTCAGGAAAACGATCGGCTATGCTCCCTGGACTTAAAGGACGCCTACACTCACATCCCAATATTGCCAGCTCAAAGGCAGTATCTGCGATTCCGTCTGGGAACACGGCACTTTCAGTATTGTGTGCTACCCTTTGGTCTCGCCTCTGCACCCAGAGTGTTCACGAAATGCCTGGCTGTAGTAGCGGCATCTCTTCGCAGACTGGGAGTGCTGGTGTTCCCTTATCTCGACGATTGGTTGGTGAAGAACACCTCCGAGGTAGGAGCTTTACAGTCAATGCAGACGACTATTCGACTCCTGGAGCTACTGGGGTTTGTGATAAATTATCCAAAGTCCCACCTTCTTCCAGTTCAAAGATTGGAATTCATAGGAGCTCTGCTGAACTCTCAGATGGCTCGTGCCTACCTTCCCGAGCCGAGAGCCAACAATCTTTTGGCTCTCGTCTCTTGGGTGCAGGCCTCTCAGCAGATCACAGCTCGGCAGATGTTGAGATTGCTCGGCCACATGGCCTCTACAGTTCATGTGACTCCCATGGCCCGTCTTCACATGAGATCAGCTCAATGGACCCTAGCTTCCCAGTGGTTTCAGGCCATGGGGGATCTAGAAGATGTTATCCTACTGTCCACAGATTTTCTCAGATCCCTGCATTGGTGGACAATTCGATCCAATTTGACCCTGGGATGTCCATTCCAAATTTCCCAGCCACAAAAAGTGCTGACTACGGATGCATCTCTCCTGGGTTGGGGAGCTCATGTCGATGGGCTTTACACTCAAGGGAGTTGGTCCCCCCAGGAAACAGGTTTGCAGATCAACCTCCTGGAGTTACAAGCGGTCTGGAACGCTCTAAAGGCTTTCAAGAATCGGTTGTCCAGTCAAGTTATTCAAATTCAGACAGACAATCAGGTTGCCATGTATTTTATCAACAAGCAGGGGGGCACCGGATCTCGCCCTCTGTGTCAGGAGGCCGTCAGGATGTAGCTTTGGGCTCGCCGGAACGGCATGTTTCTTCAAGCCACCTATCTGGCAGGCGTAAACAACAGTCTAGCCGACAGATTGAGCAGGATCATGCAACCTCACGAGTGGTCTCTCAACTTGAGAGTCGTACGCAAGATCTTTCAAGCGTGGGGCACCCCCTTGATCGATCTTTTTGCCACTCAGATCAATCACAAGGTCCCTCAGCTCTGTTCCAGACTTCAGGCCCACAGCAGACTAGCGTCGGATGCCTTTCTCCTTCTTTGGGGGGGAGGGCCTCCTGTACGCGTATCCTCCCATACCTTTGGTGGGGAAGTCTTTGCTGAAACTCAAGCAAGCCCGCGGAACCATAATTCTGATTGCTCCCTTCTGGCCGCGTCAGATCTGGTTCCCTCTTCTTCTGGAGTTGTCCTCCGAAGAACCCTCATCACTCAGAACAAGGGGGCGCTTCTGCATACCAACCTCCAGTCCCTGGCTCTCACGGCTTGCATTTTGAGAGCGTAGACTTTGCCTCCTTGGGCCTCTCGGAGGGTGTCCAGAGTCTTGCTTGCTTCCAGGAAAGATTCCACTAAGAAGAGTTACTTCTTTCTATGGAGGAGGTTTACCGTCTGGTGTGACAGCAAGGCCTTAGATCCTCGCTCTTGTCCTACACAGACCCTGCTTGAATACCTTCTACATTTATCCGAGTCTGGTCTCAAGACCAACTCTGTAAGGGTTCATCTTAGTGCTATCAGTGCTTATCATTACCGTGTAGAGGGTAAGCCGATTTCTGGACAGCCTTTAGTTGTTCGCTTCATGAGAGGTTTGCTTTTGTCAAAGCCCCCCATCAAACCTCCTACTGTGTCATAGGATCTCAATGTCGTTCTCACCCAGTTGATGAAACCTCCTTTTGAGCCACTGGATTCCTGTCATCTGAAGTACTTGACCTGGAAGGTCATTTTCTTGGTGGCAGTAACTTCAGCACGCAGAGTCAGTGAGCTTCAAGCCCTAGTAGCTCATGCTCCTTATACCAAATTTCATCATAACAGTAGTCCTCCGCACTCACCCTAAGTTTTTGCCAAAGGTGGTGTCAGAATTCCATCTGAATCAGTCAGTTGTCTTGCCATCATTCTTTCCCAAGCCTCATACCCGCCCTGCTGAGCGTCAATTGCACACATTGGACTGCAAGAGAGCATTGGCCTTCTATCTGGAGCGGACAAGCCCCCACAGACAGTCCGCCCAATTGTTTGTTTCTTTTGATCCCAACAAGAGGGGTGTGGCTGTTGGGAAACGCACCATATCTAATTGGCTAGCAGATTGTATTTCCTTCACTTATGCCCAGGCTGGGGTTGACTCTTGAGGGTTATGTTACGGCTCACAATGTTAGAGCCATGGCCGCGTCAGTGGCCCACTTGAAGTCAGCCACTATTGAAGAGATCTGCAAGGCTGCAACGTGGTCTTCTGTCCACACATTCACATCTCACTACTGCCTTCAGCAGGACACCCGACGCGACAGTCGGTTTGGGCAGTCGGTGTTACAGAACCTGTTTGGAGTTTAGAATCCAACTCCTCCCCCCTAGGCCCATTTTTATTCTGTTCCAGGCTGCACTCTCTGTTAGTTGTTTCAAGTTAGGCCAATCTCAGTTATGTCCTCGCCGTTGCGAGGCCCAATTGACCATTTTTTGTTGTTTTGAGTGAGCCAGGGGGCTAGGGATACCCCATCAGTGAGAACAAGCAGCCTGCTTGTCCTCAGAGAAAGCGAAAGCTACATACCTGTAGAAGGTATTCTCCGAGGACAGCAGGCTGATTGTTCTCACAATCCCGCCCACCTCCCCTTCGGAGTTGTGTCTTCCCTTACCTTAGCTATGTACTGGACTGACGAGCACGCTCACGATCGGGCGGGAAGACAGCCGCGCATGCGCGGTGCGCACGGAAGTGCGAAACTAGCAAACTTTTGTTGCTAGGAAAGATTTTCTGGTCCTGGGCTGCCGCTGGATGTCACCCATCAGTGAGAACAATCAGCCTGCTGTCCTCGGAGAATACCTTCTACAGGTATGTAGCTTTCGCTTTAAACCCAGCATATCTATATTAATAAATCCCACCTTGAACGTTCTGAAGCTCACTCCAAGGCAGAGAAGCTCACTCCAAGGCAGAGAAGCACAAAAATCCTGTAGTCTTCATAGGCTAGGACCAGTCACCCTCACTCATAGACCCGCCCTCAGCCACGCCCCATCTGTACATAAAACGCTACCTCAACATTCTGAAAACAACCTGCTGAAGCCATCTGTACATAAAACGCTACCTCAACATTCTGAAGACAACCTGCTGAAGCCATCTGCAAAATCCCTAAACAGTTCGTAAGTTCATGGTGGTGAAGCCATCCAGCTCACCATGTCTCTGTGCCCCGCCCTCGAGGGCGGAACACAGAGAGTAAAGGGATTCATAAAGGCACCCCTACCAACTGGCAACCCCCTCCAACAAACAACGACCCAGGCAGGGGGAGTGTTTCCGTACTCCTCCCCCTGCCTAGGAATCGCTACAGCCTGCTGGCAAACTCCCCAACCACACGACCACAAAAGCCACCCGCACCCCCCCCCCACAAACACAAACACACACACACACACACACACACAGAAACACATACACACATACACACAGAAACACATACACACACACAGAAACACATACACACAGAAACACATACACACACACACACACACAGAAACACACACAGACAGAAACACACACACACACAGAAACACACACGCACACAGAAACACATAAACACACATAAACACACACACATAAACACACGCACACAAACACACACATAAACACACACAAACGCAAACACACACACATAAACATACAAACGCAAACACACATAAACACAAACGCAAACACACACACATAAACACACACACGCAAACACACACATAAACACACGCAAACACACACACAAACACACGCAAACACACACGCAAACACACACACATAAACACACACACGCAAACACACACACATAAACACGCAAACACACACATAAACACAAACGCACGCACACATACACAAACACACACACATACATACAAACACACACACACAAACACACACGACGGTGCACCTCTAAGTGCCCCACCGCCGCATCGCCACAACAACCCGTGCAACGGGGCATCAGAAATCCCCTACTCCCCTTCCCTCCTAGCCGCATCACCCAACCCCTCCCCCGCTGCTTCACCAAGCCCCCCCCCCCACATCGACCGCCTCGCCACCCGCGACCGCTAATACAAAGTGTGTCCGGCGGCTGCTGCTGCTTCTATTCAGCAGCAGCAGCCCATACATAAAGAAAACAAACAAACAAAAAAAACAACCTCCTAAAACGCACCTCCGTGGAGAACCATCTCACATTGGCTGATGTCTCTGCAGCCGCTCCTCCTCTCCCCTCAACGTCAGTGTCCCTGCCGGAAGACCCCGGAGAAACGCCGAGACGTCAGAGGGGAGAGGAGGAGCGCATGCTGAGACTTCAGCCAATGTGAGATGCTTCTCAACGGAGGTGCGTTTTAGGAGGATTTTTTTTTTTTGTTTTCTTTATGTACGGGCTGCTGCTGCTGAATTGCAGAAGCAGCAGTCGCCGGACACAGTTTGTATTAGCGGTTGCGGGTGACGAGGGGGTTGATGAGGGGGAGAGGGGCTTGGTGATGTGCCACGGTGGGGGGGTCGGGTGATGCGCGAAGGGGGGGACAAGGGGCTTTCTTTGGGTGCTGCTCCGGCTGGGGGGGAAGGGGGGTCTCGCTGGATATGGGTGGCTGGAAGGAAGCAGGGGGGGAGGGGAGGGTCGCTGCACATGGGTGGCTGCAGGGGGGGCAGGGAACAGGGAGATAGGGATGGGGCTCCACACACCACATGGGTGCCTGCAAGGGGGACAGGGGATACAGGACGGACACTGCAGGGCGGGCAGGGGGACAGAAGGGTTGGTGGTCATCAGGGGGGACTGGTGGGTCGATGGACATGGCTGGCCACAGGGGAGGAACAGGGGAAAAGGAGAGGAGTGTCCTCAGATATGGGTGGCTGCACAGGAGAGGAGGGTTGCTGGACATGGGTAGCTGCAGGGGGGGCAGGGGGACAGAAGGGTCGCTGGACATGGCTGGCTGCAGGGGGGACAGGGCAGAGAGGAGGGACGCTGCATATGCGTGCCTGCAGGGGGACAGGAGGGATGCTGAGGGGGGGGGGGCTGAGACCACATGGGTGGCTGCAGGGGGAGCAGGGGAGACAGGAAGGACGCAGCAGGGGGAGAGGAGGGTTGATGGGCATGGGTGGCTGCAGGGGGATGCTGGTCCTGGGTGGCTGCAGGGGGAACACGGGGAGAGGAGGGTCGCTGCACATGCCTGGCTGCAAGGGGGCAGGGGAGAGGGAGGGGGTGAGGGGGTTCCTCACACCACACACGCAGTCACTCATTCTCTGTCTGCCACATACACTCTCACTCACACACTCACTGTCTTTGTCCCTCTCTCTCACACAGTGTCACACAGAAACACAAACACTGTCTCTCACACACACTCTCTCTCGCACAAACACATACACTCTGTCTCTCTCTCTCTCTCTCTCTCTCTCTCTCACATTCTCTCTCTGACACACACGCTCCATCTCTCACACACGCTGTTTCTGAAACATACACTCCAAGGAAAACCTTGCTAGCGGCCGTTTCTTTTCTAACAGAAACGGGCCTTTTTTTACTAGTTATATGATATTATTGATTAGTTTATATTTCTTGGAGCAGATTTTATTATAATTACATCGACTATTTTAAACATCTTCTGATAAATGTGTGATACTTCCATGGGGTTACAGTGTAGATTAGTATAGCATCTGAGTTTAATCACAGGAGTTCAGGAAAATGTGCTTTCAAAAACTTTAAATACCATTATCTTCTTGATATTGAAAAGAGTATCTTGATGATTTAATTTTAATTATTTATGTATCTAAAAAGTTACCACTTCTACTTTAAAGTGTTTAAATGTCGATTTTAGCAAATTAGTTTATCAAATCTGTTTTATAAATATTTTTTCTTAGCGTACGCAGCAGATGAATCCAGGAACTGGTGGGTTGTGTCCATCTACCAGCAGGTGGAGATAGAGATTACAAAGCTGAAGGCAGTGATACCAGATGGTCAGCTCCTCCTTCACTTCAGTATTTCTCTATCTCCAGCAGGTGGTAGACGATGTGTCTGTAGCTCCTGGATTCATCTCTTGGGCCTGCTCCTGGGCCTTTTGTCCAGTTGAGCTTAGGGGGTGTTTGGACTCTGTGCCAACTTTAGAGGCATACCTGGAGGCATATTTTCAAAGCACTTTGGGAGGCTAAGTTCCATAGGTTTCTATGGAACTTTGGGAGGCTAAGTGCTTTGAAAATATGCCTCCTGGTCACCCTGTGGTCCCTTTCCTCCTAGAGTTTGGGTGGTTGTTTGGACTGTAGCCTTCCTCACTAAAAAAAAAAAAACCCCACAAAAAAATACCCTCTAGTCCACTACAGACCTTGTGTTTGCTGCTGTTATTAGCTGTTTAAAAAAAAAAAAAAAAAGAGTGATTCAGGACACAGGCTCTGCAGCTGCAATGGGGCAGCAGGTTGCTAAGCGGAGCCTTGGGGGCAGCATCTCTGGAGTTACTGTATGTGTGTAACCTGCTGAGCCGATTTGGTGGCAGGATTGTCTGGGAGGTCCCACTGTCAGCGGGAAGTCTGGCTGTGCGTCTCCGGTGAGTGCATTTTTTTTCTGCTATTGGGGAATGCACGGTATTGGCGGCAGAGGCCACCATAGGAGGCTTGTGTTGTGAGCAAGCGTTGTCAGCAGCGGGGACATGTGCTGCCAGGTGCACAGAGGCACAGGCAAGGCACCAGGGACTTCTTTCTCCCGAGTGCGATTCCCGCTCTGAGGCATTGGGTTCACGCACCATTTGGCACCTCCGGATGCGGCTCCCGCTTTTTGGCTGCTGGCTGCGTTGGCAGCTTCATGTCTGCTATAAGGACCCCTTCGGACTTTGTACCGACCTCTACTGATTTGGGGGAATTGTTTTGTGCCCAGATTTCATCCTCTTTTTTTTTTTTTTTCCCTCCTTGTCCACTGGTTGAAGTGGCTTTTGCCCCCTCAGCATTTGTCTGTAGCCTGCCCCGTTTGAGGGTTTCTTCAGGTACAGTAGTGGCTTTGCTACCCTCTGTGGTAGATCTGGTGTTCCAGGAGCGGTGGCTGGGTGCCGTGTTGGAGGTGGGGTCATTGTTACCCCTCTCTGGTTCCCCCTTGATAGCTTTGGGCTTGGGGGAGTTTGTACACCCATCTCAGGCAGATGGGTTCTAGACGGCAAGGTTTTCTAGAAGGAATCTGATGGTCTTTCTGCGGTGCGCCTTGTTTTTTGGGATGTATATCAGCCAATCTGGGGGCTTCTCTGGGGCTGGGTGCTTCTGACCTTTCCCCCGAGTTCATTCTGCTGCTCCATATGCCTATATGTTGCAGAAATCTGGTAGGGGAACTGACAGTTCCTTTTTAGTTCAGCCTTTGTAGATTTCTGGCGTGTTCCTTGTCTCAGTCTCCACTGATGGACCCTGCCCCAAAGAGTGGATGCTTACTCTCCAGCTCAGCAGTAGAGTCCATTGCTCCCCTGTCTTCCTCTATTCAGAGGGAGTCTTTTCAGAGCACTCCCTTTCTGCACAGAGGCAGCAGGAATCACCTGAGCTGGAAAGCCATGTTTGCCTAAGTGGATTCGTTGATGGCAGCAGTCTCCTATAGGCAGTGGTTTGCTGGAAAATTTTTAATAGGCTGTCTCTCTGGGCATAACCAGTTGTATGCTGGGTGCCCAAGGTGGATTAGGGGGAGCAACACATTCCTCACTCTCCCCTCCTTCCCCCCCCCCCCCTCCCCACCCCATGTGGACATGCTAGGCATACCTTTGCTGGCAGGGATGCTACTATCTCTTTTCATCTAGGCACAGAAAAGATTTTAAATGCTCCCAGGTTTCAACCTAATTCATGTTTAATGTGGGATAATATAAATGTCATAAGTAACTTAAAATAAGTAAATAAATGGATAGTAGACCTGCCAAACCTCTTCTGTGGGTCTCCCCCATTACTCCTTTGCTGGCAAACCCTAATGCTCCGAGCTTGCGTAGGGTTTGCAGTCGGAGCAGCGCCCTTGCTTGGCATGCTGCCCGCTGATTATAAGAGAGGAATGCAGGAGACCCTTGTTTGCATGTTTCAAGCACTCGCCGGCTCTGATCCTGGGGTGTGGGCAAATGTGGGCGCTAATTCAGCACTAATGGCCTCTAGTGCCCATGTTTGCTTTTGGTTATCCGGGCCTTGGGGTTTGGCCCTATAGAATTCTAAATACAAAGATACGCATTTTGAAATAACACCATGCTTCGACAGGAAGCAAGTGCAAGACAGTTAACAGAGGAGTTACTCTATCATATTTACGAACTCCAACAATCATTTTTGCTGTCATATTTTGCACTAATTGTAAACATTTCAGTGAGGTATCTGTACACACTAAATAAAGCATATGACAATAATCAAGCTGTGATAGTATGGTTGTCTGAACAACCACGTGAAAACATTGTAGCGAGAAATATTTCCTAACGCATCGAAGCTAACAATTTGGCAAATGTTTTCTGCAGAGTAATCTGCATTGACCATGGGGCTCATTTTTGAAAGAAATAAATGTCTAGTGGCATAAAGCAGCATTTGGATGTTTTAGCCGAAAATGGATGGTAGAGCCAGTGGGGGGAAGAGGGGTTGGTGGTGGGGAGGCGAAGATAGTGCTGGGCAGACTTATACGGTCTGTGCCAGAGCCGGTGGTGGGAGGCAGGGCTGGTGGTTGGGAGGAGGGGATAGTGCCGGCCAGACTTATACGGTCTGTGCCCTGAAAAAGACAGGTACAAATCAAGGTAAGGTATACACATGAGTTTATCTTGTTTGGCAGACTGGATGGACTGTGCGGGTCTTTTTATGCCGTCATCTACTATGTTACTATGATAGAAACTCTGGATGTTGATCACCTGATTCTCATAACGTGATGCCTGTTTTATTGACCATTTTCCAGGAGAAAAAAATCTGCATGAATACAACATGTGCTAGACTGTCCCTAAAACCAGCCCTTCCTCCAAATAACACACTGATTATGGTTTATAACAAATTACTACTCTACCTGTGAAAAATTATTCTACTATTATACTTCCTCTGTGTACATCTCTGTATGCTGCACAATCTGGCATGTTTGAACATAGAAGTGGGATTAAATAAAAATGCTAGCAACATTAAAGAATGACAACATAGATGCAGTAGCTCAAAGGACTATTTGCTTTGTTTTGAATGTACAGGGATGATGGCTCCGTGGGGTAGGGGAAAGACAAACCTCTGTGGAATGAACTTGACTTCATGCGCCTTCTGTTTTCAATCTAACCTTGAGCTGCAGTCATTCACCCACTGCTGCCGGCTTCCTTTCTCCTCCCAGGCCGGTACTGTGCAGCCTGAACGAAACCACAAGCTGTGATTCTCACGCTGGCGGCGGGCAAAACAAAAGGGCCATAGCCCTGCACGTGCCGCTTCCGGCTTTTGTCGTCCTCCCTCCCCTCAGGCTGTAACTTTCTGTTTTGGAAAGGGAGAAGGAAGGGAGCTGGCAGGGGCAAACGCAGGGCTACGGCCCCACGCATGTTTTTTATCAGCTGATTTTTGTTTTGCCGCTGCGGAGAGGAGGAGAACAACTAAATGAGATGTCCAAGCCACAGGCAGCTGGAGCTGACGCTACCAGGAAGGGACCCGAGCCACCCCAGCCCAAATTTTGGGAGTTGGTTGTTAAAGTTTAACAACCGGCAACCAAAATTCTTAAAAAATTAACACTGCTCTGGCGAGCTGGTGCAAGCTGGTTCCAGCATACCACTGCCAATAGGCCTCGCTGTCTGTGGTGAGTTAAGATTTTCTTTTAGTTCCTGCATTGGTTAAAGGCTGTTCCTGGTGTGGGAAACAGTGAACAGCATCAGAGCAGTCCACTCATTTTTCTCTCTGAGGTCAGTTGCTTAAACACCCTGAAAGTTTCCCTCACTTCCTTTGTGGAACTCTATATTGGCAGTATAGGTATTCCCTACAGGCACACCACCCTGAGTGTGCCTGATCTCCTCCGATCTTGGAAGCCGAGCAGGGTTGGGCCTGGTTTCTACTTGGATGGGAGACTACCTAGGAATACCAGGTGCTGTAGTAGGCTTTCTTTTTTTCCTGCTGGTGCCATGTTTCCGTGGGAAATGTTACATATTATTTTCTGGGGCTAGTGCTCTGGTCTCCTTGGTAACCATGGAACATCAGTGCTGCCATGAGGGCATTATCGCCATGTGCAGTAGTTTCAGCAAATAATTTTTTTTTCTGGAAGATGGCTGGCTTTCAACCTGAAGGTCACAGGTTTAAGGCTGGTTTGTGCATCATATTAGAAGCTGTGGCCCTCGTCTCCTCATACGGGGCATATTTTACTTCACTCTCCCATATTGCTTGCTTGACAAGCAGTTCATTGCATAGCTGGGACAGCTAACATTATGCTACAGTGCCAAAGGTTAGGTGAGTTGGTTTCCCACAGCAGCTCTGCTCTTCTAGTTATGCACTCTGACACTAGTCAAACTATTGCATACCAGCTCCAGTTTCCACTGTATCGGTGGCACTTCTAGCTAGCTGTATGTTGTAGTGTTTCTAAGGCTTTTATTGCACTTTTCTTTGTATTGGACAGCAATCTATATTGCAGAGCTACTTCAGTTTATTTATTTATTTATTGCATTTGTATCCCACATTATCCCATCTCTTTGCAGGCTCAATATGGCTTACAATTCATCATGGAAATTGGAAATAGAAGAGAATATACATTTGGTTTACAGAGGGTATTGGTTACAGGGTGTTGAAATACATAATAGTTTTAAAGTAAAAGACATTAATATATCCAGAAATGTCTTATAAAGAATATACAGTTACACGTGCTGATCTTTGTGATATATCTTGTCGAAGAGATAGGTTTTCAATAGTTTACGGAAATTGGTCAATTCATAGACCGTCTTCAGGTTGCGTGGTAACGCGTTCCAGAGCTGTGTGCTCATACAGGAAAAGGTAGATGCGTGCATTAATTTGTATTTCAGACCTTTGCACTTGGGAGGATGAAGATTAAGGAATGTGTGAGAAGATCTTTTTGCGTTCCTGGGTGGTAGTTCTATTAGGTCTGACATGTAGGCTGGGGCATCACCATGGATGATTTTATGGACTAGGGTACAGAGTTTGAACGTGATGCGTTCTTTAAGTGGGAGCCAGTGTAGTTTCTCTCGTAAAGGTTTCGCGCTTTCGTATTTTGGTTTGCCGAATATTAATCTGACTGCCGTGTTCTGGGCTGTCTGGAGTTTTTTGAGTATTTGCTCTTTGCAGCCAGCGTAGAGTGAGTTACAGTAGTCCAGATGACTGAGTACCAATGATTGTACCAGATTGCGGAAGACAGTCCTTGGAAAAAATGGTCTGATTCTTTTTAGTTTCCACATTGAATGAAACATCTTCTTAGTTATGTTTTTTGCATGACTCTCAAGTGTTAGGTGTCGATCAATGGTGACTCCAAGAATTTTTAGGGTGTCCGAGACTGGTAAATTTAGTTTAGGTGTGTTAATGGTGGTAAATTTATTCTTATTGTATTGTGAGGTGAGTACTAGGCATTGAGTTTTTTCTGCATTAAGTTTCAGCTGAAATGCATCTGCCCAGGAGTTCATGATATGTAGGCTTTGCTTGATTTCGTTGGAGATTTCCCTTAGATCTTGTTTGAATGGGATGAGGATCGTTACATCATCAGCATATATATGTGGGTTTAGGTTCATATTCGATAGTAGTTTGGCCAGGGGTGTCATCATTAGGTTGAATATGACCGGTGAGAGTGGGGATCCCTGCGGGACTCCGCATTCAGGTGTCCATGTAGCTGATGCAGTCGAGTTTGATGTCACTTGATATGAGCATGTAGTTAAAAACCCCTTGAACCAGTTGAGAACGTTGCCTCCAATTCCGAAGTATTCGAGGATGTGTAATAAAATTCCATGGTCAACCTTGTCAAATGCACTTGACATGTCGAATTGTAACAGTAGTATGTTATTGCTGTTTGCTATCAATTGTTTGAGTTGGGTCATGAGCGTAACTAGTACGGTTTCGGTACTGTGATTAGAGCAAAATTCTGACTGGGAATCGTGTAATATTGAGAACTTGTTTAGATATTCTGTGAGTTGTTTAGTCACGATTCCTTCTGTTATTTTGGTAATTAAGGGAATGGATGCTACTGGTCTATAGTTTGTTAGTTCATTAGCATTTGTCTTTGCATCCTTAGGTATAGGTGTGAGTAAAATATTACCTTTCTCGCTTGGGAAGAGTCCATTTTGTAGCATGAAGTTCACGTGGTTTGTTAGGTCCGTTTTAAATTGTTGAGGGGCCGATTTCATGAGGTTGTTTGGGCATGTATCTAGTTTGCAGTGAGATTTGGCGAATCTTTTAAGCGTTTGTGAGATAAGCTCTTCTGGTAGTATTGTGAATTCAGTCCAGATCCTGTCTGCTGGGTAAACTCCAGGGTCTGGGTCAAGGCAATCAAGGAGTGTGGTGTATTCGATGGGGCTGACAGGTATTTTGAGTCGCAATTGTATGATTTTCTCCTTGAAGTACTTAGCCAGATCGTCGGCTCCTGATATGTCTTTGCTGTTGTTGGTGACTGGAGTGGTGTCTAGTAATTTATTCACGAGTTGGAAGAGTTTGTGTGTGTCTTTGTAATTTGCTCCAATTTCAGTTTTGTAGTATTGTCTTATGGTATATTTATATTTCCTTCGGAGTTGCTTCCAAGCGTTAAGTGTGGGATCGTCTTTCATTTTGTTCCACGCACGTTCTAGTTTCCTAACTTGTGTTTTGAGTTTTTTCAGTTCTTCATTGAACCATGGTATTCAGTTCTTTCTGTGCGAGGTTCTGGTTTGGATAGGGGCAATATTGGTCTAGTATTAGTTTACATCTATTATCCCAATTTGAGAGGAATTGGATAGTGTTTGTCTTTATTGTCCATCCGTCGGTGTAGATCTGTTGCCAGAATTTAACCGGATCTATTTTTCCTGCATTCCTCTCTTATAATCAGCGGGCAGCATGCCAAGCAAGGGCGCTGCTCTGACTGCAAACCCTACGCAAGCTCGGAGCATTAGGGTTTGCCAGCAAAGGAGTAATGGGGGAGACCCACAGAAGAGGTTTGGCAGGTCTGGTATTTTCTCCCAGACCTGTCCAACCTAAGCCCACCCCACCCCCAAACAGAAGGCCTGTAGCCCTTCACACCGTCTCCGGCAACCCCCCCTCCTAGTGGCCTACCTCAAAAGCTGTGTGTGATTTTGTATCCTGGTGGACATAATTCTAGGATTATAGGGTCTTGAAGGTCGTGGATCCATGTTTCAGTGATGAATAGGAAGTCAAGGTTGTCTGCAGTGATCCAGTCTGTTATAGTCTCTGTTTTGGTTACTACTGATCTGGCGTTTACGTATCCCATTTGGAGGGAATGGTAGGGTTCGGTTCGGGGCGTTGATGTCTTAATTTTTATTAGTTGCCTGTTTTCCGGGTGTCTAGTTTTGTTGTGTCCTTTCTTCCCTTTCTGTTGGTCGTTTCCATATGTATTTATTTTTCCTTTTAATTGATTGTTTTTTTTCTTCTGGTGGGTTATGTGTAAATTGTCTATAGGGTGCGTGAGTTGTAGGTAGATTGGTGTTTGTGTTAGGAATAGTCCATGCGTAATATATTAGGGGGAGGAAGTAGATTATCATCATCAGTTTGTTGGTGTTCATGTTGGCTGTAATTATGAGATCTGTAATATGTATTGAAAAGTGTATTGCAGGTAACAGATCGTGCCTCCTTATGGTATTATTAGATGTCTAACAAGTCAATTATAAGATGTTTATAAGGTAGGCATTTAAGGGTATTTAGAAGCAAAGCAATATAGAAGGCTTTTAGCATGCGTTTACAGTAGCAAGGCGATTAAACATTTATGATAGCATTTAAACATTTGAGTGTTACAAATCCGTTTATGATGCAAGGTACTTCGAAGCATTTAAGAGCTAGGCAGCTAAAACCAAAGCATTTAAACAGATCTTGAGATGCATTTAGGAGTAGCAGTGCAATTAAAGCAATTATGCAAGCCAGTTTCTTAGGAGTTTCTTACTACAATATTATAGCACACAGAGTGGCAGATCAATTAAAGCTTCTATGCTAGCAGATTATCACAATAATTCCTTGCTACAGTGTTACAGCAAACAATAGTTACCCTGTGTAGGCAGAAATCCGGCTAGGGATGTGCTGTGATCGCGAGGCAAGCAGATTAACCTGATCGATGGGCCGTGTTGTTCTCCTAGGTTGTGTAGAGTTGTTCATAGTTGTTCGTAGAGTCGATTCACCTGGTTGGATCGCTGGACTTGTTGCGCTTTGTTCGGTTGGGGAATGGTGCTAAGTTGCGCTAAGTAGCTTCCACGTGGGTCCCCACATGGTTGGGTCTTGGGCTTTTGAGGTGCTGAGTTCAGTTAATTTTTGAGATTCAACTGGTTGGTACTGCGCCCGATTTCCAGGGTCAGGCTGCTCATTTTGCTGCCCGTTGGGTAGTACGGGTATCGCGCTATCTGCGGTGGGCTGTTTGTAGGTCCGGTAGTTGGGTGGGTTCGTCCGAGATTAGGATCTGGCTGGGTTCGCGGAAACAGCGATTCTCTGATCCTCTCCAGTCTGGATTCGTCTTTTGGTCAGCGTGGCTTAGTTGGTGTAAGTGTTATTGGTAATATGGGCAGGTCAGACCCCCTGGTCCTCGTGGAGTTCTTCGGGTCCTTCTGGGCCTTTCCCGGTCAGGCGGTGTTCGCGATCGTCAGCCTCCGCTTCCCTGGTCACCGGGGTTTCGGCCCAGCTGTGTGCTGTGGCTAGCTCTTCAGCTTCCCAAGTTTTGTGTGGTTCTGCAGGCTGGGCTCTGGGTGTCTGCGGCGTCTCCTCCGGTCCGTTCCGGATCGGGTCCCGCAGATCGGCAGTCGGGGGTTTGTGTGGTTCTGCAGGCTGGGCTCTGGGTGTCTGCGGCGTCTCCTCCGGTCCATTCCGGGGCGGGTCCCGCAGATCGGCAGCCGAGGCTTGGGTTGGTTGGATTCCCTTCATAAGGGCTCCTCCGCTCTTTCCTTAGACTCGCTCTCAGGCCGTTCCTGCTGGGGAGCACGTCGGCGGTGTGAGTCCTCAGGATCGGCGAAACCGGTTTCTGGGCCGTTTGTAACCACCGTGAGAGGGTTTCGTGTCCCGAGTTCTTTGGGGTACGTGCTGCAACGGTGAGGTAGTGGGGAGCATTGGGAGCTCGATCTACGGACCGGTTCTCAGCAGAGCTCCTCACTTTGCGTCCTCTTAGTCCACCATCTTAACGTTCACACAGTCCGCATGCGATTTCACAATTTTAAATAGTTTCATGTCTTGTGCAAATTTGATCACCTCACTATCATTCCTAATTCCAGATCATTTCTAAATATGTTAAAAATACTAGTCTCAGTAAAAGTTCTTCTCGGCACTGCAGTATTCACCTTTCACCATTGAGGTGGAGGAGTTCGCTGACCTGATTTTTCCCTTCACTTCTCCTCTAGGAAACGTTTCTGCTCTTTCCTCTTTTCCCTTCTCAACTGCGGTTTCTCTGGTTGTCTGTTCTGGACCCTCATGTTCAGTTCCAGGCTTTGCCTTTCGGCATGGCTACAGCTCCACACACCTTTTCCTAGGTTTGGGAGTGTTTCAGCATTCTCCGCAAGGACGGCATTAGAGTGCATCCCGCTCTAGACCAGTACCGAGAGTCAATCTTCCTGGGTATTCTCGCTGTTGGAATCCTTGGGCTGAGTGGTCACCCTTCAGATGAGCTACCTCGTCCAGTCCCAGACAGCTCTGGTACCATTTTTTCTTTACCAGGGACTGGATGATCTAGCTTCAGACTTGGGGCGCTGAGTCTTAGGGCCTGGCAGTACGTTCATGTCTTGGGCTCTGTGGCGGCCAGTTTGGAGGTAGTGCTGTGGTCTGTGCTCACATGTGACACCTACAGCTCTCGCTTCTTGACAGGTGGTCTCCTGTGTCCCAGGAGTGTTGCAGTGTCTTCTGTGGCTGTTCTCGGCATGGCTGCGCATGAATTAGTGACTCCGCAATTCCTCCCTGTGGAAGGGATGCCTTGGCGCTTGCGCAGTGTATGGTGGTGGTCATGGATGCAAGTCTCTCGGGCTGGAGAGCCCTTTGCCGCCTCCTTTCACCTCCGGGGCGTTGGATGGCACAGGAGACGGTGTGGTTGATCTCTCGCCTGGACCTGCTTTTGGTACTGTTTGTCGTCTATCCTTTCAGGACATGTTGCGGGCCAGGCGATGCTTGTGCTGTCGTAGAACATGACGGCGGTGGCTTATTCTTTGACAGGGTGGGCCCTGGCCACCAGGGCGTGTCGCCCCCATGGAGTGGGCAGAGGACCTCATGTTCTGTTGCTCCATGGCCCACTTTGCGGGCTTTTCCTACGATGAGCTCTTTTACTGTCATCTCCTGGTCTCGGTGGAATGGTTATTCTGCACCAGCGCTTCTCCAGTTTGGCCTCAGGTAGAGAGCTATGGGGATAGATCTGGTGGTGTCCCGGCTGGATGCCGAGGGCAGTTCAGTAGGGCTGGTTGTTTAGCTGCTTCTTTAGCCAGAGGATGTTCTTTGATAGTGCTTCATCCATGGCCTCTCTGCGGCCGAGTTCTTTTTGGTTCACTCGCCACCAGGGTTGTCCTTCTGGTAGCTCCGGTTTGGCCACAGCGCCCTTGATCAGATCTGGTGCAGATCCTTGTGGCGCCTCTGTTTCAGATTCCACTCGACTCTGGGCTTTTCTTCATGGTCTTTTACAGAGTGGAGGATCCCTTCGCTTTGGTCTTAGCCTGGTTTTTTGAGAGGTCGACTCTGAGGAACAGAGTTCTTCTGACACATTGATTACTTCTCTATTGCGAGCTTATATGCGGTCCACTTTGGCTGCATATTCTCGGGTGTAGAGGATTTTTTGAGGCATGGTTGTGGCCCACGCTTGGTCTCCATTGCGGGTGTCTGTTCTTCAGTGATTGATTTTTCTTTCTGCAGGATGGGTTGCAGAAGGGCCTAGCCTCTAATTCGCTTCAGGTGCAGGTGGCAATAGCCTGTTTCTGGGGTGAGAGTGGCTCCTCTCTGGCTTTGCAACCAGATGTGGTGCATTTCTTGCAGATTGCTTTGCTCCTCCGCTGCTTCAACCTTGTTCCCCCTGACACCTTGTCAACCTCTCTTTCTTCCCTCCTTTCAGGAGGGGGATTTTCACGTGGAGTACGTGGCGCTTCATTTTCTGGATGTTCGGAGGGTTCTTCGGCATTCACAGATGTTGCATGTTTTTCAGCGTTCGGATCTTCTCTTTGTCTTTCTTGCTGGTCCTTGCCACGGGACGGTGGTCTCTGATCCAACTTTTTCTTGTTGGATTGCAGATGCTTTGTTTCCGTGGATTTTTTGGAAGGTCATGTCCCACCGGTGACGTTGCAGGCTCCGTCCACGAGGTTGCTGTCTACCTCTTAGGCTAAACAGGTGTGCTTTCGCTATTCTGATGCTGCCTTTGCAGCAGCGGTTCTGTCTCGGGAAGCGGCAACTTCCCACCTTAATTAGGGATTGCTTTGGTACCTCCCACCAGTTTCTGGATTCATCTGCTGCATACGCTAAGGAAGATAAAATTAAGCCTTATCTGCTGATAATTTTCTTTCCTGTAGTAGCAGCAGATGAATCCAGGATCCCGCCCTCTGTCAGCTGCGATTGTTTTGCCTGTCTGTTCTTGTCCTGGTCTTTAATTAAAAAAAAAACAACAGAGAAAAAAAATAGAAACCAGTGAAGAGGAGGTCATCACAGTTGTGTTTTTTCTAAGTCGGACTGATGTTGATTGGTGAGGAAGGCTTCCTGGTTTCTTGTCTTACTCTGCTAGGTGATGAGACATGTACTGAAGTGAAGGAGGAGCTGACTGTCTGGTATCACTGCCTTCAGCTTTGCAATCTTTATCTCCACCTGCAAGTAGATGGACACAACCCACCAGTTCCTAGATTTATCTGCTGCTACTAAAGAAAGAAAATTATCATCGTGGAGGAGTGGCCTAGTGGTTAGGGTGGTGGACTTTGGTCCTGGGGAACTGAGGAACTGAGTTCGATTCCCACTTCAGGCACAGGCAGCTCCTTGTGACTCTGGGCAAGTCACTTAACCCTCCATTGCCCCATGTAAGCTGCATTGAGCCTGCTATGAGTGGGAAAGCGCGGGGTACAAATGTGACAAAAATAAAAAATAAATAAATTGGGCAATGATATTGGTATTGGTCTTTATCCAATGTATTTATAATTTCATTTTTATTGTTTTTAACATTTGAATGTTTTAATTTTATGATAATAGCTATTCATAATAAAGGTAAAACAACAACAGCGTAATTTAGAAATAAATGTTGATTGATTGATATAACATGCCATTTGCTATTTGTTTGTGTAGGTTTGGAATACGTTGTGGAATACCATGTGGCGGGGAACAGGCACCTGTCTTACTTTTGCGATCTTTGTCAAGTTTCTAATTTTTTGCCCTGTATGATAGAACATCTTACTTGTCTAAAACACAGAAAAGCATACATTGTAAGTATACATTTATTTTGGTTTTTAAGGTTTTTTTTTTGTATATTTAAGGCCACTTACACTATGGCTTCCTTAAGTTAATACTCTTTCTTTTTGACATAATTATGCCACAGGCTGACCAAGTCAGGTGGAAATGAGATGTGATAATAGTACCCAATATGAGCAGGGCTTTCACCCAGCAGTGATGCATGCAGTCCAAATTTATTTGGCTGAGCTAAGTTTTTGGTAGGAAAAAGAAGTATTGGCTTCTGTTTCTGTATAGGTTGTCTCCAATATTCACAAAAGTTTGAAAGCATGGAAGACTTTTTCTCTTTTTCCAGAAACCAAAACTATTACTTGTGACTTTCTTTAAGCTGGTTTCTAGTCAGTGTGGTTTTCAGAATATCCGTCAGATATATGTATGAGATGAGGGCCTGATTTTGTAGCAGGACACTTGTGTGACAAGTCCAATAGGTGCCTATGGCAACCAGAACAAGCCTGAATAGATTGCAAATGGTGATACACATGTTTACAAGTGCTCTGAATCAAGTGTAAATATGTATGCGTGCTTGTGTGTGTGTGTTATAAAATACACAGATGTGTCTCAGCTATACTCTTGGGAAGGCAAACGTGTAGAGTTTGTACACTGTATAAGTAAGCACAATCTTGTTGGTGTGCATGTTTATATGTGACTAAACTGGGGGGTAATAATGTTAGAAATAGCTCCCAGATAACCTGAGAACTTACACAAAAAAAAAGAACTTCCAAAAGCAAATTGGTGAAATAAATCAAAATACACTCTTGCAAGAATGGGTGTTTCTGAAAGCAAGCAGGCACACCCGCCCCTTAATTCTTACAGTTTATATTCCTTTCACTTGTAACATAGGTTTCTGCCCCTAAATTCTTCATTGGATATTGATTTCTAAGCATCATATGTCAGTCCCCTTTTTCTGTCTGAAAATTTTCCATAGACAGAGCCTCTATTTGTTGTTAGTTCTTATGCTCGGTTTACATTTTTTATCTCAGCCTTCAGACCTTCGTGTGAGAACTCTGCATCAGCAGTTTGGGCTTTCTTCTCCCCCCCCCCCCCCCCCCCCTTCTCCTGCTGATCTCACATTCCTTATACTAGCACTTCCTGTCCCTTTGAACTAACACAGTTCCTTTGTTAGTAATTGTAAAGCCATAATGTGGTGATCTCTATTAGAAAGGGCCTGCAATATTAGTTCACACACTAACACAAATATAGTTCCATATCATCAAGCTGATCAATCCATAGACTGGTGGGTTGTGTCCATCTACCAGCAGGTGGAGATAGAGAGCAAACTTTTGCCTCCCTATATGTGGTCATGTGCTGCCGGAAACTCCTCAGTATGTTCTCTATCTCAGCAGGTGGTGGTCACACACAGCAGCAGCTCTGGCTAGGCCTCCAAGCCTAATCCTTAGGTTTTGTTGAGGCCTGGGGTTGAGGGCTCTTTTGAGCAAGTGCAAACCTGGTAGTGCCAGGTCCCTCCTTTTCTCCCCCCTCCCGCTGGCTCCGTTTAAAAAAAAAAAAAAAAAAATTTTTAACGTCTTTAAAGGCGTTTAATTCGACGTTTCTTTAAACGTTCATTGCAGCTACTCACTGGGACACCAGTTCGTTACAGCTCGGAGCGGCAAGCAGGTAATTTTACCTTTTTATAGCGGGCAGGGGGTTCCCCGATTCTTCTCCTCGTGGCATATGGCGTCGGAGGGCGAGGGCGCAAAGGGTCGCTCCCCGGATCGCTGGAGCGCTTCTAGAGGGGATGCGGGGGTTTTACAACCTGATTCGCCCTTGATGGGTGACAGTTTAGTGACCGATGAATGTCCCGGTCGTTCCTCCGGCGTGGCGGTTTTTTCCCGCCATAAACGCCCATCCCCCGCTCCTCGCATCCGCCATCTTGGCCGGCCACGCGGCTCGGACGGCTTCTTCGTGGGCCGCCCTTGAGGTTGGAGACATTAATGCCATGAACGCCCTTAATTTGGGCGACGGCACAAAGCGGCTAAAGTTAAGCGCCGTTCTTCCCGCGCGGCTCCTTCGCGGAGTTTCACGCCGGACGCCATTTTGGATGCGCAGCATGTCTCTCCCCCGCTATTGGAGCGCCGGTTGAGAGTGCGTCTAGGGCTGTTGCCCAGGCTGCGGAAGTGCACAGTCTGGGGGGTTTCTCCCCCGAGTTTGTTTTGCTGCTGCATCAGGCTTTCCTCATGCAAAACGCTGCCCCTGCAAACGCCCTCGGGTTGATTCCAGGCCTTGGAGGACTTTGTCTCCTCTGATGTAGATGAGGGCAGCGTGTCTGAGGTCTCCCAACGGTCCTTTGCGGATTCCTTGGAGGAGATAGATCCCCGCTCGGATGGAGCGGATGACCCTCTGCAGCGCGGCTTTTTAGCCCAGAGGATTTGCCCAACCTGTTGTTACAGGCCATGGACACTTTGAAGATTTCCTCTCCGGAGGACGTCTCTCCCTCAGCCCCTGTTGGCTCTGCCATTATGCTGGGGACGAAGCGCCCGCCTAGATCCTTCCACGTGCATGATGCCATGCACACCTTAATTGCGGCTCAATGGGATGTCCCGGAAACGAGCCTTAAAGTGGCTAGGGCTATGTCCCGCCTCTATCCTTTGGCTGTGAGTGAACGTGAGGCCTATCTGTGGCCTACCGTGGATTCTTTAATCACTGCGGTGACTAAGAAAATGGCGTTGCCGGTGGAAGGTGGCACGGCCCTAAAGGACGCCCAAGACAGAAGATTGGAGGCGGCCTTAAGGTCGTCCTTTGAGGCAGCTGCTTTAAGTTTGCAGGCCTCAGTTTGCGGCTCCTATGTGGCCAGGGCGTGCCTGACTATGTGCAGCGGGCTTCCCCCTCGGATCTTTCCTTGAGGGCTGATTGGCCGGCCCTGGAATCGGGCTTAGCCTATTTGGCAGACTTGCTGTATGATGTCTTGAGAGCCTCAGCTAAAGGCATGGCTCAGACAGTCTCTGCGCGGCGGTGGCTTTGGCTGAAACATTGGTCTGCTGACCACGCCTCTAAATCCCGCCTGGCTAGATTGCCTTTTAAAGGCAAGCTGCTCTTTGGGGTCGAGCTGGACAAAATCGTGACCGATCTCGGCACGTCTAAGGGCAAGAAATTACCAGAGGTCAGGGCTCGGGCTAGTACTCGTCCCGGTACCTCCAGAGGACGGTTGCTGGAAGCCCATCGGTACCGCCCGGGCAAGTCGGGTTCCTCTGCCCCCTCTTCCTTCAAGAGGAATTTCTCCCCCAAGCAGCATTCTTTTCGCAGAGACCGCCGTCCCGGAGGTGCTCCCTCCGGTCCTCCCCCAGGGTCTCGTACCCAATGACGGGGCCTTGGTCCACGCCCCAGTGCAGATTGGAGGACGGCTGTCCTCGTTTCTGGGCGAGTGGACCACTATAACTTCAGACGCGTGGGTGCTGGAAGTCATCAGAGACGGCTACAAGCTAGAGTTCTGCCAACCCTTAAGAGACGGGTTTGTACTCTCTCCCTGCAAGTCTCCGGTCAAGCTGTGGCAGTGCAGCAGACCTTGGACAACCTGATCCGCCTGGGTGCGGTCGTTCCGGTGCCAAAAAATCAGATTGGCAAGGGCCGTTACTCCATTTACTTTGTGGTTCCAAAGAAAGGAGGTTCTGTCCGGCCTATCCTCGACCTCAAAGGGGTCAATCGGGCCTGGAAAGTGAGGCACTTTCGCATGGAGACTCTCCGCTCTGTTATAGCGGCAGTGAAGGCAGGAGAGTTCTTGGCTTCCTTGGACATCAAGGAAGCGTACCTGCATATTCCCATCTGGCCTCCTCTCCAACGCTTTCTGCGTTTTACAGTCCTGAGACGACACTTCCAGTTCAGAGCCCTCCCTTTCGGGTTGGCTACTGCTCCGCGGACCTTTTCCAAAGTAATGGGGGTCATAGCGGCCTTCCTGCTAAAGGAAGGAGTACAAGTCCATCCTTATCTGGACGACTGGTTGATCCGAGCCCCCTCTTATGCAGAGTGCGGCACAGCTATGGACCGGGTAGTTGCTCTTGTGAGCTCCCTGGGATGGATCATCAACTGGAAGAAGAGCCAGCTGCGCCCGACTCAGTCCCTGGAGTATCTGGGAGTTCGATTCGACACCCAAGTGGGCAGAGTGTTCCTGCCAGACAATCGGATTGTCAAGCTTCAGGCTCAGGTGGACTAGTTCCTAGTAGCCTCTCCTATTCGGGCTTGGGACTACGTGCAGCTGTTGGGCTCTATGATGGCCACGATGGAAGTAGTGCCCTGGGCCAGGGCACTAATGAGACCACTACAGCTATCTCTGCTGCTGCGCTGGACTCCGATGTCGGAGGATTATGCTGTGCGCCTTCCCGTGGACCCAGCAGTGCGCAAGGCGCTGAGCTGGTGGACGCAGACAGACAAGTTGTCTGCAGGATTGCCTCTGGTGACCCCGGAGTGGATTGTCGTCACGACAGACGCCTCTTTGATGGGCTGGGGAGCCCACTGCTTGGGAAGGACAGCGCAGGGGCTCTAGTCTCCTGCAGAGGCAAGTGGTCTATCAACCTCCTGGAACTCAGAGCCATTCGGTTGGTGTTATTGGAGTTCATCCCGGTACTGGTGTTGTAGCCTGTACGGGTCCTGTCGGACAATGCCACGGCTGTGGCCTATATCAACCGCCAGGGAGGTACCAAGAGCGCCCCTCTAGCCAAGGAGGCTATGAGTCTTTGCCAGTGGGCGGAAGCGAACCTGGAGCAGCTTTCAGCGGCCCACATTGCCGGAGTCATGAATGTCAAGGCGGACTTTCTCAGTCGCCATACCTTGGAGCCCGGAGAGTGGCAACTATCTGCTCAGGCGTTCTTGGACATCACGAAGCGCTGGGGCCAGCCGAGCCTAGATCTGATGGCGTCATCGGCCAATTGCCAAGTGCCGCGCTTTTTCAGCAGAGGACGGGACCCTCGATCCCTGGGAGTAGATGCTCTTCTCCAACAGTGGCTGACACAAGAGCTCCTCTATGTGTTCCCGCCCTGGCCCATGTTGGGCAGGGTGCTAGACCGGGTGGCAAAGCATCCCGGCAGGGTAATCCTGGTGGGTCCGGATTGGCCCAGACGTCCCTGGTATGCGGACTTGATCAGGCTCTCAGTCGACGATCCTCTGCGGCTGTCAGTGGAGCAGGGCCTGTTACATCAGGGTCCCGTGGTGATGGAGGATCCCTCTCCCTTTGGTCTTACGGCCTGGCTATTGAGCGGCAGCGTCTGAGGAAGAAGGGCTTCTCAGACAAGGTCATCGCCACTATGCTGAGAGCGAGGAAGCGCTCTACTTCTACTGCTTACGCCAGGGTTTGGCGTATCTTTGCAGTAGGGTGTGAAGCAGGCTCACTTTCTCCCTTCACTGCTCCAATTTCTTCAGTGTTGGCGTTCCTGCAAGAAGGCCTGGAGAAAGGCCTGTTGCTCAGTTCCCTTAAAGTCCAGGTAGCGGCTCTGGCTTGCTTCAGGGGCCGCCTGAAGGGTGCTTCCCTGGCTTCGCAGCCAGATGTGGTGCGCTTTCTCAAGGGAGTTAATCACCTGCGCCCTCCTCTGCACTCAGTGGTGCCTGCGTGGAATCTCAACCTGGTGCTAAGAGCATTGCAGAAGCCGCCTTTTGAACCCTTGTCGAGGGCATCTCTGAAAGACCTGACGTTGAAAGCAGTCTTTTTGGTGGCTATCACTTCAGCCAGAAGAGTTTCCGAGCTCCAGGCGCTCTCATGTCGAGAGCCTTTTCTGCAGTTCACTGAGGCAGGAGTGACTATTCGCACAGTGCCTTCCTTCCTGCCCAAGATTGTTTCTCGCTTCCATGTGAATCAGCAGCTCTGTCTCCCTTCCTTTCGTAGGGAGGACTACCCAGAGGAGTACTCCGCTCTTGAATATCTGGATGTGAGACGAGTCATCATCAGATACTTGGAAGTGACCAATGATTTCCGGAAATCGGATCATCTGTTTGTCCTGTTAGCAGGTCCTCGTAAGGGTCTGCAGGCTGCTAAGCCTACAGTGGCAAGATGGGTCAAGGAAGCCATTGCAGCGGCTTATGTGGCCGCGGGGAAGGTGCCGCCTATCCAGCTGAAGGCTCACTCCACGAGAGCTCAGGCGGCCTCGATGGCAGAGGCCGGATCCGTCTCCTTGGAAGAGATATGCAAGGCGGCAACGGGGGCTTCGGCTCATACATTCTCCAAGCATTACCGTTTGACTGTGGCTGCACGGGCGGAGGCCCGGTTTGGAGCTTCAGTGTTGAGGTCAGGGATTTCTATGTCCCGCCCTGGGTGAGTACTGCTTCGGTACATCCCACCAGTCTATGGATTGATCAGCTTGATGATATGGAAGGTAAAATTATGTATAATCATACCTGATAATTTTCTTTCCATTAATCATAGCTGATCAATCCATAGCCCCTCCCAGATATCTGTACTGTTTATATTCTGGTTGAATTTTAGGTTCAAGTTTAGCCTTCAGTTACTTCAGGAGGACTTCGTGTTCAAGTTCTTCTTTCACTTGGATTCTTCAAGAGTTGAGACGAGTTTGTGTTACAGTGAGCTGCTGCATTCCTCTCCCCTCCGTTTTACGGGGCTGGATTGAGACATAAATTCTGCCGGCACTCCCTCCCGCTTCGTGCGGCTGTAGGGCAGCTTTGTACCCCTCCCGCTTCGGCGGTGTTAGGGTCAGTCAGCTCCTCCCGCGGTTGCGGTTGCAGGATAAGCCAGATCCCCCCGCATCGGCGGGTGTGGTGTCCCTCCCCCGCTCCGCGGGGATGAGCTGGACGGATTCCCCTCCCCCACTTGTGTGGGGATGAGCTGGGTTAATTCCCCTCCCCCGTTTCGGCGGTGGTGAGCTGGGCAGAGTGTCCCTTCGTGGGTGTAATTCTCTAAGTGCTGAGTCCTGCGGATGGAGCTTTGATATCGACATACTGAGGAGTTTCCGGCAGCACATGACCACATATAGGGAGGCAAAAGTTTGCTCTCTATCTCCACCTGCTGGTAGATGGACACAACCCACCAGTCTATGGATTGATCAGCTATGATTAATGGAAAGAAAATTATCAGGTATGATTATACATAATTTTACCTTATATATTTATCCCCAAAGATTTCCTTTCTACAAGGGCATAAGCTATGTATTTTACCTTTACAATTTTATTAAGTGAAAAAGCAATATGTTTACACATTTCTCACAAATCCCTACTCTCTCTCTTTGATCGTTTTATTGCTTTTTCATTTATGGTCTTCCATAAGACTCTTCCAGTCTTTTTAATATATTCTCACATTCTTTGTCCCTATTAAGAGAAGCTAATGCTTCTAGAACAGAGGGTTAACTCTGTTCTAGAAGCATTAGCTTCTCTTAATAGGGTGGTAGACCTAAAGGCATTTTCTTTGAAATTGCTGTTTCAATCAATCTCTGTATTAATTCTAATCTCACCAGGAATCCTGCCACCACTATTAGAGATGTAAACAGGGATATTGCAGTGTTCTTCCTTTTCCCAAACCATGCATCTAACCATCCTGTTAAAGAATTGTCTATACCTGAGTTTTCTGCCAATTCATCTGCTACTACTACTACTGCTACTATTAAACATTTCTAGGGTTGTATGCCCTAGGAGGGCTTTAGTGATTGTCCCATCAGGAGCTGTGTTAATTGGGTATGAAAGTACAGTATTGCCCCTTTAGCATTACACACTCCCCCCTTTTTCTGCTACCATCATGTCTAGTACCATTCTATTCTCCCATGTCATTCTGCTGGTTGCATTTAACTGCTTAGTTATGCCCTTCACTGCATTTCGGGTGTAGTTTATGAATCTTTGCTGGTTGTAATATTTATAATATATATCCAATCTACATTCTTATTGATGGTTGCCCACCAAAAGAGGGCAGACTCAAATCCTGCAGCTACCTGATTCCTGGCCTTGAACTCATCTGGTATACCCCTAGGAACCCCTATACTGTCTATATAAATTCTATCATCAAAAGAGGTACTTAAAGTATCTTTCTTTTGTCTACTATGTGACTTGGGCCCTTCTTCAAATGCCAGGGTGAATGGTATAGCCAGTTGTACTAATGCACATGTGCCTGTCCAATCAGGCAGGGTTGGCCTAAGAGTTCTTCCCCCACAATACAACCACACGTCTGCTCTGGCTATTTTCTGGTTTGAATAGTGTCCACTAGCCTGCTTCCCGGTCACATTCATCACTTGCATGCATGTGCGTAAAACTCCTACCTGCCAGGTTGCCCCTTCCTCCCATCTCGAGGGACAGGCTGAATGGTTCCCAGGACCTGGTGAAAAGGCTGGTGGTATTCGCACATCTTTAGGGCTTAGTGCCGGGAACAGCAGTGCCAGGGATTTGCAGGAGTTATTTCCCCATGCTCCTTTTTTCTGAAACAGGGCCAGCATACATGTCATTGCACTGGGGTTAGAATCCCATCCCAAAGGGAAAGGAGAAATTCGAGCCACCGGCCTGCCTGAGGCACATGCATAGCAATCACTTTTGTTCAGACTTGCCATAGTAAATTTTACCCATTCAACCCAGGCATTTATTCCCCATATCCTGTTTCTATTTCAAATGTTTGTCTCAAATCTTTCACCTCTATTACTTTTACCTCTATTACTTTTACCACCTTAGGATCATTTAGAGGTGGTTGAAATGGCTTTATTAAAGGCATGTTTGTTTCAATCTGAATATTCTGAACCCTCTTTTCTACAATAATTTGTAAACAGCATGCTACTGGATCTTCAAAGCAAAGGCTGATGAGGCTACCCTTTCGGGGCCTTCTGTTATTTGGAGAGGAATTGGAGAAGATTGTGAAAGACCTGGGGGACTCTAAACCCCAGCGGTTACCTGAGGATAGGCCGAGGCCTTCTTCCAAAGGTTCTGTGTTTCCCTCCTCTTCCAGACCTCGCTTCCGTGAAGCTCGCAGGTATTGCCCGGGGCGCTCTGCTGGGTTTTCTCAACATACCTGTTATTACAGTAACAAGGAAAGAGTGGATAAGAGGCTACTGCTCTTCTCATCACCCACCCACCTATAGTGTTTCTGGCAATGGAAAGATGGCTTTAGACTGTGATTTCTAGGGCAGTGGGGAAGAAGCTAAAGCTGCAGCTTCTAGGAGTGTTGCAGCCACCCACGTACCCCCCAGTAATTCCAGCTTGAGCCTTTCTCCATTCCCCACGTGTCCTCAGCAGCTGCAGCTTTAAACTCTAGTCCACTCACTCCCAGCAACCACAGTCTAAATCTACTCGTCATCACCTATCCAGCCACCCCAGCAGCAGCCTTGTCACATCCTTGCTGTCACATTTTCACCCCCTGCAGTAGCATCTCTGAATCTCTCTTCTCCTTCTCCCCCATCATATATTAGCTTCTCTCCCTATCTTCCAATTTCTCTCTTTCTGACTCCCCCACCGCACTTTTTGCCTCCTCCACCAAACAAACCCCTATAACTCTCTCTCTGCCTTCCCCCACCACAACCCCCATAGTTTGCTCACTCTTTGCCTCCCCCTCACCACACACCCTAGAACTAGCTTATTCCCCCACCCAACCCCCCAAAGCACGCTCTTTCTCTTCCTCTCCCAGAGGTCGCTTTCAACCTTTCATTATTCCACCTATTAAAGACCCTAGGTTACTAGAGCTTTTAGAAAAGATGATAATCCATGGTTCAGTGCTTAATGCAAGAATTTGTTTCCATCTGCTGCAGTATATGCATACCCTTCTTCAAAGGGTTCAAGGTGTATCCAACACCTTTCACACAGACATAAGCTGCACTCACCTCAGTCTTGGCTGAAGCTGATTAGTGTGGTACAAACCTCATTCATTCTGCTTATAATATCTTTGATGATGCCTTCCAACTCTGAGTCTGTCGTCATTACCAGCTACCTGGCAGGATTAAGGGCTACAGGTGTTAGAGAAGATCTGCATACAAAATTGACTCAAGCAATTTTAACTTGAGCTATTGCCTGGGTCAGACACCTGCAAAGACAGTACCTTTGGCCAAATAATGCTGAATAATTTGATCATATAATCTAGTCAACTTTTGCAGAAAACATTTTAGTGGTATGTTTCATAACTGTAAGATATTTCTCTACAATGCAGGAACAATCCTGATCTTGGAAGTCACTTGCTTATGTGCCTGATTTAATCCGTAAACGCTGCTTACCTGAGGAAAAGCAGGCATGATGTGGGTGAATGTCATCCATGGAGCTAAGTGCGGACACTGCCATAGTGCATTGTCACTTTAAAACTTTGAGGCAGTGCCCCTACCATGCATGTGTGAGTGCCTTTCCCCCTGATGCTTGAGCAGGGGACCAGCAGTCTATCATTTTTCGTGAAGCAGAGAAGTTGGGTTTCTAATCTCTCCTCGGTGCATCAAACTTTGCCTTTTTGGTTCCTTCCCTTTTTCGGGATACTTTTTCTTCATATTCTTCTTAATCTTATTTCTTTTCTTTTTCGGCCTTTGGGGCCTCTGAACCCTGAGAGGAGGAGTAGCCTAATGGTTAGTGGAGCAGACTGAGAACAGGGAAACACAGTTTGAGTCCCACTACAGCTCCTTGTGACCCTGGGCAAGTCAGTTAACCCTCCGTTGCCCCAGGTACAAAATATGTATGTGTATATAATATGTAAACCTCTTTGATTTGTAACCACAGAAAGGTGATATATCAAATCTCATTCCCTTTCCCTTTCTTTTTCCTGGGAAGCATTGACCGTTTTCAGATACAAAATAACTCAATCTTCCTGGGCCATTGAGCCTTTTGACCTCATGTCGGCCGTTTTTCCCTCCATGTCAATGAGGGTGCCAAGTGGCTTTACGAGCTGTACTCGATGCAGTAGGACCATTTCAGGCACAGACCCCCATAACTGGTGTATTCAGTGCTTGGGTCCGGAACACTGGGACATAGCATCTGCCTGCCATGCAGGCGAGGACACAGAGTCCATATTCTTCATTAGCATCGACATCTAGCATGGCAGGAGATTCGGTACTCAATGTGGAACCTGCATCTGCGTCAGCATCGACATCAGGTGCACTGATGCAACATCGAGAGGGTCCGACACTGGACTCGGTACTTCAACCACATAAGAACTCTATGTCGTCCTCATCGGTGCTGTGTGCATCAAGGGACCTTCAGTATACAAAACCTAAGAAGTATCACCATCGTTCTCTTTCTAGGCACTCTGCCAACTCCTCCCCTGCATCGACATCCTTGATGCATGGGAACAGTGACCAACTTATTTCTCATCGAGAGCCTTTGAGGTCTTTGAGATTTCCTGCCTGCACAGACTATAATTCAGTCTACATCCACACCACTTTCTCAGCCGCTACCGAAACCTACTCTACAAGAGGAAATCTGGGCTATGCTCAAGGAGGAGTTCTCAGGGCTACTGCATACGCAGTCTATTCAGGCTTCTCTGAGGACAAGCAGGCTTATTCTCACAAGTGGGTGATGCCGACCCATGTCGCCCGGTCCGGAACTTATAACAAGTATAAGAAGAGCTTTGTGGAGTGCGAGACATGCTCCATCACACATGTGAGTGTGCCTTCCCACCCGCTTCGAGAACACGATCTCGGTTCTTTTTCTGCCGCAGTGAGGAGAGGGCGTGTTTTTAGTCTGCTCACATCACTTCGTCCAAAAGAGCTTTTTGTGCCTTCTAGCAAGTTTTTTTTTTTTCATTCTTTATAGAGTTCCCAGTTGTGGAATGCCCTTTTTTTTGTCTCTCCCTTACATTTTTAGCTTCTTTTGCTCAGTTTTAAGTTTCCTTTATTTTTCATCATCATTTGGCTGTTTTTATATCATGTCCCCTAACTCAACGCAAGCGGCGTCCTTGGGCTGCGCGGGGTCCCGTTGACACGCACACTTGACTGGCACTGCCTGAGCCATGTGTGTGTAGTCCTTCTCTGGGTTTGTTCAGAGAGCGGTGGTTGCAGGCTCCTTAATTGCTTTGCTTCCATGCACCTGTTTATGCTCTCTCTCTGCCTGGCTTCCAGGCTCCTTGATTGCTTTGCTTCCACCCACCTGGGTCTGCTCTCCCTCTGCCTGGCTTCTCTTGCTTCTCTCCTATTGGTCTTCCGGTTCCTCCTTCCCCTGCTCTTGTCCTATGGCTGTGCCCCTTCTCCCTGCTGGTCCCTGCTGATGTCAGACACCAGCACTTTATCAGCTGAGCTCTCCTTGGACTCGATGCTTTGGCTTCTACTTTGGTAGGTGTTACTTGCTCAGTAGTGTGCTTCTCCTCTTCTTCGTTGCTGACTTAGCCTGTACCTGGATTACTCTCGTGCCTGCTGCCTGCCTACTGACTCTGCCTGTACCTGGATTACTCTTGTGTCTGCTGCCTGCCTACTGACTCTGCCTGTACCTGGATTACTCCCTTGACCTGCTGCCTGCCTACTGACTCTGCCAGTACCTGGATTACTCTCTTGACCTGCTGCCTGCCTACTGACTCTGCCTGTACCTGGATTACTCTCTTGACCTGCTGCCTGCCTACTGACTCTGCCTGTACCTGGATTATTCTCTTGACCTGCTGCCTGCCTACTGACTTTGCCTGTACCTGGACTACTCTCTTGCCGGCTGCCTGCCTACTGATTTTTCCCATACCTGGATTACTCTGTTGACCTGCTGCTTGCCTACTGACTCTGCCTGTACCTGGCTCACTCTCTTGCCTGCTGCCTGTCTGGCTGTCACATTCATCACCCCACTTCCTGCTCCATCTCGTAAGCCCTGTAGGCCGCCCGCACCTAGGGGCTCAACCTCTGGGGAACGGCGGTCAGCGCAGGTGAAACCCGGGGTTGTCCGGCTGCCAAGCAGAACCTGGTCCGAGTACCGGGCTCGGCAGCGCTCTACTTGGTACAAGAACTCACAAGTCTGACATTTTATGTTTTGACTTCGGCCGGGGGGTTTCCCTTCATTTTTGCCGTGCCTTGCCCCTTTTTCAGGCACCATCGGTTCATTTAATTTAGCCGAGGAATTTGTTGGACCTGGCTGATAATTCTTCTTCTGGAGCAGGCTGAGTCACTTCACAAATTGGTCAAGCAGCAGAAGGAGCATCAAAAGCTCTTGGCCAGGGTTACTTATGACACTTTTGATGTGATATCCAGGATCTCTGCTCAGAGTATAGCAATGCTCAGACTCATGGTTGTGCATTTCTGACTTGCAGCATTCTGTTCAGCAGAGGTTGGCAGATGCCCCATGCCAGGGGGATAACCTTTTTGGAGAAAAGGTTGAGGTTGCTGACCAAATCAAAAAACATTGATACCATCTCTTTTCTCTCCTGCCAGATGCCTTCTGCATCTACTTCCTTAGCTAGGTGGAATTTTTTGCAAACCAAGGAGGAGTACCTATTACTATCAGAGGCGTAGGTACAACCCCTCAGCTTGCCAGCCTATTCAGGCTTAGCCCCAGCGTGCTCGTTCACGTCAACAGCGTGCACCTAAGGTCCCTGCTGCTCCCCAGTCAAATCAAGGGACGAGCTTTTGACTGGCTCTAGCAGAGCATAGCCGCAGTAAACGTTTCTGTCCCAGATGACTTACCAGTCAGGGGAAGGCTGAAGTTTTTCACGAAAGATGACCCCTTATAACCACTGACCAGTGGGTTCTTCAAATAGTCCGTCTCGGATATTCACTCAGTTTAAAAAAACCTTGAAATTGCCCACCGAGGGCTAATTTATTCAACTCTGAACACAGATAGGTACTTGCAAAGGAACTCTCAGCCCTTCTGAAGGCCTATGAGGTAGAACCCGTTCACCAGGGGAGGAAGGGCAGGAATTCTATTCCAGGTACTTCTTTATACAGAAGAAAACAGGGGGGATGCATCCTATCCCAGACCTAAGGGCCCTGAACAAATTCGTAGTCTGAGAAAAATTTGGTTTCCCTGGGCACCGTTCTTCCCATGATTCAGAAAAATGATTGGCTATGCTTTCTGGACTTAAAGAATGCATATACTCACATCCCGATACTTTCAGCCCACAGGAAGTATCTTTGATTTTGGCTAGGAACACATTACTTTTAGTACTGCATGTTGCCTTTTGACCTCTCTTCAGCTCCCAGGGTCTTCACCAAATGTCTACCAGTTGTTGCAGAAATCACTATGCAGACTGGGAGTCCATGTGTTCCCATATCTCAATGATTGGCTGGTGAAGAGCACCTCTTCAGATGGAGCTCAGGAGTCCACGTGGATGACTGTTCGGGTGCTCGAGCTATTAGGATTCATCTTAATCTACCCCATGTCCCATCTGCCTGTCCAATGATTGGAATTCATAGGAACCTTGCTTGTTACAGAGAAGGTTCAAGCCTACCTTCCAGAGATGAGATCGGACACTCTTGTTGCACTCGTTTCCAAGTTTTGAGCCTCTCAGCAAGTCACAGCTCGGCAGATGTTGAGATTGTTGCGCCACATGGCTTCCACAGTGTATGTTACACCCATGACATGTTTTCACATGAGATCAGCTCAGTGGACTGTGGCTTCTCAGTGGTATCAAGGCACGGGGAACCTGGAAGATGTCATCCAAGTGTCTCCAGAGCTTGTATGCTCTCTTCAGTGTTGGACCATTCAGTATAATATGAATCTGGGACTTCCATTCCAATTCTTCAGCCACAAAATGTGCTGTTGATGAATTCATTCTCCTGAGATGGGGAGCTCATGTATCTACACCCAGTGTGCTTGGTCCTCCCAGGAAAAGAATCTTCAGATCAATCTCCTGGAGCTCCAGGCGATCTTGAATGCTCTAAAGGCTTTCAGAGATCAGCTATTTCATCAAATTGTATTCATCCAAACAGTCAGGTTGCAATGTATTACACCAACAAGCAGAAGGGCATCGGATCACTCCCTCTGTGCCAGGAGGCTGTCTGGATATGGCATTGGACTTGCCATCATGGCATGTTCTTCGAGCCACTTACCTGGCAGGCAAAAACAATACTCTGGCTGAAAGACTGAGTAGGGTAATGCAGCCATACGATTGGTCTCTATATGGGCATAGCCCGCAAGATCTTCTGATCATGGGGCACCCCCTCAGTGGATCTTTTTGGTTGCTCAGATCAACTGCAAGATCCCTCAGTTCTATTCTAGGCTTCAGGCCCACAATAGACTAGTGTTGCATGCCTTCCTCCTGCATTGGGTTACAGATCTTCTGTATGCGTATCCTCCCATACCTCTTGTGAGGAAAACTTTGTTGAAACTCAAGCAGGATTCTGATCACCCCACACGCCGCCACAGATATGTTTGCTTCTTCTTTTTGAATTATCTTCCGAAGACCTGTGGAGATTGGAGTGTTTTCCCACGCTTATCACGCTGAACGAATGGTCTCTTCTAAATCCCAACATCCTGTCTCTTGCTCTCGCAGCTTGGATGTTGAGAGCCTAGAATTTGTTTCCTTGGATTTTTCAGAGGGTGTCTTCTGGGTCTTTCTGGCTTCCATGAAAAACTCCACTAAGAGGTACTATTCTTTCAAATGGAGGAAGTTTGCCATCTGGTGTGACAGCAAGGCCCTAGATCCCCTTTGTTCCCTTACATAGACCCTGCTTGAATACCTTCTACACTTGTCAGAGTCTGGTCTCAAGACCAACTCCGTAAGGGTTCACATTAGTGCAATTAGTGCTTATTAGTGTGTAGACGGTAATCCCATCTCTGGACAGGCCCTAGTTGTTCGCTTCATGAGAGGTTTGCTTTTGTCAAAGCCCCCTTTCAAACCAACACCAGTGTTATGGGATCTCAACATCGTTCTTACCCAGCTGATGAAAGCTCCTTTTGAGCCTCTGAATTCCTGCCATCTGAAGTACTTGACCTGGAAGATCGTTTTTTTGGTGGCTGTTACTTCAGCTCATAGAGTCAGTGAACTTCAGGCTTTAATGGTGGATGTACCTTATACTAAGCTTCATCCCAACAGAGTAGTCCTTTGCACTCACCATAAGTTTCTGCCGATAGTGGTGTTAGAGTTCCAATTGAACCCAGTCGATTGTCTTGCCAACATTATTTCCCCGATCTCATGCCCATCCTTGTGAAAGCAGCTTGCACACCTTGGAGTGCAAGAGGGCATTGGCGTACTACATGGAGCGGAGCAGTCCCTGCAGACAGTCTGCCCAACTTTTTGTTTCTTTTGATCCCAACAGGATGGGGGACACCATCGGGAATGCACCATTTCCGGTTGGCTTGCAGATTGCATTTCCTTCACTTATGCCTGGGCTGGGCTTGGAGGCGCATGTCACGGCTCATAATGTCAGAGCCATGGCTGCATCAGTAGCCCACTTGAGGTCAGGCTCCATTGAAGAAAGTTGCTGCAACGTGGTTTTCAGTGCACATATTCACATCACACTACTGCCTTGAGCAGGATACCCGGCGCGACGGTCTATTTGGGCAGTCAGTGTTGTAGAATCTGTTTTGTGATCTAGAATCCAACTCCACCCTCCTAGGCCCATTTTATCCTATTCCAGGCTGCGTTGTCATTCAGATTATATGTAGTTTCAGGTTTATCTGTGTTATGTCTTCGCTGTTGTGAGTCCCAGTTGACCAGTGTTTGTTGTTTTTGGTGATCCTGGATGCTAAGGATTCCCCACGTGAGAATTAATAAGCCTGCTTGTACTTGGAGAAAGCAGGTGTTCTCCGAGGACAGCAGGCTTTATATTCTTTCAGTCCCTCTCACCTCCCCTTGGAGTTGTCTCCTTTGTTATTTTTACTTTATTTTTGCTTTAGTATTAAACTGAAAAGACTACATTCTCGCGGTGGGCCAGAAGGCATGTGCGGTGGAGCATATCCCATGCTCCACAAAGCTCTTGTATTCATTATAAGTTCTGGACTGGGTGACGCATGATGGTGTCACCCACTTGTGAGAGTATAAAGCCTTCTATCGTCAAACACCTGCTACTGGTAAGTACCTTAGCTTTACAGGGTGCTTACGCCAGTCTCAGTCCACCCCGTAGATACATCCCCGCAAAACTTTAACCCATCCCCACTCATCCCCGTAAGAATTTAATGGTACATAAAAGAAAATACCTGTGAGCTCCCTCAGTCTCTCTCTGGATTTGAGCCACTGCACTGTAGGCAAGGAAGGAATGGAAGTTGAAACTTGGAACGCTCTGGTGTGCAGATGTAAGATTTGTCTCTAATTTACTGGCACTGTGTGCTGAGAGGTCACCACATGCACGCGCCAGTAGGTCAGGTGACATCCGATGCTCATGCATAAGAGCTGAGGTCTGCGCATCAGCCTGGGAGCAAAGAGGATTAATGAGTTTTATGAAGTTAATATTCTAAGCTGGTATAACTGGCAGCTCTCGAAGAAATCTATTGCATTATTGCAAACAGTTTAGGACTAATGCTGGTTTTATGTACTCTGCTTCTGAATCACTTTGATACTGTGTTTTATGAATCCGTGTGATCATGTTTTTCTGTTAACAGAATAAAAAATGTCATTATATGAAGATATTACCAACAGAAAACAGAGTCCCAGTTTTGCGACAGAAAGCAAGACGAATCGAAGAAACAGAAGGAGTAAAAATGTATACAGTAAGTTAGATATTTTATATATTGGGAGATCACTGACGTTTAAAGTGGCATCCAACATTTTTTTCCTGTAGCAAAACAATTCATTGGCCTCAATAGAAATATAGAAAAATGTAGGCAGATAAAGGCAATATGGCTTATCCAGTCTACCCATCCATGCCATCTATGATCCTATGTACTTGTCCCAAGCTCTCTTCAGTTCAGATACTGTTTTCTTCTCCACCACTTTCTGCTTATTTACAACCCAAACTTCTACTGACTTGTTTTTTCTGGAGAAAGGAAATTTTATCTTCCCTTCACATTACAAATAACTCTCCTCATGCCCTGTGATCAGAGCTGGATCTATATTTACATCTAACCCCCCTCCTGGACAACAAAGAAAAAGCCTACAGCAACCTGCATCAATTGGACCATCCAAGGATATCAGAACCAGAAACTATAACATTCATACCTGCAATCTGTGAGTTAAAAATTTATTTTAATTATATAACTCTAAAATTCTGAATCTGTTAGATTCCTTAAAACTAAAGTCAAACATCAACCCCTCTAAATTTAGTCTTCTAAGCAATTCACATAGAAGTGCCAAGTACAGCCATTTGTTTTGCTATTGCTGGAAGCCTTTGGTCTCATAGGCCTGGTCTGAATTTACAACTTTAAAAACATCTGTTCTTTTAGATTATTTAAAACCCTGCATTGCTAACTAGTAAAATTGCTGATCCAGAGGGTGAACTCTACAGGGTGGATTGCAGTGCCAGCCAGTGAAATTTTGCCTAACCAGCTTCTGACACAAAAAATGTTCCTTGGTCCCACAGAGCATGAGACTTCAAGTCTCTCAGTGGTGTGTGGGAGAGGAAACCATAATCCCTACGAACCAAAGAGAAGGCAAAAGTGCAAGCGGTCAAACACCTACATAACAGTACTTAAAAAAAATCACCCCATTGCCACACCAAAGCTACCCCTAGCACCCCCAGACCACCCTTGGGGACTATAGGACTAGTGAATGCCAGATCAGCTGCAAAGAAATCCTCGGTAATCCATGATGCCATACATGAACAGCATCTTGACATCCTAGGAATTAGTGAAACCTGGCTAGATGAAAGTGGGGGTTTACCACTGGCTGAACTATGCCCAACAGGTTTCAACATCCAACATCATCCAAGACCAGGAAGATGGGGTGGAGGGGTAACCGTCTTGATTTGGGATTCAATCAAATTGTGCAGAATATCCATCCCAGCTAAATGAATCAGAATCTCTTTTAATCCGACTTGAAGAGAAGAACCCAATCTGGTTCTCATGATATATTGAGCACCTCGTAACAACACATCTGCAAGAAGTCCTAGACCTGATTACTCAAGTGACCCTGAATTACCCTAGGCTGGTGATCATGGGAGATTTCAATCTACACATTGAAACCCCAGATACCACCACAGCTGCCTTTCTGGACACGATGACAGCACTAGGATTTACACAGGTGATCAGTTCTCCAACCCACGAAAAGGGTCACATACTAGACCTGGTATTCTACAAAGGGGTGGATATCCCAGAATTCTGGGATAACAGTATTGAAATAACAACCCTATCATGGTTAGACCATTTTCTAATTAAATTTTCCCTAAGTGACTGACTCCTGAATCAAATGGCACCTCCCAGAGTTTGGAAGGAGAACAGAGACAAAAAAAAGCTGACTGCGGAAAATTTCCTAGATGCCTTGGACTATCCACATGTGTATGAAAAGACAACTGCAGTGTCAGAACAGGTTAACATCTGGAATACACACTTAGCCAAGACCTTAGAGAAAATGGCACCATTAAAAAAGGTCTTATGCCCCAATCTCAAACGCTCACCTTGGGTTTCTCCAGAACTTTGGATCCTTAAACTTGAAGGACGGAAACTGGAAAGGAGATGGCGTAAATTTTGCCTGGATGAAGACAGACTAAACTTAAAGAAGCACATGACAAAAGTACCTCCAAGCCTTAACAGCAACCAAAAAACAGTATTTCTGTCAATGTATTGCACAGGCTTGCCAGTTCAGCCAAGCAGTTGTTCAGTATAGTAAACAGCCCACAACAAAACCAGCCTGCCCAATCTAAACTGAACTGCAATGATTTTGCTGCATACATTGCCAAGAAAATTAAAAGTCTCCACCAGGATTTTCAGGCAATCCCACCCAGTCCCTAACCAGGGGTGCACAAACTCATCCTCTCCTGACAGAGACAGATGGGGCACTTTTAACCCAATGACAGAGGAGAGCCATGACAAAATTCTAAGAGACCTTTGACCAACTACTTGCTCCCTCAACCCCTGCCCATTAAAGATAGCGAAGCAGGCAAGTATGGGCCTTATAGAAGGCGCCACAAAAATTGTGAACACCTCTCTTTCTAATGGGCAGCTACAAACATCAACAAAAATGGCAGTGGCTCGCCCTTTGCTAAAGAAAAACAACCTTGACCAGGACAAACTTGAAAGTTACCGGCCAGTATCCAGCATCCCATTTTTAGGGAAACCCATAGAACCAACAGTCTGTGTTCAACTTAATGATTGGCTAGAAAAGAGAAACCGGCTATCTGGATTCAAACCCAGTTATGGAACAGAAACAGTCCTCGTATCCCTACTAGATGATCTTCACAGAAACTGAGACAGGGGATTCACCTCAGTGTTAGTATTGCTAGATTTCCCAGCAACTTTTGACATTGTGGATCATGATTTCATGCTAGCATGACTGACAGAAACAGGAATCAATGGGACAGTGCTTGCCTGGTTCAGATCCTATCTATCAGACAGGCAACAATCCATAATGTTTGGCAGCAACTCATCACCACCTTGGACATTGACCTTCAGGGTACCACAAGGATCAATACTGTCACCTATTCTGTTCAGTATCTACCTCAAAGCCACTAGCTGAACTGATTTGGTCAATGGACACTCACTTCTACATCTATGCGGATGATATGCAGCTACTCATAATCATTGAACCTGACTTACCCACAGCCTTGAATAAACTGATTACCTGTCTAACTTCAGTTCAAGAATGGGCTAAATACAACAAACTGAACCTAAGTAAAACTGAGTTTCTCTGGAACCCTAACACAAATGGATACATACCTGACATCAAAATTCCTTTTGAGAAGTATGAACTCCCCTTCAAATCACAAGTCAGGAATCTTGGAATAAATTAGATTCAACACTTACTCTGATTCCCCAAATCCAAGCAACCTTCAAGAGCTGCTTCTACATCTAGAAGGTAAATCTTATCCTGGTTGTGCATGTCATGATAACATCAAGACTGGATTACTGCAATGCACTTTACAGCGGTCTTGACTACAAAGGGCCTGCACCAGCTCCAGTTGAATCAGAATGCAGCAGCAAGACTCATAGAAGGTTGCAAGCGACGTGACCACATCATAGCGTTTTTGCAAAAACTTAATTGGTTACCAGTACAATACAAGGTTAAATTAAAACTCGTTAAGTCTGATCTTCAAGACTCTTAAAGGAAATGGCCCTGAGTACCTGAAGAATAGGATGATCCTCTACACACTGCCAAGGTCACAAAGATCCTCTCAAGGACTATCACTAACTACACCATCTCCAAAAAACATTATATGATGTGATACCCGCAAGCGAGCCTTCTCCAGAGTAACCCCCACACTCTGGAATGCGCTGCCTGAAAGGCTTCGCTTAACACTAGACTATCTCTACTTCAGGAAGCAGGTGAAAGCTTGGCTCTTCAACCAGGTCTTTAATGGAAGAAGTAACTAACTTAGTCTCACTCACACACACAAGGAGTGACACAGGCTGCACATACTGCAGCAGGACATGTTTATCCACTCCTACCCTAGCTGAGGTAATATTAAACCATCTCTAACCTCATGTGCAACTTTCTTTAAATTAATCACCTTAGTTTCTAACTCTCTTACCTATCTATATGTTCCATCTTTGCTTTACCCTTCACTATCAATTAAAGAGTTCTATTACGTATTGTGTTGACATTGAGGCTCATTTTCAAAGCACTTAGACTTACAAAGTTACATAGGTTACTATAGAACAGTGATGGCGAACCTATGGCGTGCGTGCCATCGCTGGTCCGCCCACACTCCCTCCGAGCACCAGGCTGGCCTCCCTACCTCCCTCCAACCAACCAAGGAAGCACCAGGCCGCTCGCCCGCGCTCCCTCCCTCCCAGCACCAGGGCCCCCCCTCCTCCGAAATTTAAAAGGCGTACCTCCGGGTTAAGGCGGCGTCAGCAGTGAAAAGCGTGTTCACGTGTTCTTTGCTCGGCACGCCTTCGGCCTTCCCTTCTGTCTCTCAAGCTCTGGTCCTGCCCTTATAGGCCCTCTCCTTCTCTGCGCATATTCAACAGATTGCTAAAACCTGTCGTTTCTTCCTCTATAATATTGCCAAAATTCGCCCTCTCCTTTCTGAGCACGCTACCAGAACCCTCATCCACACTCTCATCACCTCTCGCTTGGACTACTGCAACTTGCTTCTCACAGGTCTTCCACACAGCCTTCTCTGTCCTCTTCAATCTGTTCAAAATTCTGCTGCACGTTTAATATTTCACCGAAGTCGCTATGCCCATATCAGCCCTCTTCTGAAGTCACTTCAGTGGCTCCCTATCCGTTTCCGTATATAGTTCAAACTCCTCTTATTAACCTATAAGTGCATTCACTCTGCTGCCCCTCACTACCTCTCCACCCTCCGGTCACTAGGCAAATCTCTCCTAATTGCACCCTTCTCCTCCATCGTACCTCCAGACTCAGTTCCTTTATCTCGCCATACCTTATGCCTGGAATAGACTTCCTGAGCCATTACTTCAAGCTCCATCCCTGGCCGCCTTCAAATCCGGGCTAAAGGCCTACCTGTTTGATGCTGCTTTTAATTCCTAACTTGTCACCTGCTTGTAACCTTATCTTGTCTTCCTCTCTTCAGTAGTCCCTTTTCCCTATGTGTCCTATCTGACTGTTCTACCCTTATCCCTTATTTGTCCTGTCTGCCTGTCCTGATTTAGATTGTAAGCTCTTTTGAGCAGGGACTGTCTTTTCTTCATGTTCAATTGTGAAGCGCTGCGTACGATAATATTTCCGATCTGACGAAGAAGGGCAACCTTCGAAAGCTAATCAAGAAATGTATTAAGTTATGTCCAATAAAAAAGGTATCATCTTATTTTCTTTTCCATGTTTTATTTTGTTTGATTTCTATTAATAACCTTAAGAGTGGACTAACACGGCTACCACCACTCCTCTCTTTTATAATAATCCTAAAATTTATTAGAGTAAATAAATGGTTACAATAAATATTCTTTTGAAAATTGAATTCTTATTTTTATCAGTCTAAATTTCAGTATAAGAAAAATAAAATCTCTCTCTCTGGTGTTCCTGTGTATTTCCCTGGAAGCTTAACAAAAATCTGACTACCACAAAATGTGCTTGTCAGATTACTGAAGCTTAATTTTGTCCAATCACTTAATGCCTTGTATTTTCTCTCTTACTTATCTGGTATTCTTCAACTCTGACCTAAGATCACCTTCACATAATTCTGCTTCTTTGGTAGTTTTCCCAATTATCCATCATTTGCCTTTTGTAACCTCCCTCCCTCGAATACACTCATAATTGTCCTTCCTGAAAATGTCTCTGTATTAATTCAGAGTCTTTTGAAACAGAGGTTTTAAAGTTTATGGCCCATTATTTTAGGCCAAGCAAACCTGTCTGTTAACTTGGCCCTGACAAAGCCAAGGAGACACAAGCTATAGCTATAGATCATAGATAAGGGAATAAGTTATATATGCAAAGCTGGCTGATCTGCAAAATCAAACAGCTCTATACTACACAGAGGGTGACAAAAGATCATAACTAAGTGTAAATTTATAAGTATGTGTGGCAATTCCGATGTGCAGTGATCTCTCAGCTCCTTGATTGTTAAATTCTTGAGCTCTAGAACTAAGCTTAAGAAAATGGGAGGGATTGTATGCCTAATTAATCCTAATATCTGTAGGAAGTATCTATTCAGGTGAGCAACAATGCTTTCCATCATCAAGCAGGATTGAAATCAGGTACAATGGTGACTTCCAGATTAGGGCTGCTCACATATCTTTTATATTGCTCTAAACTGAGGTTTCCTGTGACTATTGGCTCTGCTCTACACTGATGCTAGAGTAAACCTCTAGAATAGTTCCTTAACTGCTAGCCTATGAAACTGTAATAGAAACTTTTAAATGTTAAACAAAAAAAACCCACCTGTTCCTTAAACTGCCTTTTCTATATAAGCAGAGTAACATAGTAGATGACGGCAGAGAAAGACCTGTACGGTCTATCCAGTCTGATAGACAACAAGATAGACTCATATGTGTCACTTTATGTGTATACCTGACCTTGATTTGCATCTGCCATTTTCAGGGCACAGACCGTAGAAGTCTGCCCAGCACTAGCCCCGCCTCCCAACCACTAGCCACGCCTCCCACCACCGGCTCTGCCACCCAATCTCCGCTAAGCTTCTGAGGATCCATTCCTTCTGAGCAGGATTCCTTTATGTTTATCCCACGCATTTTTGAACTCCATTACCTTTTTCATCTCCACCACCTCCCACGGGAGGGCATTCCAAGTATCCACCACTCTCTCTCCGTGAAAAAATATTCCTGACATTTTTCTTGAGTCTGCCCCCCTTCAATCTCATTTCATTTCCTCTAGTTCTACCGCCTTCCCATCTACGGAAAAGGTTCGTTTGCGGATTAATACCTTTCAAATATTTAAACTTAAACATAAAGACACTGAGATTACCTATTTGTCTCTGTCTGTCTTTCTCCAAGTTTAAATGTAATTTCCCAGCAAATAAATTACCAGTGAAGTCCTGTCTTGCTCTGGAAATCCTCTCATAGCACCTCTTCTGGACAGAGAAGAACTTAAAGCTTGGCTTACTTATGTGCCTGTGCTGCTTCTATAACTCGCACTGCAATCAGTGTGACAGCAGGGCCCTTTTCAACTTTCCTCTTAATCAGTCACTATGGCTTGATTGACAAATAACTGAACACTATCATGGTGTTCTTACTTCCTAACAGGAAGACCCTTTGTAAAGGAGTCTCTGTAAAGGAATTTCTCTAGCAAATAATTTTAAAATAGGATAACACAATTATGACCCTACCTTGCTTTCTGATAGGTAGTCCTTTTATTTTAAATGGCTAAGCTATATTGCAAGCTAAAGTTAAAACTCTGAACTGAGGTTTCCTGTGACTATCAGCTTAGCTGTACACTGATGCTATGGTAACTTTTAGAATAGTTCCTTACCTGCTAGCCTATGAAACTCTAAAAGAGACATTAAATGTTAAACAAAAAAAAAACCCTCAAATCCTTAAACTGCCTTTGCTAAATAAGCAGAGTAAACTTAAAAATAAAGACCCTGAATTCCTTCTGATCTGTTTCCAGATTCGTGTGGAACAGGTCCTCCCTATGAAGATATCTTGTACCTCACACTCAAAGCATTTCTAGATAAGGGCCCTTTGTTCAGATGTATTTGGCTTTTCAAGTTCATAGAAGCTTTAAAGGCTACTATGCCCATTCTAATCTGTGTCCTGTTAGAGAATAGAGAGTTGCATGGGGACAGAAATTTCTCTCATCCTCAGTGGAATGTAACCCATACATGCCTGTATTCCATTCCAACAATGAGTCTCTTTTCATTTCCACCCGTACCCAGCAGGAATTGAAGCTTAATCCCTCTCAATCCCCAACAGCCTCCTTTTTTTTTTTTGGATGGTATTCACTATTCAAACCAGTAAGTATTCCAAGCCTCAACCTGGTGTTCCGGCTGCCTCTCTGAGTATGCCAAACCTCATTCTAGCACTCCAACTGCTTCTCTCTGTATGTTCCAAGTCTCATTCTGGTGCTCCAGTTGCCTTTTATAATGCATTACAAGCCTCATTCGGGAGTCGCCTTAGATTTTGACTACATTCCCACAGGGATCCCACAGTAACATCTTCCATCCCATGGAATCCCACAGTAACTTCTTCCATACCTGCGGGAATCCTGCGGTTCTGCAGGATTCCCGCAGTCCCCATTTCCATTCAACTTTCTATTAGAGAAGCAACAGCTTTTTATATGGCAATCACCACTAACAATTATGCCTGTATGTAAGTCAATGGGTGGCGGTAAGGTCTCAAGCTCAAAATGGATGCATGCCAATTAAAATTTTGTCGCATGTCCATTTTCGGCAAAAAAAAAGGTCTTTTTAGCAGGCGCGCTGAAAAATGGACTTGCGCGTGTCCAATACACATGCTTACAACAGTGCAGGCCATTTTTCAGCACACCTTAGTAAAAGGACCCCTTAATTTTTCTGGCTCTCAGAAGCTCAGTAGAAAAGCAGATTCCTTTGACAAGATCATGAGGCTTGATACCGTGAGACCAACCCAAAACTTTCTGGTGCCAATGGCTCTAGTCCGCAGTTAGAGGAGTTGTGTCAGGGAAGTAGGGATCTTGCTGGAGGATTTGCAGCTGAAGCCAGGTGAGGCACGACGAGTCCAGCTAAAACAAAGAGGACTCCATTTTTTTCAGCTTTTTCTTCCTCTGCTACTTTATGCTCAATGTTGAACCAAAGATGGTGAATGTGGGAGGGGCACATATGAGAGAGAGAGCAATGGGTGATGGCTTGGGGTGGGCACGTAGAGAGAAAGAGAGAGAGAACGGGTGAAGACGGGGGGCACATAGAGAGAGCAAATGGGTGACGGCATTGGGGGGGCCCCACATATGTGATTCTCAGAGAGTATGTGCAGCGTATGCATCCATTCGTGTTTTGGCCCGCCAAATGTTATAAAATGTGGCCCCCAATAGAAAAAGGTTGGACAATACTGCTCTAGATGATAATTAACAACATGCTATTGCAGAAGTTTCTCCCGTTCTAAAAGTTGGTTCCAATTGTCAGGTAACCATAGGAAGGCCAGCATATGATTTTTTGCTAAACCTTGACAGAAAGAGGGCGTATGAAGCAGGCTGTACCTCTGCAACCAAATCAACCTTCTATTTTTGTCTGTCTCAGCAGTCATAGCTAGTGTCCTTCCAGACTATACATACTGCCTTACCTGTAGGATGTCTGGTACAATTCTTACTTTAGCAGTGAAAAAAAGATCACAGCAGGTTCCAGGGTTCTCAACATTATCGAACTGGAGTACCACTTCAAGTTTCAGTCTTTGCTGTCAGATTGACTTCAGATTTGGTTTCAGATACCTTACTCATGCTTGCTTGTTCCAAGAAATCGCACGCCTTTTCCAGTCAAATGCAATAGAACCTATTCAGGAAAGGACGTGTGGCGTCTATTCCAAGTACTTCTCAATTCCCAAGAAGGATCACGTTTTAAACCTTAGATACCTTAGCTTGTTTCTATGCAAGGAAAAGTCTAAGATTCCACTGTTCTCTCCATCCTTACCTACTTGACAGAGGGAACCTGGCTGTGCTTTCTGGATCCTGATTCATTCCTGTTGCAGAAAATGTTTTCACCTCCTTCTGCATCTTGGTTATTACCAGTGAAAAGTCCTTCCCTTCAACCCCTAACAGTTTTCATCAAATGCCTCATGTGGTGACTGCTCACCTGCACAACAGGGACAGTCAGTATTTCCATTCTTCAGTGACTGACTTCTGTCAGCTTCCTTGCTAGATCTGGCTCTTGTCCTCAAAGATAAAAACAATTTTTCTTTCAGGTCCTGCGGCTTGTCATTAAACTTGATATCACCCTTCAACCTGCAAATAAGATTTTGCTTGTAGGAGCTATTGGGGACACAGTTCAAGTGAAAGCTTTTCTGCTACAAGGCTGATTACAAAAATTAATGTATTGTCTTTGTGGTGGCTACTTGTAGAGCCATTTAGCTGCAGCGGTCCTTGTCATGTGGCTGCCTGAAATGAGAAGGTTACAAAAGAATTTCAAATTCCAATGGAATAAACACATGTCACTTCAGATTAAGCTGCAGAGGTGGGTGTCCAAATTGAGCTTGATCAGAGCTGTCTTTTCACCACAAGAATACCACTCTGTTCTCATAGTGGATGCTTCCAACACCAGTTGTTGAATGACTGCTCCATATCAATTACTTGTAGTTCTGGGCAACATACTACTCCATCAGAATGCTCAGATATTATCTTTCAGATGACTTGGTTTTTATTCAAATGGGCAAGTAGTTTCCATGTTGTGTTTACAGGTGAGGAGGAATAGGTTGCCATGAAGCAGCATTAATTTGGACTTTGTGATTTTCAGTCATATACTAATTCAAGATATTTACATTCTGGACCAGATAGCTGACAGGTTTAGTAGAGGTCTTCAATTCCATGAGTGGTCTCTGGACTATAAAATCCTACAGATCATATTTAAACATGAAGAGCTCAAACAGACCTATTTGCCAGTAGAGAGAATGGTAAAAGTTACTTCCTCTGATCTCCAGTGTATCCATCTTCAGATTGGCTAACAAGGGACGTGTTGGCTATAAACTGAATCTGGCTTATCCTTCCATCTCTTTAATAGCAAAAGTCTTACACAGTTTTCAAAAAAAGGTCCAGCATAATGATTCTCATTATACTATACTGGCCTTCTTATCAAACACTCATAGTCCTTCCTTTTTGCAGGCTTCAAATATTTTTATGACTGATAACATAGAACTAATTTTCTCATTTACATGATATTCTTGTGGTAGCAAACGTCCACCCTGGACCTGTTTACTGTCCAAAAAATGTTTGACTACAGTTTCTTGTTAGCTTGAGGATCATCACTTAGTCTTGAATGTTAGTAAAACAGTGGTCTGTTGGCTTGCAGGTCATGTGGATAGGCCTACAATAATTCCCACCTTATGTGGTAGTCCTGTAAAACTGGTAGATTGCTTTAGTTATCTGGGAGTCATAATTGACCATAAATTATGTTTCAATGAGCAGGACTCTTCTGTTGTCAAATGAGGTTTTTATATCTTTTGTCAACTATACTCCTTAAAGTACCTATTTGCACTCTTTAATATAGTCTTTCCTCACCTCTTGATTGGATTATGGAATGTGATTTATGCTGGAATTTCAAGCAACAGTCTTAAATGTTTACAAACGTTACAGAACATGACCTGACTATACAGCCTCTCTGTTCTGACATGCAGAAGAGGACATAAAAAGTCAGAGACTCAGTGCAAGAAACTTTTAGTGGTGGTCAATCAAATTCAGCAATAGGTCCCTATGGCTGGCAGAACTACATTGGACACTGGGGGCGTACTGGCATCGAGGAGGTCTTCCCCTGCCTCGCATTGGGCACTGGGAGGGCTCCATCGGACCGACATACATCAGACCTGTCACTGAGGACATCAGGATTCAACATTGTCATGTATCAAGTGAAGGAGCATTGATATTGGTCCCGTTCAAAGAATGGTGCCAGGAGCTCCAGGTCATTGTTGCTGTCCAGTACCTGAGGAGTGTTGGCACCGAGAGGAGATGCAGTCGGTGCTGATGTGCAGTATCCTATACACCAAGACCAACCTTCGATTTTGGCTCTGACACAACTCCACCTTTACTATGCCGGCCTCTTAGGAAAGGGAGAGGTGCCAAGCCCATGCTGCAAGTGAGAAGTTGGAGCAGATCTTTGGTGCAGTGCTGAAGTTTCGAGGGCATCGATGCCGACCATGGGCTATGCCCCAACCAATCCTTGAGGGTCCATGCCTTGTCATCTGTGCACTGACTTTAGACTAGTAGCCTGAGGCAGACAAACAGACGCTGCCTACTCAGGAGGAGTACTGTGTTGAGTCTGACTCAGACACGTTCCTGGGTGTCTGAAGTTGAACCAGAGGAGGTCTCTGAGGAGGGCACTCTTGGTCTACCATAAGACCTCTCCCCAACTCAGGAAAGGAGAAAGCCCCCACCAGAGTCTATCCATTTTGATTTGGAGACTGAGGGACGAGCTCAGTGCCGAATGTTGTATGTCCTTCGACTATGAAGATCCTCCCTGTGGAGGCTGTGACCGTTCCTATGCATGACATCCTTTGGCAAGCATAGATGAAGAATTGGGAGCCCCTGTCTCTGTGCAGCTAGTACTCTAGTAGAGTGGACTATATGTACAGAGTCCAAAAGGGTTTCCAGATTCGAGAAGTAACGCTGCCCCACCAACTCTAATGTGGTTGAATCTGCTCTCAAGAGAGCTAAGGGTTCTAGTACCCACACCTCGATATCCCTTTGGAGTCTTTTGGGAGAAAGGTTTACCAGGCCTCTATATTTGTGTCCCACATACACTCCTACCATCTCTACTGATCATCTACGAACCCCGTGCATTAGTAACCAGTAGAAGGTGCCAAAAGCATTGGGGCCCAGGCAACCTATCATGCTTTCAGTGTGGCATCTGGGATTTCTGCATTAATTATTGCATTCTCAGACCTAGAACCAGTGGTTCAGGAAAAACAGGCAGACATCCCTTGCTGAGAGAAGTCTGCTTGGGGACAAAAGTGGAGGGGGGTTGCAGATCTCATCAGAAAAGGACTGATACCATGAATCTCACTCTTGGCCCACTCCTTCTGCAACCATCCACTTCTTGGAGTTTTTTCTGGCAGAAACGCCAAAGGAGTCCTACTCTCAGAAGCATAGGTATACTCGCTGTGCTCATCCTTCCCAGCAGTCCCAAGGTCCCACTCCAGACCTAGGCAGCAGAGGCCCCAAAAAGCCCAGTCAGCTCCCAGTCAAAGCAAGCATGAGCTTTTGACTGGCTCCAAGAGAGCATAGCTGCAATAAAGGTGACTGTCACAGATGACTTTCCGTTTGGTGAGGCTAAATCTTTTCCACACAGGTTGGTCCTTATAACCCACGACTGGTTGGGTTCTTCATATAGTCTGGCCTGGAGTTACACCCTAATTGGTGGTCGGGTACCTCCAAATTGCCACCATGAGCGTCAAAGTTCAACTGTCAGACCAGGCTGCACTTGCAGATGAACTCTTATCCCTTCTATAGACCCATGCATTCAAGCCTATACTACCTGGAGAAGAAGGAAGGATTCTATCTAATTACTTCCTCATGTCCAAACGATGGGAGGATTTCATCCATCCTAGACGTAAGGGCCCTGAACAAATATCTGTTCAAAGAAAAGTTCAGATTGGTTTCCCTTAGAATCCTGCTCCCCCATGATTTAGGCAAACGATTGGCTATGTTCTCTGAACTTTAAAAGAATGCTCACACCCACAAACAGGTTCATGTCACATCAAGGGGGCACACAATGAAGTGTCTCCAGTGTATAATTTTTTTTTTAATTTTTGTTACATTTTGTACCCCGCTGAAGCTCTGGAATTAATTCATTGTCAGAGAATACGATAAAAACAGTTAGTGTAGCAGGGTTTAAAAAAGGTTTGGCATGTTCCCCAAAGAAAAAGTCCATTAAGGTGGACTTGGGGAAAAATCCACTACTTGTTCCTTGGATAAGCAGCATAGTATCATTTTACTCTTTTTGGGATCCAGCCAGGTATTTTTCACCTGGATTGATACTGGGGTTGATTGACTTTTTGCTCTCTCCCAGTACAGCAGTAATTAAGTGGTATAAATAAATTTATATAGTTTTATGTGTGAATAAATCGTCACTAATGGAGGAAGCAAAATGTAGTTAACTTTCTTTGGGTCTGAAAGGGTTTAGACCAAGTGGAGGCAATATTAGGACAGGTTTCAAAGGAATTTGCCCAAGTAGCTAAATAGTTTGGCAAAGTTTGCTGACACTGAACATTTCTCTTTACTTAGTATGAACATAAGTGCATTTTTTACCAGTAGACCTCTCCACTCCAGCCTAAATGGACTGTTGCCACAAGAGATGTAAAAACACATACATGCACACATGCATACACACTCATGCTCTTTGGTCACATACTTGGCATGCACAAGCCTGCATTCTTGCATTTCAGTCACATTCTTGCATTCTTGTCACTTTCAAACAGACACGCCCACACTGCCTACCATCATGTAAAGTTCTTGCAGTTGCTGGCTGCCAGCTGTTTTTCTCAGCCTGCTGCAATAGACCCCTCACACTTCCCCATTACTCTTATATTTTCTCCTTCTCAACACCCCTCCCCAACACTTTCTGGCTAAACTGGCTGCATGCAGTTCTCAGGCTCTCTCAACAGCCTTTTTACAACTTGGAAGATATAATAGGGCAATTGGAACTTCCCACAGCTCACTCCTTTCTTAATGACTGAAGGAGCCTTCCATTTGACTGGATCCTACCACTGGAAGCAGGCAGAGTAGCTTACTCATGAAGATTAGAGAAACATAGAAAGCTAAATTCTGAAAAATATCCAGGCCACTTTCATTGTTGTTCTGGCTTCAAGATGGTTAATTTATAGATCTGTAGAATCCTGAAAGAATCCTGATAGATGGCAGTCCTAAGCGCATCTGAGGTTGCTACACCCCCTTAACTTTTAAGCTCTAGGCATGTGTCTAGTTAGGAACCACTGAGCATGGAGTTCTCCCGCTACTTCAAGGTTGAGGAAGAGCAGGATTTTGTTTCCAGGTAAATAAGAAAAAAACCTGAAAAATTCCATCGTTTTTTTCCTTTGCTCATGCACCTTAGGGGCCTTGAACAAATTTCAAGGTGATTTCAGATATGAAGGCTGTTTCAGCACATACTGTATAAAAATACATCCAGTCACAGAAATTTTCATATTTATAGTGGAGGAGAATCAGCGTCAATATGCATATTATTCTTCAACTTAGTATCAGCTCACTGTGTTTACAGAATGTTTGTTGGTTGTTGCAGACAGTATTCCTATGCATACTAATAGTTCATATGTTTCTGTACTTGCTTAATTAATTGGGCAAGTGTACATTCTTGGTGAGGGTGAAGGAATACATCCACATAATTTTCTAGGGTGTTAAACTAATCTCATCACATCATGTTAAGTATGGATATCTAATGTAAATATGTATTATTTCAGCATTGTAGTTCTGATTAGTTTATAGCTTTCACTAAAGAAAATATTCATGAGGTGAGCCTGATTTTCAATGATGAGTTAAACAAAAACAAATCGTTGTTTTGGTTTTTGTTTTTGTTCTAGATTGTTGAGCATCCTATGAGGTTTGTTCCACCTGTCCGATCTGTAGAAGAAGGGAAGTTAGGACAAAGCAAACTGGGTGAAATGTCCCAAGGCTTATACTGAGACTGTTACTTTGTCAGTATTTTTGTTGCTGAATTACTGAGGAACTTGGTGGGGGGGGGTGGGGGGGGGGGGGGAGTATGATTGTTTACAGATAATACAAAAACCTGTAAGTCCTGAAAACACAGACCCTCCATTGAGAAGCTTAAAAAACTTAGGTGGCCAGCATTTATGCTGACTCCAAGCCCAAAATGTAATTATTAGAGGGAAGAAGATACAATGATTATCATTTATCGATGCTTGATATACTGCCTTTCAAGATCAATCAAGGTGGTTTACAGTTAAAAACAAAATAATGTTAGGAGGCTACAATTCAATAGGAATGGTAGACAGCAGAAAGGTATTATAGCAGAAGAAGAAGACAGAAAATCTGTAACTCAAGAAACATCACCAGTCCCTTGTGTCTGGAAAGGTTTGACTGAATAAATAGGATTTCACAAAGCAGATCTGAAATTGGGATAGGTGAGTTCTGCTCAGAAAGAAGCGGGAAGGGAATTCCAAAGGAATAGAGCTGTACAGAAAAAAAAGCACTAGTGGATTCTAATTTGGCTCACCAATACTGAGGAAGGGACAGGTGACACTTCTAGGCTGAACGAAGAGCACGGGGAGGATAACAGGGAGTTACTGGAAGAGTACAGGTAAGAGGTATAGTGTATCAGTGGTGTGCTGGAGCAGGCTTCTCACAGGCTCTCAAGAGCCGGTTGTTAAGTTTTTAAGAATTTTGGGAGCCGGTTGTTAAAGTAGGGCTCTCCATGGCTACTTTAACAACTGGCTCCCAAAATGTGGGCTTGGGCCCCCTGCTGAATTCTCTTTTACTTTGCTGGTGGTGATGCTGAGCCCTGCCAGCCAAGTAAATAGACTGCTGCTGCTCCCCACTCCTTGTTTCCAGCTCTGAGCAGCAGGCTGGGACTTCTCCAGCATGTTTGAGAAGTTTCAGCATGCTGCTCAGAGCAAGATGTTGGGAGTGGTGGCAGTCCATTTATTGACTGCCAGAAAAGGTATGCCTAGCGTACCCGCACGAAGGGAGGGAGGAGAGAGAGGCAAGTGTTGCCGGTCACCCCTGGCCCTTCCAACTGCAGATCTGGCTACGGTCCCGAGAAAGAGCCTGTTGTTAAAAATTACCAGCACACCCCTGAGTGGTATCGAAAGTCTTATGTGTTAGAGTCAAGATCTTGTGTTGAATGTGATACATAATTGGAAGCCAATGGTGCTTGAACAGAAGGGGAGTAATAAGGTCAAAGTGGGTAGCATGGGAAAGCATTTTTGTTAAAGTTTTAAGTTTACACAAAATACCTACAACTACCAAAAGAGTGCCAAACGAAACAGATATATCATCGTTCATCAGATTATGCTATGAGCACAGGACATACCATGAACAAGCTATAGTGATGAACATGAAAGCTATAGCGTTCTCCCCCCCAACCCACCCACTAACACCCCTCCCCCACCCCCTTGAGAGAGAGAGACAGCTGGAAGTAGCCACTGGAAGAGGTGGCACAGCTGAGTCCAACCATTGTTCATAGCTGTCCCAGATACGGTGATGAGAGCAGTTTATTTCTTTTAAGTGCTGTCAGTTAGATATCAAATGAATATGGTTCAGTTTAGCTATCAAAGCTGAGCAACCAGGAGGTACAGTGGCAGATTTCCATGCCCTAGCTACTATTAGACGCCCAGCAGTGACCATCGTGTGCACCAGTTTCCTCTTGTTGGGGGGTAGTTCCCGAGGACCAATATTGAGTAAGTGGGAAACATTTAACTGCTGTATTCTGTACTGATTGAAGACATTTCAGGAGGAAGGACTAAAGACCTTTATAAGTGATATTGCGGTAATCGAGGCTTGATGCTATCAGGGCATAGAGAAGGGTGGCATAGGATGAAATCATTTAGATATGCACGCAGCGAGGTGAATGTAGAAAAGAGCAAGAAAACTCGATTACTGAAGCGATCTGGTTTACTGAATGAGAACTGTAAATCTAGGAGAAATCTAAAGCATTTTACCAAGCTCAGTGGGTTATGGTAGGATAAGGAGTGACAGAGATAGAGTAAGCGGCCAACTGGTAAGCCAGGTTGCTACTGTCTTAGAAAGGTTTAAGGATCAACTGTGGGAGCAAAGGCCAGGCACTCACTGATTTCAGACAGTTCTGAAGGTTAGAGAGGTCTGGTGAGTGGGGATCATAAGATGACACAAGAAGGATGTCATCTGCATTAAAAGTAAGCTGAAATAGAGAATTCCTGAATAAGGGTTACCAGGGAACTCAAAAAAAAATGTTGAAAAGGAGAGGTGTCTGCATCGACTTTTGGGGGATACTGCAGGAGAGAGTGGAAGGCATAGACACTGAAATGGACAAGGAAATGGAGAATGAATGATCAGTGAGAAAAGATGTAAACCATTGTTGATGCCCCTGTATAAGTCGTTGGTGAGGCCCCATCTAGAGCATTGTGTTCAGTTTGGAGGCCGTATCTTGCTAAGGATGTAAAAAGAATCGAAGCAGTGCAAAGAAAAAGCTACGAGAATGGTATGAGATTTTGCGTAACAAGACGTATGAGGAGAGACTTGCTGACCTGACATGTATACCTTGGAGGAAAGGAGAAACAGGGGTGATATGATACAGACGTTCAAATATTTGAAAGGTATTAATCCGCAAACGAACCTTTTCCGGAGATACGAAGGCGGTAGAACGAGGGACATGAAATGAGTTGAAGGGGGGGCAGACTCAAGAAAAATGTCAGGAAGTATTTCTTCACGGAGGAGTGGTGGATGCTTGGAATTGCCTCCCCGCGGGAGGTGGTGGAGGAGGAAAACGGTAACGGAATTCAAACATGCGTGGGATAACATAAAGGAATCCTGTTCAGAAGGAAAGGATCCTCAGGAGCTTAAACCGAGATTGGATAGCAGAGCCGGTAGTGGGAGGCGGGGCTGGAGGTTGGGAGGCGGGGTATAGTGCGGGAAAGACTTATACGGTCTGTGCCAGAGCCAGGGTGGGAGGCGGACTGGAGGTTGGGAGGCAGGGATAGCGCTGGGCAGACTTATACGGTCTGTGCCCTGATGAGCACAGGTACAAATCAAAGTAGGGTATACACAAAAGTAGCACACATGAGTTGTTTTGTTGGGCAGACTGGATGGACCGTGCAGGTCTTTTTCTGCCGTCCATCTACTATGTTACTATGTAACACCATTTCAGAGAGGTCCAATAGCAAAAAATCTAGAAAGGAGTAGAGAGTGGTTAACAAGATCAAAGGCAGCAGTGAGATCTAAGGTCACAACCAAAGCAATGTCACCCGTATCGAAGTTTTCATGAAGCTCGCTTATGGTTTCAGTACTGAAGCCAGATTGTCGAGGGTAAATATTTATTTAGATTTTGCTATATTTTGAATATTTTGAGGCTTGGAGGTGTTGAAGCAGCTGAGTATGTACAATTCTTTTCAGTAACCTTAGATAAAAATGGCAGGTTAGAAACAGGTCTATACTTAAACAGCTGAGTGAGATCTGTTAGGTCGCTTTGGTAGAGGGTGAGTGATGATAGTCTTCAAATTGTGTGGAACAATTCCAGAGGTTATGCTGTTCCCTACCTTAAGAAAAGTTAGGGAAAGGGGATTGTGTTTGGGATCCTGAAGCCACGGATTAGGAATGGGGTCCAATAAACAGGTAGTTTCTCGTGGAGGTAATAACCGAGTTTCCGAGTTTATTTAGTCTTGATATGCCGCTAGCGGAGCATCCATCGGAGTGGTTCACAATACAAATTCAATAAATAATAATGAAAAGAAAGAGAAATAAATTTGTGACAGAAAAGAGGAAAGAAGATAGGGGAGGGGATCAGTAAGGATATAGGATAAGAAAAAGCAGATATGACACTACTGTGTAAGGACAGCTGAACCAGCAGGTTGTGAAGTATTGCCAGAAGTAAAGGCCATGGTAAACAGGTGAGCCTTGAGCTCGACTTTAAAAGCCAAGAGGGGTTTTCTAGTTGAAGAGTCAAAGGAATGGTGTTCCGAAGATGAAGACAAACAACACTAAATATATGATTGTGTACAGTAGAAACATGATGGCAGATAAAGGCCATATGGCCCATCCAGTCTGCCCATCCTCTGTAACCCTTAACTCTTCCTTTCCTACGTGATCCCACATGCTTATCCCATGCCTTTTTAAATTCTGACAGTCCTCGACTCCACAACCTCCACCGGAAGGCAATTCCACACCTCCACCACCCTTTCCGCGAAATAATACTTTATTAGATTACTCCTAAGCCTATTCCCGCTTAACTTCATTGTATGCCCCCTCGTTCCAGAGCTCTCCTTCAATCGAAAAAGGCTCACCTCCTGTATATAAATGCCCTTGAGATATTTAAACGTCTCTATCATGTCTCCTCTCTCCCTTCTCTCTTCCAGTGTATACATGTTGAAGTTCATAAGCCTGTCCCTATATTTTTTGCGTTCAAAACTGCTTACTAATTTTGTAGCTGTCCTCTGGACCGACTCCATCCTGTTTATATCTTTTCGTAGGTGCGGTCTCCAGAGCTGCACACAGTACTCTAAATGGGACCTCACCAGAGACTTATTCAGAGGCACAATTGCCTCCTTTTTCCTGCTGGTCATCCCTCTTTTTATGTACCCAAGCATCCTTCTGGCTTTGACCGACGCTTTTTCTACCTGTTTGGAAGCTTTAACGTCATCAGACAGAATCACCCCCAAGTCCATCTCTTTCTTTGTACACTGAATCACTTCACCCCCTATACTGTACCGTTCGCTCGGATTCTTGTGACCTAAGTGCATGACCCTGCATTCTTTGGGATTAAGTCTTAGTTGCCAATATCGGTCCATTCCTCCAGCTTCTCTAGGTCCTTCCTCATGTCATTCATACCCTCCAGGGTGTCTACCCTATTGCAGAGACAAACCTTACCAGACAGCCCTTCCTCAATATTGCTCACAAAGACGTTAAAAAGTGCCGGCTCAAGGACCGATCCCTGCGGTACTCCACTGACAACATCCTTTTCTATAGAGCAAGCCCCATTTACCACTAACCTCTCTTTCCTTCCATTCAACCAATTTTTAACCCAATCAGTTACTGTAGGTCTCATACCAAGGGTACTCAATTTATTTATCAGTCGCCTGTGCAGAACTATGTCAAAAGCTTGCTCGGGGAGGGGGGGGGGGGGCTTAAAGTAGATGAGCCTGAGAGGAGCAGAGGGTCTGTGAGGGACGATAGGGGAGAAGGTATTGGGATAGGTAAAGGGTTTGACCCAAATGTTAGATTTTGTGCACCAAAAGAAGTAGCTTATAGGAAGTTCTGAAAGAGACAGGCAGCCAGTTCTTCTTGTGGAGCAGGGGGTAATGTTATACCGTGAAGCACCAGTGAGAAAGTGTTGCTGCGTTTTGAACTAGTTTGAGTTTGTGAATGTCCTTTTTAGGGAGTCCATGAAGTAGAGCATTATAATAGTCAAGGGAGCTTAGTCAAGATCGGGAGGCGGGGCTGGTGGTTGGGGGGCAGGGATAGTGCTGGGCAGACTTGTACGGTCTGTGCCAGAGCCGGTGGTGGGAGGCAGGGATAGTGCTGGGCAGACTTATACGGTCTGTGCCAGAGCCGGTGGTTGGGAGGCGGGGCTGGTAGTTGGGAGGCGGGGATAGTGCTGGGCAGACTTATACGGTCTGTGCCCTGAAGAACACAGGTACAAATCAAAGTAGGGTATACACAAAAATTAGCACATATGAGTTATCTTGTTGGGCAGACTGGATGGACCATGCAGGTCTTTTTCTGCCGTCATCTACTATGTTACTATGGATGAAAGTATTAGGGAGTGAAGGACACAGTGCTGAGGGGGTGAACAAGTGTTGGACGGAGAACAGCATCTTTAGCTTAAAGAAGCAGCACCGAATAACATTAGTGATGTAAGGACGAAAGGTCAGGCTTCCGTCCAAGATAACGTCTAGAACCCTGACCGAGAGTACCAATGAAAGAGGAGTGTTGGCAATAATGATAGGGCAGGCTAGGAAAGAGAAGGCAAAGCTGGAATAAAGAAGACCTGTACATTTCTCGTAGCTCAATATAAGTTTATGACTTCGGAACTAAAGTAGCTGGGTGGAGGTAATGTTAAAGGGGTCAATCTGCAAGTTGCCATCCTCATAAACAAAAACAAGCCCTAGAAACTCTATGTAAAACTACAGGGGAGAAATGAAGATATTAAAGAGTAGAGGGGCCAAAACTTAGCCCTGGTGAACTCCGCATGATAAAGTATAGGAAATGGAGGCAGTGCCTAGATTATTCACATTGTTCGACCTGTGGGAGAGGAATGACTGAAACCAATTTTATTTATGTATTTATTCAAAATATTAAATATAGAGCTAGAGAGCAAAAATATATTAGAAACTGCACATCTGTGAATGCTCTTGCTGTATAGTAATGGATAGAGTCCAAGAAAGCAAAAGGGCAAGAACACCTTGTCAGTTCTACTTTTGTTATATTGTGAGCCACATTGAACTTGAATCCTATTTGAGATAATGTGGGATATAAAATGTCATAAATAAATTAGAAACTGCACATCTGTGAATGCTCTCACTGTATAGTTGTCACGGCCCTTACCTGCGCCGCCCTGCCCGCTGGGATGCCTCGCTCCGTGAGCAGGAGAGAGCGGGGTATCGCTGGCTGTGAGCGGCGGGTGCGGAGAGTTATGCCCGCCTCCTGGACGGCGCCGGTTCGCCGCTTTAGCGCTGTGGCGGCAGGAGAGCGCCGGCGCTGCCAAAATGGCCGGCGCTCACAGAACGGGGAAGTCTCTTCCGGGTGCGGGACCTGGGAGCATTGAGAACGCCCCTTCTGGGCTCGGATTGGCTGGTCACGGCGGTTCTCCGTCTACTCTCTGTGGCCAGCCTATCCAGAGCTCTGGGGTTGGTTGTCGGCTCCACCTCCCGGACAGCTGATGAGTATCTTCCTGATGGAGGGGGCTATTTAAGTGCAGAGGCTGGCAGAACTCTTTGCTTCGGCTTCTGCTTGCGGATTCCTGAGTTCTGTGTTTTGGATTGCTGCCTGGTTGTTTGAATCCCTGTTTGGACCTGGACTTTGCTTTTGCCTGCCGCCTGCCTTGAACCTCTGTTTGGACCTGGACTTTGCTTTTGCCTGCCGCCTGCCCTGAACCCTGTTTGGACCTGGACTTTGCTTTGGCCTGCCGCCTGCCTTGAACCTCTGTTTGGACCTGGACTTTGCTTTGGCCTGCCGCCTGCCTTGAACCTCTGTTTGGACCTGGACTTTGCTTTTGCCTGCCGCCTGCCCTGAACCCTGTTTGGACCTGGACTTTGCTTTGGCCTGCCGCCTGCTTTGTACCTCTGTTTGGACCTGGACTTTGCTTTTGCCTGCCGCCTGCCTTGAACCTCTGTTTGGACCTGAACCTTGGCTTTGGTCAGCTGTTTGCCTGCCATCCTGTGTTCCGCCCTGCCCTCCTTTGGAGGTTCCTGTCCTGTCTCTCCAGGTAAGATCAGAACTGTCTGGCTGCCAGACGTTGTTTGGCACAGGGGCTCACTTATCGTGGTATAGGCCTAACAGAAAGCCGAAGCCATGAGCTCACCAGACAAGCCTGATCTGACCGACTTGGCTCAAGCTTTTCAACAACAACAGGCCCAGCTCAACAGATTGTCTGGAGTACTGCAAGATGTGTGTTCTCAGATGTCAGCACAGCGAGCACCGGCTCCCGGAGCAAATAGGACATCTCCACCTCAGCCTGCCTTTCGTCTGCCTAAACCTCCCCGGTTTGACGGCACATCCTCCGCATGCCGCGGATTCCTGAACCAATGTCAAATGCTCTTTGACATGCAACCTGCTTCTTTTCCTACGGACAAACAAAAGATTACCTACATCATTTCATTACTCTCCGGTTCGGCCCTGGCATGGGCTTCACCCCTCTGGGAGCAGCAGGATCCTCTCCTTTCTGAACTAGGAGAATTCCTGCGTCGGTTCCGCATGGTATTTGATGTTCCAGGGCGCCCTTCCTCTGCTGCAGGAGAGCTACTACGGATTCAGCAAGGGAGCAGTTCGGTTGGAGCCTATGCTATTCGATTCCGCACCCTGGCGGCGGAACTTAAATGGAATCAAGAGGCTCTTACGGCCATTTTCTGGCAAGGCTTGAGTGGGCGCATTAAGGACGAGTTAGCCGGCCGTGAAATCCCTAGTACTCTGGACGCTTTAATTTCCCTAAGTACCCGGATTGATGTCCGCTTCCAGGAACGGGCACGAGAACAGGTTGCCTCTCGTCCGTCTCGCAGGTTTTACCCTCAAAGACAACGAACTGTCTCTCCTCAGGAAGCTGCGGTCCCGACGGCGGAGGGATCGGAAGTACCTATGGTGATTGGCAGGTACCGACTGTCAGCTGTTGAACGGGCCCACCGGAGGGAGAATAAACTATGTATGTACTGTGGGAAATCTGGTCACTTTGTGAAGGGGTGTCCCAACAAACCGGGAAATGCTTAGACCCTAGCCTTGTGGAGGGGGTGGTTTTGGGTCGATCAGGAACCCTTCCGGATAACTTAATGACAGTACCAATTATCTTACTCTGGCAAGAATACAGAATCAACACCCTAGCCTTGCTGGATTCGGGAGCAGGAGGCAACTTTATTGATGCTCGTCTACTTCAGGGCCTAGTTAGGCCGGTTATTCCCTGTAAACCAGCTCTTCAAGTAACGTCCATTCATGGCTCTACTCTGCCCCAGCCTATTACTCATCTCACTCTTCCGCTTCGGATGCAGGTGGGTCTTCTTCATCATGAGGAGATACAGTTTCTTATTTTACCCCAAGCCATTCATCCTGTAATTTTAGGCATGCCCTGGCTGCGGCTGCACGCGCCTTGCATAGACTGGCCTTCGGGAGAGATCAGCCAATGGAGTATGCGTTGTTTTGAGACCTGTCTGACACCAGTGCACCCTCCTCCTATTAATGTGCCAGCGCTACCTGGAGTCCTCCACCCCTGTGAGGCCTGTCTTCCGAAGGAATATGAGGAGTTTTCCGATGTCTTTGATGCCCGGGAGGCAGATTCCCTCCCACCCCATCGCCCTTTTGATTGTCCCATTGATTTGTTGCCCGACACGGTGCCTCCTAGAGGAAGATTATATGCCTTGTCCCGAGATGAATCTGCTGCCATGCGGGACTACATTCAGGATAATCTTCGTAAAGGATTCATTCGACCATCTTCTTCTCCGGCCGGGGCTGGGTTCTTTTTTGTCTCCAAAAAGGATGGGTCCTTGCGGCCCTGCATTGACTATCGAGGACTTAACAACATCACAGTCAAGAACCGTTATCCCCTTCCGCTTATCCCGGAGCTTTTTGATCAACTCCAGGGGGCAGTTATTTTTACTAAGTTGGATCTCCGAGGGGCCTACAACTTGATTCGTATCCGCCAGGGGGACGAGTGGAAGACTGCGTTTAATACTCACGAAGGCCATTTTGAGTATCGTGTCATGCCTTTTGGTCTTTGTAATGCTCCGGCTGTGTTTCAAGATTTCATCAACTTCATTTTCCGGGACCTCCTTTATTCTTCAGTCATTGTTTACTTGGACGATATTCTGATCTTCTCTGCTTCTCCTCAAGATCATCCCAGGCATGTGCGCACAGTACTTCAACGACTCCGGGATCATCGACTGTTTGCCAAGTTGGAAAAATGTGCGTTTCATCAATCCACTATTCCTTTTTTGGGACATATTATCTCTGCTGTTGGATTACAAATGGATCCTGCTAAACTGCAGGCTATCCGGGACTGGCCTCTTCCCCAAGGTCTCCGGGCTTTGCAGCGTTTCCTTGGCTTTGCTAACTACTACAGACAATTCATTCCCCATTATTCGCTACTCACGGCTCCTTTGACAGCTCTTACTCGGAAGGGGGCGGATGTCCGGCATTGGTCTCCTGCTGCCCTGCAGGCTTTTTCTGCCTTGAAGACGGCTTTCTTGTCTGCATCTGTGCTCCGTAGTCCTGATGTCACGAAGCCTTTCATCGTGGAGGTCGATGCCTCTGCTTTGGGGGTAGGGGCTGTGCTGTCCCAGACTGCTTCTTCTGGTAAGAGACATCCTTGTTTTTTTTTTTCCAAAAAGTTTTCGCCCGCTGAACGTAATTATACCATCGGGGACAGAGAGCTGCTGGCTCTGAAGCTCGCCTTTCAGGAGTGGCGATACCTGCTGGAGGGTGCTGCTCACCCTATTACAGTCATTACTGATCATAAAACCTGCTTTATTTGCAAGATGCCAAACGCTTGAATCCCCGGCAGGCCCGTTGGTCATTGTTTTTTGCACGTTTTACCTTTCACTTGGTGTTTCGTCCCGCAGAGAAGAATATACAGGCGGATGCCCTCTCCCGAGCTTTTGATGTACCTGAGGAACCTGAGGAGCTCTATCCTATGCTCAATCCTGCTTGCCTTTCCCCTACGGTGGGGGCTTCCGCCTGCCTCAAGACCTCTGTTCCTGCCCGGTCTCGTCGCAAGGTCCTTCAGTGGGGTCATTCTGCTGCTTTTTCGGGACATTTTGGGTTTCGTAAAACCTATCATCTTATTTCCCGTTATTTTTGGTGGCCCCACATGGCTCAGGAGATTCGGCAGTTTGTCTCTACATGTCCTACTTGTGCCCGTTCCAAGTCTTTGCCAGGCAAGCCGTGGGGGCTTCTTCAACCATTGCCTGTACCCTGCCTACCGTGGCAGGAGGTCTCGATGGACTTTATAACGGATCTTCCTTGTTCCAAGGGCAACACGATCATCTGGGTGGTGGTGGATCGTTTTTCTCGTATGGCCCACTTCGTACCCATGCGGTCCCTGCCATCCGCAAAGACTCTTGCGTCCCATTTTATCCAGCACATTTTTCGGTTGCATGGACTGCCGCACCGTATCATCAGTGATAGAGGGTCTCAATTCACCTCTAAATTTTGGAGATCGTTATGCTCAGCCTTTGGGGTTACCACGCATTTCTCTTCAGCTTACCATCCTCAGACTAACGGCATGGCAGAACGTACTAACCAGACACTTAAAGCTTTTCTTCGGGCCTTCACTAATGCTCGTCAAGATAATTGGACTGACCTCCTGGCCTGGGCTGAATTTGCCTACAACAATAGTTTCCATTCTGCTTCTCGGACATCACCCTTCTTTACTGTTTTTGGCCGTCACCCTCGTCTGCCGCCTCCGATTCCTTTGACTGAGGCCTCTCCACTGATCCAGTCTACTCTCACCACCATTCATGCAACTTGGAGGACGGTTCGTCAGCAGTTGGAGAGGGCGGCCGCTCGGTACAAGCAGTTTGCTGATCGGCGTCGCTGTGCCGCTCCCGTATTCCAGCCAGGACAGAGGGTATGGCTCAGTACCAAGTACCTCAAACTTCGTCTTCCCTCCCTTAAGTTTGCTCCTCGCTTCATCGGGCCATTTGCTGTGAGATCTAGAGTGGGGACGGTGGTCTATCGTCTTCACTTACCTGATAATCTTCGCATTCACAATGCTTTCCATGTGTCTCTGCTTAAACCTTGTAGAACTTCTCGCTGGCATCCTGCTCCAAAGAGGATTCGGGTTCCAGACTCTGACCCTGATCCGGAGTTCGAGGTAAAGGAGATTCTTGACTCTAAGATTCAGCGAGGTCGATTGTTTTACTTGATCTCGTGGAAGAACTTTGGACCTGAAGATAACTCCTGGGAGCCAGTTGATAATATCCTTGCTCCTGATTTGTTGCACGAGTTCCACTCTCGCTACCCTGCTAAACCAGGACCTAGACGGAGGAGGGGGGCTTACGGGGGGGGGGTACTGTCACGGCCCTTACCTGCGCCGCCCTGCCCGCTGGGATGCCTCGCTCCGTGAGCAGGAGAGAGCGGGGTATCGCTGGCTGTGAGCGGCGGGTGCGGAGAGTTATGCCCGCCTCCTGGACGGCGCCGGTTCGCCGCTTTAGCGCTGTGGCGGCAGGAGAGCGCCGGCGCTGCCAAAATGGCCGGCGCTCACAGAACGGGGAAGTCTCTTCCGGGTGCGGGACCTGGGAGCATTGAGAACGCCCCTTCTGGGCTCGGATTGGCTGGTCACGGCGGTTCTCCGTCTACTCTCTGTGGCCAGCCTATCCAGAGCTCTGGGGTTGGTTGTCGGCTCCACCTCCCGGACAGCTGATGAGTATCTTCCTGATGGAGGGGGCTATTTAAGTGCAGAGGCTGGCAGAACTCTTTGCTTCGGCTTCTGCTTGCGGATTCCTGAGTTCTGTGTTTTGGATTGCTGCCTGGTTGTTTGAATCCCTGTTTGGACCTGGACTTTGCTTTTGCCTGCCGCCTGCCTTGAACCTCTGTTTGGACCTGGACTTTGCTTTTGCCTGCCGCCTGCCCTGAACCCTGTTTGGACCTGGACTTTGCTTTGGCCTGCCGCCTGCCTTGAACCTCTGTTTGGACCTGGACTTTGCTTTTGCCTGCCGCCTGCCCTGAACCCTGTTTGGACCTGGACTTTGCTTTGGCCTGCCGCCTGCCTTGAACCTCTGTTTGGACCTGGACTTTGCTTTTGCCTGCCGCCTGCCCTGAACCCTGTTTGGACCTGGACTTTGCTTTGGCCTGCCGCCTGCCTTGTACCTCTGTTTGGACCTGGACTTTGCTTTTGCCTGCCGCCTGCCTTGAACCTCTGTTTGGACCTGAACCTTGGCTTTGGTCAGCTGTTTGCCTGCCATCCTGTGTTCCGCCCTGCCCTCCTTTGGAGGTTCCTGTCCTGTCTCTCCAGGTAAGATCAGAACTGTCTGGCTGCCAGACGTTGTTTGGCACAGGGGCTCACTTATCGTGGTATAGGCCTAACAATAGTAATGGATAGAGGACTTTCTAACCGTTAAATTCAGTTTAAACAAGTGAAACCTCAAGAGTCCAGGGTGGACTCTTGAGGTTTCACTTGTTTAAGTTGAATTTAACGGTTAGAAAGTCCTCTATCCATTACTATACAGTGAGAGCATTCACAGATGTGCAGTTTCTAATTTATTTATGACATTTTATATCCCACATTATCTCAAATAGGATTCAAGTTCAATGTGACACACACACTCACTCTTTCTCTCTCTCTCTTTCTCTTTAAGTGCATGTCGGATAAGCGCATGCTCTGTTTAACTGCATGCCGTACTTCAGTCCCGTTTTTGGTGCCATCAGTTTCTATGGGGACAAACTTCGTTTTAGCGCACCACTGATAAGTGCAAGATTCGCTTACATGCATGGTTTAGGACTGCTCCTCTGCAGGAAAGACTCCGCATAAGCGCATGCATGGAATATGGAAGCCGATTGGTGCGTGAGAAAAGGGGCGGTTGTTACGTCCCTAATCTGCTGTGTGGCCTGAACGGCCCGCTCAGCTTCGGTAGCGGTGGCCGGCCATGTTCGGTCCAGTCGCGATGGCCGGCTACACTTCAGGAATTGTGGTGTCCGGGCTTGATGGCTGGTCATTCCGGTCGCCGGCCATTGAAGCAGTCTTGCAGGTTGGGGTCCTCCCAGCCTTGTAGGTCGGCCATTTGGATTCGGTCCTGAATGCCGGCCATGTGGACTGGCGGCATTCCGGAAGTGAGGCTTGCTTCTGGCGCGGTTCTTTCGCCACGCCTGAGTGTGCAGGATTGTCCGCCTTTCGCTGCTGCTCCTTCTCTCTCCAGCAGCCGCCTATCCAGATCGTTCTCTCCAGCTGCTTGGAGTTACTGCTGATGAGAGGGCTATATAAGAGCCGCAGTCTCCCTCATACCTTGCTTCGGCTTCTATTGCTATAGAGGTTTGGTGCTCAATATCGTGTGCTTTGCTTTTCTGCCTTACCTGACTTCCGGTTTGACCCTTGGACTGAACTTGACTACCCGCTGTGTTGCCACCTGCCTAGACCCTTGGACTGAACCTGACTACCTGCTGTGTTGCTGCCTGCCCTGACCCTTGGACTGTACTCGACTACCCGCCAGCCAGGTCAGTGGCTGTCCAACCCTGTCTGTTCCCAAAGTTCTGGTGGCCACCTGCACCTGGGGGCTCAACCCCCGGGGAATGGTGGTCGCTTCCCAGGTGAAGCTAGGGGTTATCCGGCTGCCTGGCCGAGTACGGCGCTGCTCTTCTTCACCCGTGCTCAGTCGTGGCACAAGGGCTCACCACCCGGGTCATAACAGTAAGCCGAAGCCATGAGCTTGCCGGACAAACTGAGCTCTCCAACCTGGCTCAGGTTTTACAGCAGCAGCAGGCCTAGTTAAATCGCCTGTCCAGCGTTCTCCAGGATGTCTGCACCCAGCTGCCTGAGCTCCAGCAGCAACGTCCCGCCTCCCCACCGGGTCCGAGGGCGGAGGCTCCTGCTCCGCGTCTGCGGCTCCTAAAGCCGCCCCGTTTCGACGGAACCCCCTCAGCATGTCGGGGGGTTCCTAAACCAGTGTCAAATGCTATTTGAACTCCAACCTGAAGCATTCCCGTCGGAGAAGGTGAAGATCACCTATATAATCTCGTTGCTCTCAGGCTCCGCTTTAGCCTGGACATCTCCATTATGCTGTCGGATTTGGGGGAATTCTTGCGGCAGTTCCGAATGGTGTTCGATGTGCCTGGCCGCCCCTCATCTGCCTCAGGGGAACTGTTATGGATCCAGCAGGGTGCCGGAACCGTCGGGGCCTAAGCGATCCGGTTCCGAACCCTCGCTGCCGAATTTCGGTGGAATCAGGAGCAGTGGCGTAGCCAGACTGCCAATTTTGGATGGGCCTGAACCCAAAGTGGGTGGGCACAAAATTTTCTCTCTACCCCCCTCCCCCAGCAAAATTTAGTCACGCTAATCAGATGCATTTGTCACACAGGGTAAAGTGCTGCTTTTCAGTGCATCAGATTTCAGAAAATTTATTTAATTTATTTATTTAACACCCTTTTCAATGAGCTTTCAGAGGCCAAAACCTCCTGCCTCAGGTCAGTATAATGCTGTTACGGTATCCTCGCCTGACCTAAGGAAGGAAGTATTGGTCTCTGAAACTTCATTAACACAGGTACCATATTACTTTATCCTAAATTAAAAATAAAATTATTTTCTTTACCTTTCTTGTATGGCCATTTACTTTTTCTCATTGTGTCGCTCCCAGTCTCTAGATTCTGCTTTCCTTCGTTTTCGCTTAACTCTTCTGCCACGGTTTCCTGGCCATTTCTCATTTTTCTCTCCTTTTTCTTTGCTTTCTTCAATATTTTTCTGCCTCTCTCTCTCTGTCCTGATTTAATTCATTCTTACTATCCATTCTTTAATTTCCTTCATCTACTTATGGCTTTTCATCTTTTTCAAACCCTTGTTCTCCCCATGCCCCTTCCTCTTATTCTCCAGTCTTTCAGTACTCTCCTTTTCCGTCCAGCAGCTCTCTTCTTTCTCTCCCCATCCTTCCAGTAGTCTCCCCTCTTTCTTTCTGCATCCTTCCGTCCAGTGTCACCTTTCTCCCTACCCTTCCATCCAGCGTCTTCCCTCTTTCTTTCCCCATCCTTCCATCCATCTATCCTCTCTCCTGATCCTTCCATCTAATGTATCTCTCCCTCTTTCTAACCAGTGTCTCTGTATCACTCTACCCTTTTCTGTTCAGTGTCCCTTCTCTCTCCACATCCTTCCTGTCTCTCACCTTTCTCTGCATCCTTCCAGTCTCTCCCCTTTCTCTCCCCATCCTTCCATCCAGAGTCTCTCTCTCCATCCATCCGTTTTCCCCCTTTCTCTCCCCATCCTTCCATCCAGAGTCTCTCTCTCCATCCATCCGTTTTCCCTCTTTCTCTCCCCATCCTTCCATCTATTTTCTATCTTTTCTCCCCATCCTTCCATGTTTTCCCTCTTTCTCCCCATCCTTCCATGTTTCCCTCTTTCTCCCCATCCTTCCATGTTTTCCCTCATTCTCTGCCATCCTTCCATCTGTTTTTCCTCTTTTCTCCCCATCCTTCCATGTTTTCCCTCTTTCTCCCCATCCTTCCATCTGTTTTCCCTCTTTTCTTCGACGAGGCCCGCCCTGCATGCCAGCGCCAGCCCCCATTGCCGGCCACTGCTGCTTTTCCTGTTGAGCAGCAGGGCCGGCGCTACAAAAAGAAGAAGCGCTAACGGCGCTAAGGACCGTAGGACGAGAAATGTTTAAAAAAAAAAAAGCGCGGCACCGGCAGGCACTGTCTCGGCAGCCTTGAGGCATTGGCTGCTGAGGCATTGGCTGCTGGCTCGCAGGCTCCTCCCGCAGTATGAGATTATGGTAATGAAATGTAATTATTATTTTATATCTATTTTTATGTTTACTTGCTTTTATATTTGTTCTAATTGTTATATGATTGTTTGTTTTGTAGCCCCTGATGCAGCCCAGTGGGGCGAAACACGACCTGTATCAGGCTTGTTAATTTTTTATTGATCCATATCAATTAAATATTGTTTTCCACATATGTGTCTGCTTCGTTTGGTGTCCAACCAGAAAGAAGCCTGGATTCATGTTACACAGGCAACCATTGTGAACTGCTACAAGCGGGCAAGCTTTGTTAAGGATGTGGAGAGGGACGAAACAGGTGCAGCTGTTGCAAACGCGTCAGATGAAGAGGTTATTGACATCCCAGCCGGTGTTACTGAAGAGGAGTTTGATCACTATGTAGCTGTTGATTACAATCTACAAACAGCTGACGACAGCACTGATGTTGAGATATGCGCCTACATGCGGGCAATGGCTGATGATGAAACAGATGATGAAATGAGCAGCGAGGCACATGCTGACCAAATTCAACAACCACCTGTCACTTTTGCAAGAGTGCTGGAGGCCACTGGATGTTAGTGCTATGACAGTTATTACCGTCTGGCAGACATAGTCTATGGAACTCACAGTCACAAGAGTGTACAGAGGACTATGACTGATTACTTCAAGTAAGCCTAAAGTCAGTTAACGGAGACTGTATACTGTACGTATAATAAACAGTACTGTACATATGTTTATCAGATGTCAAGCTTCTTTGGGTCGCAACGGTGAAGTGCACGTTCCTGTTAACTGCATGTATTTCGTTGGTCCCAGACGCTTGCACTTAAGCGGATTGCACTGTGTGTGTGTATATATACCCACAATGAATATTCATGAGAGAGATTTGTATTCATTGCCTCCATTGTATGTAAATCTATCTCCTACATATTCATTGTGGACATCCTGAAAACCTGACTGGCTGGGGTGCCTTCAGGATCAGGTTTGGGAACCACTGGCCTAAAGCATGCGAGATTGATATTGGTTTTGTGATGTCGCCAGATATGTTCTGCCCACTTCAGATGGTGTTTAAGAAGGCAGAGATAACTGCAATACTAGGGTTTGTTGAAATGGTGTGAAAGATTCTTTTTGGGTGGAACTATGTCATCGATCACTGCATGAAGGATTGAATCCCACATGACTAATTAGTTTTGATACAGAGAGAGATGTCAATTCAGGTGGGAAACCTTTTCCGGAGATACGAAGGTGGTAGAACAAGAGGACATGAAATGAGATTGAAGGGGGGCAGACTCAAGAAAAATGTCAGGAAGTATTTCTTCACGGAGAGAGTGGTGGATGCTTGGAATGCCCTCCCGCGGGAGGTGGTGGAGATGAAAACGGTAACGGAATTCAAACATGCGTGGGATAAACATAAAGGAATCCTGTTCAGAAGGAATGGATCCTCAGGAGCTTAACCGAGATTGGATAGCAGAGCCGGTAGTGGGAGGCGGGGCTGGAGGTAGGGAAGCGGGGATAGTGCGGGGCAGACTTATACGGTCTGTGCCAGAGCCAGTGGTGGGAGGCGGGAGTGGAGGTTGGGAGGCAGGGATAGTACTGGGCAGACTTATACGGTCTGTGCCAGAGCTGGTGGTGGGAGACAGGGATAGTGCTGGGCAGACTTATACGGTCAGTGCCAGAGCCGGTGGTGGGAGGCGGGGATAGTGCTGGGCAGACTTATACGGTCTGTGCCAGAGCCGGTGGTTGGGAGGCGGGGCTGGTGGTTGGGAGGTGGGGATAGTGCTGGGCAGACTTATACGGTCTGTGCCCTGAAGAGCATAGGTACAAATCAAAGTAAGGTATACACAAAAAGTAGCACACATGAGTTTTCTTGTTGGGCAGACTGGATGGACCATGCAGGTCTTTTTTCTGCCGTCATCTACTATGTTACTATGTAAGAGGGCTGAGAGTTAGGGGATCAGTTGTGTTGAAGCAGGAAGAGATTGCGTGACTGGCCTGTGGAGATAGTTGGAGAGATGGAAGGGAAAGATGAACTGAAATCATAGCATCTTCTGACCAAAGAATGAAGAGCAAAGAGAAATTAGAAAGAGAAAAAAAAAAAGAGTCTGAGTGGTGAGTAAGGACCAGCTCCAGTGTATTACCTGCAGTGTGTAGGGAATGACACATGTTGAAGATCAAGGTTTTCAATCAGTGAGAGAACAAAGATGATCATGGGGTCTAAAAGTATTAAAAACATGAAAATTCAAATTCACTGTGATTAGAAGGTTGGGAAGCCTGACCACCGTATTATTCAGAGTTTGAACAAGTGAATCCATTCTTTATATATTTTTATTACTACATCTAATTCTTGTCAATTAACTTGTCTTGGAGAATTTAAATAAACTGTAGTCCTACAAGGTACGTTTACTCTCCTATTTCAATACTTCCAGGCTCGTCTATCCAACGGTGAGCTATAATAGTGAAAAGAACACTTATCTTTTCAATTACTACTAGATGTAGTAATAAAATATATAATATAAAGAATACATTGGAAGGTGCTTGATGCTGTCTGGTACTGGAAGGTTTTTTTCTGGCCGATGATGAAGAGAGGATCGAATTGATCTGTTTAGCTCTATAGATATGGTATATCCCAGAGCTCTTTGAGGCCTTTTTCTTTCCAAATCAGAGACTTACAGGGTCAGAGAGCGTCCATATGGACTCCAAGCTAGGGTCTATCCTATATATATGGGATTTTGTTTTGATTTATATTCTAGCAATTTATTATTCCCAACCCTTTATGAAACATTTAGTGGATTCTACAACTTTCAAAGTATGATCCACAAGTGGTTTCTCGTTAATTTGTCTCTTGATTGCACTTTTATGCTCCATTATCCTGATATTTAATCTTCTCTTTATCTTTCCAATATAATCCTGACCACAGGGGCATAACACAGCATACACAACACCCTCAGTCTTGCAGTTAGAGAATTGCTTGAGAACAAACCTTTCACCAGATGATGGATCAATAAAAACATTAGTGTTCATATTGACTATGCACACTAAATAGTTTCCACACTGGAAAATGTCCCATTGGGAGTTTCCTAATTGTTTCTCATCCCAGTCTTAGGTACAAGGCACACCATTGCTCTGGTTTGTGGAGGTAAGGCAGACGGTACAAGCATATCTCGTAGATTTCTCTCACTCTTGTATGCTATCATTAGTCCGTTGCCAGAAAAAGGTTTTACATTTTGTACAATATACCAATGTTTAAAAATCTTTACAATACAAATTGACGTGTGTAAATGGCAATGTGAATACAACCTTATTGGTACTTTTCTTTTCTACTGGTTTAAACAAGACATCCCTATTACAGACAAGTGTTTTCTGGAAACATTTTTCAACATACGAGGCAGGATACACTGTTTCCCTGAACCTTGTCTTCATATCATGAGATCTCCTTTTAAAAGTTACAGTAACTGAGCATAACCTTTTCAAACACAAAAAATTGACTCTAGGGAAGATTTATCTTAAGCAGAGGCATAGCTATGTGGGTCGCCAGGAGAATGGCTACTCCCTCAAATGGACTTTTGCCGGTACCTATTTTTCACATGATCTGTTGCGTTAAGGTATGCGCCAGCACTGTTGGCAGTCCGCTCTCCGCTCCCCCACACGGCCTCAGCCTGGATACACTACTGGTCTTGGGGTTATATACCAGGAGTGATATGATACAGACGTTCAAATATTTGAAAAGTATTAATACATTAAACCTATTCCAGAGATGGAAAGGCGCTGCAACTAGAGGACATGAATTGTGGTTTAAAGGGGGCAGATTCAAGAACAATGTCAGGAAGTGTTTTTTCAAGGAGAAGGGTGGTAGATACCTGGAATGCCCTCCCGTGGGAGGTGGTGAAGATTAAAACGGTAACAGAATTCAGAAATGCATGGGATAAACACAGAGGAATCCTGTTTAGAAGGAATTCATCTAAAGAAGTTTAGCAGAGATAAGGAAGCAACATCGGTAATTGGGAAGCAAAGCTAGTATTGGGCAAACTTTTACGGTCTATGCTCAGATTATGGCTGGACAGATTCAGTTTCAGCTTCAGAAGTTGGAGAACAAGGACAGTGCTGGGCATACTTCTTTGATCTATGCCCTGAAAATGGCAAGGACAAATGAAGACCAGGTATACTTATGAAGTGTCATACCTTAGGTAATTAGTTTATCTTATTGGGCAGACTAGATGGACTATATAGGTCTTTATCTGCCGTCATCTACTATTTTACTACGTTACTATGATTTGCTGTGACAACTATGAAATTTCAGATACGTAACATAGTAACGTAGTAGATGACGGCAGAAAAAGACCTGCACGGTCCATCCAGTCTGCCCAACAAGATAACTCATATGTGCTACCTTTTGTGTATACCATACTTTGATTTGTACCTGTGCTCTTCAGGGCACAGACCGCATAAGTCTGCCCAGCACTATCCCCGCCTCCCAACCACCAGCCCTGCTTCCCAACCACTGGCTCTGACACAGACCGTATAAGTCTGCCCAGCTCTAGCCTCGCCTCCCAAACACCAGCCCCGCCTCCCAACCACTGGCTCTGGCACAGACCGTACAGGTCTGCCCAGCACTATCCCCGCCTCCCAACCACCAGTCCCGCTTCCCACCACCGGCTATGGCACAGACCGTATAAGTCTTCCCAGCACTATCCCCGCCTCCCTACCACCAGCCCCACCTCCCGATCTTGACTAAGCTCCTGTGGATCCATTCCTTCGACACAGGATTCCTTTAGGCTTATCTCACGCATGTTTGAATTCTGTTACTGTTTTCATTTCCACCACCTCCCGTGGGAGGGCATTCCAAGCATCCACCACTCTCTCCGTGAAAAAATACTTCCTGACATTTTTCTTGAGTCTGCTCCCCTTCAATCTCATTTCATGTCCTCTCGTTCTACCATCTTCCCATCTCTGGAAAAGGTTCATTTGCGGATTAATACCTTTCAAATATTTGAACGTCTGTATCATATCACCCCTGTTTCTCCTTTCCTCCAGAGTATACATGTTTAGCTCAGCAAGTCTCTCCTTATAGGTCTTGTAACGCAAATCCCATACCATTCTCGTAGCTTTTCTTTGCACCGCTTCAATTCTTTTTACATCCTTAACAAGATACGGCCTCCAAAACTGAACACAATACTCCAGGTGGGGCCTCACCAACGACTTATACAGGGGCATCAACACCCCCTTTCTTTTGCTGGTCACACCTCTCTCTATACAGCCTAACGACCTTCTAGCTAAGGCCACCAACTTGTCACACTGTTTCGTCGCCTTCAAATCCTCAGATACTATCACCCCAAGATCCCTCTCTCCGCACGTGCCTAACACATACGTGTTAACATCCGTTGGCTTATGATAAATGCCGGTATCAAATTTTTCTTCATTGTTGCAAATCTAGGAACGGCACACTTTTCTGTTATAGTGTATTTGAAATTTCAGATTTCTGTGTAGACAGTTCAACCATTTATGAAAATCTTTAAACTTTTCTAGATCATAAAAGATGTCATCAATATGCATTTTCCAAAGTAATACATTATTCTCATATTCATGTTCAGAAATAAATTTTTTCTCAAAATGGCCCATATATAAATTTGCCACAGAGGGGGGCCATCGTTGCCCCCATGGCTGTACCTTTCCCATTAAAAGCAAAATAGTTCTTGGTGCTTAAGTTGCAAGTTCAACTATAAATTCAGTAGCAACCCTCTAATAAACATCTCTTTGTATAATGTATTATTTCTATGGTTTCTTTTTGGGGTATGTTGGTATGCAAGGATTCAGCATCAAGTATTGCTTTAACTGCTTGGGGTATTTCTGAGAAGTTCTTAGAGAAGAGGACATTTCTCTGCATTAACAGATAGAATCTAACAGCCACTGCAGGTTCTAATTTAGTATTAAGGGCGAATGAGAGAGAGAGAGAGGGAAAAGCAAGCAGGACCTAGTTTAGTATTAAGAGTAGAATAAAAAGAGAGAGAGAGAGAGAAAAGCAAGCATCATTAATTAGTTGCCATAGTGTACAAACACTTCCCATAGTTTTAAACTGAACATTTCTCTAGAAATAGGCATTTTCCCCATAGTTTTAAACTGAAACCTTTTCTAGAGGTAGAAACTAAACAGCCCAAAGCTCCTTTGTTCTAAAAGGCAGTTATTTTCTGTTCCTTGGCTGCTGGAGAGTTAGCTCATCCAGTGACCTCAATTAAGTGATAATTAAGGTGTGTGGAAGTAGAATATTTGCATAGGTTGCTGAATCAGCTTCAAAGAGCCTGTTTAAAAGAGGCCCCTTAGTTTCAAAACCATATAAAGAGGAAAGGTCCCACTTTCTTTCTGAGAAGTTCTGAGAGAAGAGGACATTTCTCTGGTAAGTGAACGCTACTTTGATTTGTGCTTTGGGAACTTAAAGATTGGGGTTTAAAGGAGGAATTGTAGGTTAGTGTTAGGCAAAAATAAAAATATAAAAAGCAAATTTGAACAACTAATCTCCATAGTCTTTTCCACTTAGTTTTAAAAGCTTTGTACCACAGCATTAACAGATAAAAATCTAACAGCCACTGCAGGATCTAATTTAGTATTCCCACCCACCCTCCCCTAGGACAACTCTTCATTTATAGTCAGTTATTGTAATTAGAGTAACAAGCAAGGAGTGCTCTTAGAGTGCTCTTACAGAGTTTTAAATACATTTCATTACCATCTAAGAAGGAAACACTAAATAAATCATAAAATATACTATATAAACTAAAAGACACTTTTATATTAGGCTAATATCCTTAATACTGTAGCAAGTTTTAAATTATTGAAAAACTCAAAACCACTAAGATGGAATCAGCAGTCCAGCAGCGAGAGGGGTGCTATCCAGTCTTTTGCATTGAGTGTCACATGTATGATTATCTCCCAATTGGTGAGATGTCATATGTGTGTGCCAGATGCAAAGAGCTCCTATGAAAAATTGGGTATAATAGACATTACTGAGACCTGGTGGAAGGAGGATAACCAGTGGGACACTGTCATACCGGGGTACAAAGTATATCGTAGTGATAGGGTGGACCGGACTGGTGGAGGGGTAGCATTGTATATTAACGAGAGCCTTGACTCAGATAGATTACAAATTCAGCAGGACACAAATCACACCTTTGAATCATTGTGGGTTGAAATTCCATGTAAAAAAGGGAAAAGGACTGTGATAGGAGTGTACTACCGTCCGCCTCGCCAGGATGAGCAGGTAGACGCAGAAATGATAAAAGAAATCAGAGACGCAAGCAAAATGGGCAATATGATAATAATGGGTGATTTCAATTATCCAAATATAGACTGGGTAAATGTAACATCGGGACACGCTAGAGAGGTACAATTCCTTGATGAAATCAAGGACAGCTTTATGGAGCAACTGGTGCAGGAGCCGACAAGAGAAGGAAAAATTCTAGACTTGGTCCTTAGTGGAGCGCATGATCTGGTGAGGGACGTTATGGTACTGGGGCCGCTTGATAACAGTGATCATAATATGATCAGTTTGATATCAACCTTGAAGTAACTATACATAGGAAGTCAAATACGTTAGCGTTTAACTTTAAAAAAGGAGACTATGATAAAATGAGAAGAACGGTGGAAAAAAACTTAGGGGGACAACTGAGAGGGTAAAACCTATACAACAGGGATGGACGCTGTTCAAAAATACCATCCTGGAGGCCCAGGCAAACATATTCCACTAATTAGAAAAGAAATACGGAACTCCAAAAGAGAGCCGGCCTGGTTGAAAAGTGAGGTGAAGGAAGTTATTAGGGCTAAAAGAAATGCCTTCAGAAAATGGAAGAAGGAACCGTCTGAAAATAACAAGAAGCAGCATAAGGAGTGTCAAAGCAAATGTAAGGCGCAGATAAAGAAGGCCAAGAGGGAGTACAAAAAAAAGATAGCATTAGAGGAAAAAAAAAACATAGTAAAAAAATTTTTTCGGTATATTAAAAGCAGGAAGCCAGCAAAAGAATCGGTTGGACCGCTGGATGACCGAGGGTTAAAAGGGGCGATCAAGGAAGACAAAGACGTAGCGGAGAGATTGAATGAATTCTTTGCTTCGGTCTTCACCGAGGAAGATATGGGTGGGATACCGGTGTCGGAAATGATATTTCAAGTGGACGAGTCAGAGAAACTTACTGACTTCACGGTAAACCTGGAGAACGTAATGGGGCAGTTCAGCAAACTGAAGAGTAGCAAATCTCCTGGACCGGATGGTATTCATCCTAGAGTACTGATAGAACTGAAAAATGAGCTTGCGGAGCTACTGCTAGTTATATGCAATTTATCCTTAAAATCGAGCGTGGTACCGGAAGATTGGAGGGTGGCCAATGTAACACCCGTTTTAAAAAAAGGCTCCAGGGGAGAACCGGGAAATTATAGACCGGTGAGTCTGACGTCGGTGCCGGGGAAAATGGTAGAGGCTATTATTAAAAACAAAATTACAGAGCACATCCGAGGGCATGGATTACTGAGACCGAGTCAGCACGGCTTTTGTGTGGGGAAATCTTGCCTGACCAATTTTCTTCAATTCTTTGAAGGAGTAAACAAACGTGGACAAAGGGGAACCGGTTGATATTGTGTATCTGGATTTCAAAAGGCGTTTGACAAGGTACCTCATGAAAGGCTACAGAGGAAATTGGAGGGTCGTGGGATAGGAGGAAAAGTCCTATTGTGGATTAAAAACTGGTTGAAGGATAAGAAACAGTGGGGTTAAATGGTCAGTATTCACAATGGAGAAGGGTAGTTAGTGGGGTTCCTCAGGGGTCTGTGCTAGGACCGCTGCTTTTTAATATATTTATAAATGATTTAGAGATGGGAGTAACTAGCAAGGTAATTAAATTTGCTGATGACACAAAGTTATTCAAAGTCATTAACTAGCGACAGGATTGTGAAAAATTACAGAAGGACCTTACGAGACTGGAGACTGTGCGGCTAGATGGCAGATGACGTTTAATGTGAGCAAGTGCAAGGTGATGCTTGTGGGGAAAAAAGAACCCAAATTATAGCTACGTCATGCAAGGTTCCACGTTAGGAGTTACTGACCAAGAAAGGGATCTGGGTGTCGTCGTCGATAATACACTGAAACCTTCTGCTCAGTGTGCTGCTGCGGATCGGAAAGCGAATAGAATGTTGGGTATTATTAGGAAAGGTATGGAAAATAGGTGTGAGGATGTTATAATGCCGTTATATCGCTCCATGGTGCGACCGCACCTTGAGTATTGTGTTCAATTCTGGTCGCTGCATCTCAAGAAAGATATAGTGGAACTGGAAAAGGTGCAGCGAAGGGCGACTAAAATGATAGCGGGGATGGGACGACTTCCCTATGAAGAAAGACTAAGGAGGCTAGGGCTTTTCAGCTTGGAGAAGAGATGGCTGAGGGGAGTACATGATAGAGGTATATAAAATAATGAGTGGACTGGAACAGGTGGATGTGAAGCATCTGTTCACACTTTCCAAAAATACTAGGAGTAGGGGGCATGCGATGAAACTACAGTGTAGTAAATTTAAAACTAATCGGAGAAAATATTTCTTCACCCAACGCGTTATTAAACTCTGGAATTCGTTGCCAGAGAATGTGGTGAAGGCGGTTAGCTTGGCAGAGTTTAAAAAGTGGTTAGATGGTTTCTTAAAGGACAAGTCCATAAACCGCTACTAAATGGACTTGGGAAAAATCCACAATTCCAGGAATAGCATGTATAGAATGTTTGTACGTTTGGGAAGCTCGCCAGGTGCCCTTGGCCTGGATTGGTCGCTGTCGTGGATAGGATGCTGGGCTCGATGGACCCTTATTCTTTTCCCAGTGTGGCATTACTTATTTACTTATTCCAGTTATTTCGTGGTCCCAAAGAAGGGGAAGCTCCTTTCATCCCATCCTGAACCTCAAGGGATGAATGTGTGTCTCCGAATATAGCATTTCCACATAGAGATTCTCTGCTCTGTGATCTCACTTTGGTACATCCGGAAGACTTTTTGACCTCTTTGGCAGGGCATTCCCTCATGGATCAAAACAAGCAGTATCTCTGCTTTTGTGTGCTGAGGTGCCATTATCAGTTTCAGGCCCTCCCTTTTGGGTTCACCTCTGCTCACCTCACCGGTGGTGCATGTGAGGTACCAAAGCGTTCGGGTTCATCCTTATCTGTACTGTACGGTTGGTTGATCTGAGCTGGCTCAGAATTGGAGGCCATTTCCCTCCTGGAGATTCTGGGCTGGGTGGGGAATTGGGTTGAGTCACCTTCTTCCTACCAAAGTCTTAGAGTACCTGGGAGTGTGATTTGGCATGGCCTGAGAAATGTTTTCCTTCCTGCCAGTTCCCAGGGTGTGGGGTTATCTGCAACTTCACTCTATGGCAGAGACTTTGGAGGGTGGTGCCTTAGGCCTGAGTATATATGCAGCCGCTACAGTCTGCTCTCTTGGCCAGCTGGGCCCCAGTCTCTCAGGACTTCAATTGCCTGTTACTGCTTCCAGCCAAGGCCAGGGTCAGTCTGGACTGGTGGGACAGTCCTGACCATCTCTTTTGGAGAGTGGTGTTATTGCTGGAATCACCAGAATGTGGGTGGTGGTCACCACGATTTCGAGTCTCCTAGGGTGAGGAGCCCACTGCCTGGGCCAGGTGGTGCAGGGAACTTGGTCCTCTCTGAAAGCTTCCTGGTCCATCAACCTCCTGGAGACTCAGGTGATACATGTGGTGTTGCTGGACTTCCTCCCCCTGGTCCTGGAGAAAGTGGTCCATGGCGGTAGCCAAGATTAACAAACAAGTAGGATGATCAGATATGCATGTGGGAATCTTAAGGGCTGCCTTCTAACAAAAATGGAAAATGACCAACTTGTCAACATTTGGGACAACATATCTATGAAGGGCAAAAGCCTTTTTCTACTTTTTTTTTTTTTTTGTGGTGTGAGGGGAGAAGGAGGAATAAGGCAACTCGAAACAAATCTTGCTCTGGCGGCACAGTGTTAAACTCTCATAACAACCGTGAAAGACAGACTGGCCTAACCTATTTTGCATCGGAAGGCACTATCCAAACAGTATAAATTATTAGAAGTCCATTTTGCAGCCTTAAAAATTTCCTTTAAAAAAGAAAAAGCTAATCTCAAACATGCAACTGGTACAGAATATGACTCTCGTATAATCTTTGAGCTGTGGTCATTTCATTTATGCATTATTAGTTTGTCACCATTTTCTGATTAAATATTTATTGTTAGGTGACATTTTGGGTTTTCTTTACATCCTCATCTATCATTAAACCTCTGTGGGCATAATACAAGGAAATGCAAAATGTGCTATTCAGTTAGAGGGGATATGTTCATTTACAGCAATCCCAGATCTGTTCATGTCACAAAAAGGAAAAAAAGAAAGAATGAAGGAAAATGTTCAGTAGATTTTTTGTTTTTAAAGAACTTGAGTTAACACCAGGGAAAAGATGAGGGTTTTCTTGCAAACCAAGTTGTATATATACTATTCACTCCTTTGAGCATGGGGGATCAGGGAAAAATGATGGTATAATAACTAGTTGATGAAGACTGAAGTTTGATACAACCTTATTTTTTTTCTTATTCTTTGTGAATTTGATCATTCACCTTTCCTCCCCCCCTCCCCCCCCCCCCCCCCCCCCCCCCCCCGCAGATCTGGCACCTGAGCTTGCATCTCCTCTTTCTCTGCACTGCATTATCTTCTCCTCCTGAAGCACTCTGAAATTTCCTTTAAGGCAGTTCTGTTTCTCAACAGCTTGAAGCCTCTCTGTGTAGCGTCCTGCCTCCTCTGACAGAACTTCCTGTCTCCGGCTAGCAGGAGGCTACAGTGAGAGGGCACCAGGCTGACCTGAAACAGCGTGCTTTTCAGCATTGCAGCCTTGAAGGCAAGTTCTGAGGGCTGTAATAGGGAAGTAGAGGGACAGTGAGGGTGAAAGAATTTGGAGCACATGGTGGGACTGCAGGAGAGAAAGAGAATCCAGAGTGAGGCTTCAGGCGGATGAGAAACAGCATTCTTTCAGCACTGCAGCCTTAAATGCAAGTTTGGAGGGCTGTGAGGGGGGGGGGTAGATGGAGAGTGAGGGTGAAAGACGTCTGAGCACTGGGGGGGGGGGGGGGGGGGGAGCTGCAGGAGAAGAAGAGATGCTTGAGTGTAGGAAAAGGGGAGATGCAAGTTGATATGCCAGGACCTGTGGGAAAAGGGAGAAGAGAGAGAGAGAGATGTGGACTACTTTGGGGGTAGGGTTTGAGAGTGATAGATACCAGAAATAGGGGATAGAACAAACAAAGAAGGGAGATGGTGCCCTTAGAGGGGAGGGAAGGGAAGAGAGAAGGGAGGAACCGGTTATAGCTGAGATGGTCTCTCTGTCCAGCCTTTTGGGGGGTAGAAGCTTCCTCAAGGTCCAGGTCCTGTACTGTTGGTTGTAGCGGGTTATAAGATCATAATGTAATGTGACATGGTGCTTGGTGGTAAAGAACAACAGTCTGGTGGACAGACTCAGCAGGGTAATTGAAATCCACACAAGTGGTCACTCTTCATGGACGTAGCCTAGGACAGTGATGGCGAACCTTTCAGAGACCGAGTGCCCAAACAGCAACCCAAAATCTAATTATTTATTGCAAAGTGCCAACAGGGCAATGTAACCTGAATAACAGGTAGGTCACGTGATGACGCGTTGAAGAACAGACACGTTCAAGGAGAGCTCCTGGGCCCCAACAGCCTGAACAGCCTTAAAAACAGCTGCACAAGTTGATCTTAAACGATAAAGATATCGGACAATTGATAAAAGATTATAATAAAGGAGCAACGGGAAAAATCTAACCCTGATGGCAGCTAAATCCACACGGAAGCAAGACGACAAAGTAAGGGTGGCAGAAAATTCTAAAATGGCAGACTCAGAGAATGGAGGGCCGAGTTCAGAGAGTTCCGCGTGGGTGGCAGAAATTGTCACAGAAGGCACCCAAGCTTTGAACCAGACTTGGATCAAAAGTTCCAGGGGATTGCTACTAAACTAGAGGCGCTGGATGAGAAAATGGAGGCTGTTAAAGGAGAATTTACAGCGTCCTGTCAGCATATCTCCGACTTGGAGGACCGGGTACAGCAGATGGCTACCGACAAAGATGCACTGCAGGCGAAGGTAAAAGACCTGGAATACAAGTTGGATGACATTGAAAACAGATGGCGGAGGGGAAACCTTCACTTAGTAGGATTACCGGAGAACATCTCGGACAGCGAATTGAGGACCTTTTTAGAGGAATGGCTCACTGTCACGTTACAACTGCAATCGTCGGCGGGGCCTCTCAGAATTGAACGGGCGCATAGACTGGGACCGAGACGCCTGGATGAGGCTAGACCGCGGGTAGTCATCAAACTATTGATTTACGTCCATAAAGTGGAAATACTAAGAGCGAACCGAACAAAAGGCCCCTTAAAGTATGAAACCAAAACAATTCTCTGCTTTCAGGATTTCTCCTCCAGAGTCGCCGCACTCAGACGAGCTTACTCACCAATCTGCTCTGCTTTGCATCAAAAACAGGTCCAGTTCGCGCTACTATACCCAGCGAGATTTTTTCAGACGGGAAAACATCTTTTTTTGACACTCCAGAGGCAGCTCGGAACTTTCTGAAGCTATGATAGCCATTATAGCAAGATATGATACAACGTGAGGATAACGAGACCGACGGAACTGGAAATTAGAAACGCAAACTTTGGATTATTCCGTTTGGGATGACTGGAGCGAATAGCCCACGAACGAATTAATAACCATTCAGCATAAAGAGATAAGGATCTGGGACAGACTTGTTAACAGAGCCTAATATGCGGAGGATGGTTAGAACCGATAAGATCTCATAGGTGATATCTGGAACTGACTGTGAGATCTCCCCATGCCCTGAAGAAATGAACTAGTAGATCGAATTTGCTGATCAACATCCTGAGACTGGCAGATGAAACCTGGGACATCTTGATCGTGTGTATGGTTAAAGATGTGACTAAAGACTTAATTTAATAGGATGTTAAGTATACCAGGGATGAATGATTAGACTGCAATCGGAGATAGGGGATAATGACATGGAAGAACTACTAAATAGCTCTAAGGACTAACAACTCAAGCAGGTCAAATTTGTTGTAAGTTTGAACTCTTAAAACTCTTAAAAGCTCCTACTAGGTACAGGTGTCATGAGGAATACATCCGGATGGAGGGGGAGGGATGATAATATGGAGGAGATGGGAAGCAGTAATAAGTAGGGTAGGCAAGCACAGGATAGGACACTTAAGAGTTAAAGATGTAAAGCTTTTGATTAATATAATTCTGTAACGCTATTATAACTCCACACACAGAAGAAGGATAGGTAGAAGGACTACAATAGCGAAATGGGAAGGGGATGGCTGATTGGGGGGGAGGGGGGGAGAGTCTCCTCGGGGGACCTAAAAGATAAGGCCGGGCATGGATAATTCGTGCTTAGGCAAACCTCGTGAGAGGTTATATAGGATTCTAGGTGATAAGGCAGACGGAAGGGAAGGAATAGAGGGGTGGGGGGGCAGGGGAACAAGATGGTCAAGAGGGAGGGGCTTGGGTGGATTCGGCTCTGTGTGGTCGGGAGGGGGGCGCAACGGTGGCACTTAGGGACGGGACAATAAACACCTCAAGAAATGTTTATGTTGCGGATCAGGCAACCGTGTAGGGATTAGAGGCTGGACTGACTCCTCTGATTCGACAAAAATATAAATCCTTGATTGAGAAAGATCTTAAAGGGGAAGGATGAGGCCCTTGAAATTCATTTCTTGGAATGTGGGAGGGGTAACAGCCCCGATCAAACGCCAAAAAATCTTACAACTTTTAAATAGGCAAACAGCAGATATAGTTTTCTTACAGGAGACGCATCTGACATCGACAGAACATGCTAAATTTAATAAATGGTGGGTGGGGCATATCTTGGAAGCGCCAGCACAGCATAGGAAAGCGGGAGTGATGATACTCTTTAGGAAAACGCTGGAATTACAGATCCGAAATTGTTGGCATGTGGAGGATGGTAGATATATTATAGCCAAAGTAATGATCAATAAACAGGAGTTTTTGCTAGCAAATATATATGCCCCCAATGTTTATGATCGGGCCTTTTATAGATCGCTGGTTCACAAAATAGCCAAACAAGAAAATGCTCCAGTCATTATGGGAGGAGACTTTAATGGGGTGTAGAATCCGAGTATAGATACATCGAGAGGACAGAGGGCTAGCAGAGAATTGGATTTAAAAGGAATCCCAATGCTATGTGAGATCTTAGATTTAATTGACGTATGGAGAATGCTGCACCCGACTGAAATGGAATACACACGTATTTCCAGAGCACACTCTTCCCAATCCCGAATAGATTACTGGCTCCTATCTAAAACCCTCTTTTCCAAGGTGCAAGATGCAGGTATTGGACCATATGGGGTTTTGGATCACGCCTATATCTGGTGGACCTTGAAGGCTCCAACAGGAGAAGGCAGAGGGCTTACCTGGCAATTTCCCCTAGGCCTGGTACATGATAATAACTTTCAAGAACATATAATGCATCACTGGGCAGAATTCCAACTGCACAACGCTGCTCACCAAACAGATCCAATTTTGTTTTGGGAAACAGCAAAAGCGGTTCTCAGGGGAGTGATAATAGCTTACTCGAGTCACAAGCGGAAGATGAGAGACAAGGAAATCTTGCGTTTAGGCTACCAAATCGGGAAAGCTCGAAGACAGTGGGGCACCAGGCAGACTTTACAAAATAAAGAACATGTATTAGCGCTCCAAGCTTCCCTTAATACTTTGCTGCATGAACGAGCAATGAAATCCATACAGTATTATAAATATCAATTTTACCTGCATGGCAATAAGCAAGGGAGAATGCTGGCTAACCTGGTGAACTGGAAAATGGGGAAGCAGAAAATATTGCAGATTAGGAATATGGGGGGGAACTTAGATTTGATGAGGAAATAGCAGAAACATTCAGACACTATTATGGAGCGCTATATGCTAGATCATCGGAGGAGGAATTAGATAGTCATACATATTTAGAGGAATGGAATCTTCCAAGTCTAACTGACTTGCAGAGATCCCGCTTAAATCAACATATTATGGAAGAAGAGGTGTCCAGAGTCATAAAACAGGGGGCTACACTTAAGGCACCGGGCCTGGATGGGTTTAGATATGAATTTTATAAAATTTTGGAACAAGTGGTACCGGCCCTAACAGCATTATTCAATAAGTTTATAGAGACCGAGAGCATGTCAGATTCCCTAAAAGAAGTTCGGGTAGTGGTATTGCTGAAACCGGGCCGAGACCTGGCAAAAACATCGTCCTACAGACCAATATCATTGCTGAATGTGGAGGCTAAGATGTTTGCAAAATTGTTGGCTAACAGATTGGTGGTAATATTGCCATCTCTCATAGAAGAAAGACAAAGTGGCTTTGTTAGAGGGCGAACAATTGCCAAGAACATGCGAAAAATCTTGGCCTCAATGGACTGGGTGGAAAGACGAGGAACGCCTTCTCTGCTCATCAGTTTTGATGCGGAGAAGGTGTTCGATAAAGTGAACTGGGACATTATGTTCACTACTTTGGAGAAATATGGCTTTAGGGGATTATGGGTCACAGCGATACGAGCCTTATGCGTGGCCCCACGAGCAGAGATCTGGGTGAATGGGGTCCTTTCAGAACCTATAAATATTCAGCGGGGGACACGACAGGGCTGTCCGCTCTCACCTTTATTATTTGTCCTCAGTATAGACCCTTTGATCCGGGAAATTCTTTCGAATCCGGACATTAGGGGAGTGGATATGGGGCACTATGGTTTCAAAATTTCGGCCTTCGCGGACGATCTCTTAGTGCATTTGATTGATCCCCAGAAATCCCTGCCGAATTTAATGGATAGTATTGCAGAATATGGGGATTTTTCGGGGTTCAAGCTAAACTTAGATAAATCGTTAGCGCTGCCAACCAGTCCGCTGGTCCGTAAACATTGGGAGGGACAATTCCCCTTGAGGTGAGTGACGCGCCAGTTTCGATATTTGGGTGTTAAAACTCCCATACAAAACATTCCTGATAAGAGATTTAAATGTGGCACACTTGCTGGATCAGACAGGACAAACGCTGTCAAGATGGGCATCCCTCCCCGTTTCATTACATGGCCGAATACAATTATTCAATATGATTGTGTTCTCCAAATGGCTATATATTACAAACTTTGCCTATTCAGCTTCTCCAGAAAGAAATCAAAGCCTTATACAGTTTGCTATCCAAGTTTTGCTGGCAGGGGAAAAAAACATAGAACCCAATTAAAAGATTTATTGGGTTCATGGAGCCAAGGGGGATTAGGAATACCGGACATGCAGGGATACAATCGGGCATGCTTATTACGACATTTGGGGGATTGGATTATGGATAAGCACAGATACACCCCTAGGAACATAGAACAGGCATCATATGGTAAATGGAATGTTATGTTGCTAATACACTGCCCTACGGGTAAAATCCCAGAGGACATACGAGGTAACATCTTATTGATGTCGATACGGGCATCATGGAATTTTTTGATCCCATTGCTGGGAGGGAATCCGCGGCAGTCGGATCATATATCACTGGTTGGTAATCCAGAGTTTACACCAGGTAATGAGAATAGTAGTTTTCGACGGTGGGAAAATAAGGGGATCCAGTATATTCAAGACTTATTAGATAGATATAGAAGGGCGGATGAGGACATGGGAAACATTGAAGGCGTCGGGGACAGTAGAGGCACGAGACTTATTTGCTTATCGACAAATTAAACACTATATACAAAGCTTGAATATAGGAGACCAACGGTTTCCCCTAAGACAGAAAGTACTTGAATTTTTTGAACCCATTCAAGATAGGGGAATCTCGATCTCCACATTGAAACGAGCCTTAGATAACATTCAGAGGAAATCAGGGAAGGAGACATTACAACTGAGGTGGAGCCGAGATTTGGGACTGCCAGCTGCCTCCATAGATTTGGTTAAATTAGCAGGACGTATACCATCAGGGTCGGTTAGTGCAGAACTTCGGGAATGTAATTTTAAAGTGTTACATAGAGCTTATTTCACACAGGAATGCCCCTTTAAGGTAGGAGGAATTAGTTCTCCAATCTGCATGAAATGCAAGGAGGAAGTGAATTCATTTATACATGCATTTTGGGAATGCGCGCGCATTCAGACATTCTGGAAAAAGTGACACTTTATTTGGAACAACTAGGGGGAAGACCGGTGAGGCTGTCTCTGACAGGATTTCTATTAGATTGCTTTGAGGACTTTGGACCACAGGATAAACACTTTAAATTACTGATTCGGAAAGCAGGGATGGTAGGCAAGAGAGTAGTGTTGGGGATGTGGACCAGCGATCAGGCTCCATCGTACTGGCAATGGAGGAATAGATTACATCAGCTGATGCTATTGGAACGCTAATATGCGCGTTCGACGTTTAAACGGAAAAAAACTATTCCTTTTGATATGGGATAGATATATCCAATCTTTGCCCCACAGAGCTCACAGTTTGATATTGAACTCAACGTCTTGAGAAGAATATTAGAAAGCACCAAGAGGGGGTGGAAAGCTGGGACTGAGACGGCCGGGGCATCCCACGACCTCGGATGACATAGAGCCGAATCCAGGGGGGGGGGGGGGAGGAGGAAGGGGGGTTAGGGGAGGAGGGGCGGGTGGTAGCTTAAAAGAACAATAAGGTAGCACAACGGGATATTAAAAGTTGGACAAGTAGAATAGTGTTAAGTATGACCAGCTGGGAGATTAATATTCCCCTGGGGGAGAGGAACAGAAGGGGTTAATGTAAGAAAGGAGGGGGGGAATACGCTACGATGAGGCTTACAAATGTAAAATGGAGGCTGTTCATAAGGTTCTGTTAGGTATGTTTGACATTTAGGATTTGGACTTATCAAAGAACAAAATTCTGTTATATATCTAAGTATATGAGCATCATGAACGATAGGAATACGAAGTAAGGGGGGAGAGGGGAAGTGGAACCCCTGATATCAAACAAAAGACTTACAGGAGATGTATATAAAGGAGGACTTACTCAAATGGTATTAGCGAAAATGTTACTTCTCAGTTAATTGTGTTGAATCACATTCATAATAGTTAAATTGTTAGTGGTTAGGGAGGGTGGGGGGGGGGGGAAATAAACTGGATAAAAGTTTGAAGGTGGTTTGCAAAGTTGTATTTTGCAGACTATGATGTAAATTCACCTTTTGTGTATCTGATGATGAATATATTGAAAATGTATTGTCTTCAATAAAAATGTTGAAACTAACCTCAATAACAGGTGCTGGTACTAATTGTGGGCGGGGTCACCACATATGACTCCACCCCTATGATAGCCACACCTCTTACACCAGCCATGGCGCATATAAACAGACATCATTGAAAATATTATACTAGTATAGGAGAAAAAAATAACATGATTTTTTTTTCATTATACATCATTTCTGTAAGCTGTTACAGCTCCAGTATACCCAGTGCAAAATAAGACAGCAGATGTAAATTCTCAAATTGGACATATTCCAAACACTAAAATGAAAATAAAATGATTTTTTCTACCTTTCTGGTCTGGTGATTTTGTTTTTCTATCCATATTGGTCCTAGTCTCTGATTCTGCTGCTCTCTATCTGTTCTCTTAACTCCGTTTCCAGGGCTTCCCTCCCACCCGGCACCAGGCATCCCTTCGTCCCTCCCACCAGGCATCAGGCATCCCTCCCTCTCACCCAGCACCAGCACCAGTCATCCCTCCCTCCCACCCAGCACCAGGCATCAGGCCTCCCACCCAGGACCAGGCCGCCCGAGCACCAGGTCGCCCGCCCTCCCTCCGAGCACCAGGGTCCCCCCTCCGAAATTTAAAAGTCATACTTCCATATCATCATGCTGATCAATCCATAGACTGGTGGGTTGTGTCCATCTACCAGCAGGTGGAGATAGAGAGCAATCCTTTTGCCTCCCTATATGTGGTCATGTGCTGCCGGAAACTCCCCAGTATGTTCTCTATCTCAGCAGGTGGTGGTCACACACAGCAGCAGCTCTGGCTAGGCCTCCAAGCCTAATTTTTAGGTTTTGTTGAGTGCCTGGGGTTGAGGGCTCTTCTTGAGCAAGTGCAAACCTGGTGGTGCCAGGTCCCTCCTTTTCTCCCCCCTCCCGCTGGCTCCGTTAAAAAAAAAAAAAAAAAAAATTTGGACATCCTTAAGGGCTTTTATTTCGACGTTTATTGCAGCTACTCACTGGGACACCAGGTCGTTACAGCTCGGAGTGAGAAGCAGGTAATTTTTACCTTTTTATAGCGGGCAGGGGGTTCCCCGATTGATCTCCACGTGGCCTATGGTGTCGGAGGGCGAGGGCGCGAAGAATCGCTCCCCGGACCGCGTGTGCGCTTCTAGCGGGGATGCGGGGGTTTTAAAGTCTGATTCGCCCTTGTTGGGTGTCAGTTTGGAGGCCGGTCAGTGTCCCGGTTCTTCCTCCGGTGCGGCGGTTTTTCCCGCCATAAACGCCCATCCCCCGCTGCTCGCCTCCGCCATCTTGGCCGGCCACTCTGCTCGGACGGCTTCTTCTTGGGCTGCCCTTGAGCTGGGAGACGTTCATGCCATGGCCGCCCTTGATTTGGGCGACGGCAAAAAAGCGGCTAAAGTTAAGCGCCATTCTTCCCGCGCGGCTCCTTCGCGGAGTGTCGCGCCGGACGCCATCTTGGATGCGCAGCATGTTGCTCCCCCCGCTCTTGCGAGCGCCGGTTGAGGGTACGTCTAGGGCTGTGGCCCAGGCTGCTGAAATACACAGTCTGGGGGGTTTCTCCCCCGAGTTTATTTTGCTGCTGCATCAGGCTTTCCTTATGCAAAACGCTGCCCCTTCTCCCTTGTCCGATAACGGGGTTGAGGCCCCCGGAAGTAAACGCCCTCGGGTGGATTCCCAGGCCTTAGAGGACGCTGTTTCCTCTGATGTAGATGAGGGCAGCGTATCTGAGTTCTCCCAACGGTCCTTTGGGGATTCCTTGGAGGAGAAGGATTCCCGCTCGGATGGAGCGGATGACCCCTCTGCAGCGCGGATCTTTCGCTCAGAGGATTTGCCCAACCTGTTACTGCAGGCCATGAGCATTTTGGAGATTTCCTCGCCAGAGGACGTCTCTCCCTCAGCCCCTGTTGGCTCTGCCATTATGCTGGGGATGAAGCGCCCGCCTAGAACCTTCCACGTGCATGATGCCATGCACACTTTAATTTCGGCTCAATGGGATGTCCCGGAAGCGAGCCTCAAAGTGGCTAGGGTTATGTCCCGCCTCTATCCTTTGCCTGAAAGTAAACGTGAGGCCTTTCTTTGGCCTACCGTGGATTCTTTAATCACTGCGGTGACTAAGAAGACGGCGTTGCCGGTGGAAGGTGGCACGGCCCTAAAGGACGCCCAAGACAGAAGATTGGAAGCGGCTTTAAGGTCGTCCTTCGAGGCGGCTGCCTTAAGTTTGCAGGCCTCAGTTTGCGGCTCCTATGTGGCCAGGGCGTGCCTGACGATGGTACAGCGGGCTTCCCCCTCGGATCCTTCCTTGAGGGCTGACTGGCCGGCCCTGGAATCGGGCTTGGCTTATTTGGCAGACTTACTGTATGATGTCTTGAGAGCCTCGGCTAAAGGCATGGCTCAGACAGTCTCTGTGCGGCGCTGGCTTTGGCTGAAACATTGGTCTGCGGACCACGCCTCTAAGTCCCGCCTGGCTAAGTTGCCTTTTAAAGGCAAGCTGCTCTTTGGGGTCGAGCTGGATAAAATCGTGACCGATCTCAGCACGTCTAAGGGCAAGAGGTTACCAGAGGTCAGGGCTCGGGCCAGTGCTCGCCCCGGTATCTCCAGAGGATGGTTTCAAGAAGCCCGTCGGTACCGCCCGGGCAAGTCGGGCTCCTCTGCCCCCTCTTCCTTCAAAAGGAACTTCTCCCCCAAGCAGCATTCTTTTCGCAGAGACCGCCGTCCCGGAGGTACGCCCTCCGGTCCTCCCCCAGGGTCTCGTACCCAATGACGGGGTCCTGGTCCATGGCCCAGTGCAGATTGGAGGACGCCTGTCCTCGTTTCTGGGCGAGTGGACCAAAGTAACTTCAGACGCTTGGGTGCTGGAAGTCATCAGAGACAAGTTAGAGTTCTGCCGACCCTTAAGAGACGGGTTTGTACTCTCTCCCTGCAAGTCTCCAGTCAAGCTGTGGCAGTGCAGCAGACCTTGGACAACCTGATCCGCCTGGGTGCGGCCGTTCCGGTGCCAGAAAATCAGACTGGCAAGGGACGTTACTCCATTTACTTTGTGGTACCAAAGAAAGGAGGTTCTGTCCGGCCTATCCTCGACCTCAAAGGGGTCAATCGGGCCTTGAAAGTGCGGCACTTTCGCATGGAGACTCTCCGCTCTGTTATAGCGGCAGTGAAGGCAGGAGAGTTCTTGGCTTCCTTGGACATCAAGGAAGCGTACCTGCATATTCCCATCTGGCCTCCTCATCAACGCTTTCTGCGTTTTGCAGTCCTGGGCCGACACTTCCAGTTCAGAGCCCTCCCTTTCGGGTTGGCTACTGCTCCGCGGACCTTCTCCAAAGTAATGGTGGTCATCACGGCCTTCCTGCGAAAGGAAGGAGTACAAGTCCATCCTTATCTGGACGACTGGTTGATCCGAGCCCCCTCTTATGCAGAGTGCGGCAAAGCTGTGGACCGGGTGGTTGCTCTTTTGAGCTCCCTGGGGTGGATCATCAACTGGGAGAAGAGCCAGCTGCGCCCGACTCAGTCCCTGGAGTATCTGGGAGTTCGGTTCGACACCCAAGTGGGCAGAGTGTTCCTGCCAGACAATCGGATTGTCAAGCTTCAGGCTCAGGTGGACCAGTTCCTAGTAGCCTCTCCTCTTCGGGCTTGGGACTATGTGCAGCTGTTGGGCTCTATGACGGCCACGATGGAAGTAGTGCCCTGGGCCAGGGCTCATATGAGACCACTACAACTCTCTCTGCTGCAGCGCTGGACTCCGATGTCGGAGGATTATGCTGTGCGCCTTCCCTTGGACCCAGCAGTGCGCAAGGCGCTGAGCTGGTGGATGCAGACAGACAAGTTGTCTGCAGGAATGCCTCTGGTGACCCCGGAGTGGATTGTCGTCACGACGGACGCCTCTTTGTCAGGCTGGGGAGCCCACTGCTTGGGAAGGACAGCGCAGGGGCTCTGGTCTCCTGCAGAGGCAAAGTGGTCTATCAACCTCCTGGAACTCAGAGCCATTCGGTTGGCGCTTTTGGAGTTCATCCCGGTACTGGCGTTGAAGCCAGTACGGGTCCTGTCGGACAATGCCACGGCTGTGGCCTATGTCAACCACCAGGGAGGTACCAAGAGCGCCCCTCTAGCCAAGGAGGCCATGAATCTATGCCAGTGGGCGGAAGCGAACCTGGAACAGCTGTCAGCGGCCCACATTGCCGGAGTCATGAATGTCAAGGCGGACTTTCTCAGTCGCCATACCTTGGAGCCCGGAGAGTGGCAGCTATCTGCTCAGGCGTTCTTGGACATCACGAAGCGCTGGGGCCAGCCGAGCCTAGATCTGATGGCGTCATCGGCCAATTGCCAAGTGCCGTGCTTTTTCAGCAGAGGACGGGACCCTCGATCCCTGGGAGTAGATGCTCTTCTCCAACAGTGGCCGACACAAGAGCTTCTCTATGTGTTCCCACCCTGGCCCATGTTGGGCAGGGTGCTAGACCGGGTGGCAAAGCATCCGGGCTGGATAATCCTGGTGGGTCCGGACTGGCCCAGACGTCCATGGTATGCGGACTTGATTAGGCTCTCAGTCGACGATCCTCTGCGGCTGCCGTTGGAGCAGGGTCTGTTACATCAGGGTCCCGTGGTGATGGAGGATCCCTCCCCCTTTGGTCTTACGGCCTGGCTATTGAGCGGCAGCGTCTGAGAAAGAAGGGCTTCTCAGACAAGGTCATCGCCACTATGCTGAGAGCGAGGAAGCGCTCTACTTCTACTGCTTACGCCAGGGTTTGGCGTATCTTTGCATCGTGGTGTGAAGCAGGCTCACTTTCTCCCTTCACTGCTCCAATTTCTTCAGTGTTGGCATTCCTGGAAGAAGGTCTGGAGACAGGCCTGTCGCTCAGTTCCCTTAAAGTCCAGGTAGCGGCTCTGACTTGCTTCAGGGGCCGCCTGAAGGGTGTTTCCCTGGCTTCGCAGCCAGATGTGGTGCGCTTTCTCAAGGGAGTTAATCACCTGCGCCCTCCTCTGCACTCAGTGGTGCCTGCGTGGAATCTCAACCTGGTGCTAAGAGCATTGCAGAAGCCGCCTTTTGAACCCTTGTCGAGGGCATCTCTGAAAGACCTGACGTTGAAAGCAGTCTTTTTGGTGGCTATCACTTCAGCCAGAAGAGTTTCCGAGCTCCAGGCGCTCTCATGTAGAGAGCCTTTTCTGCAGTTCACTGAGGCAGGAGTGACTATACGCACAGTGCCTTCCTTCCTGCCCAAGATTGTTTCTCGCTTCCATGTGAATCAGCAGCTCTGTCTCCCTTCCTTTCGTAGGGAGGACTACCCAGAGGAATACTCTGCTCTCAAATATCTGGATGTGAGACGTGTCATCATCAGATACTTGGAAGTGACCAATGATTTCCGGAAATCGGATCATCTGTTTGTCATGTTTGCAGGTCCTCGTAAGGGTCTGCAGGCTGCTAAGCCTACAGTGGCAAAATGGGTCAAGGAAGCCATTGCAGCGGCTTATGTGGCCGCGGGGAAGGTGCCGCCTATCCAGCTGAAGGCTCACTCCACTAGAGCTCAGGCGGCCTCGATGGCAGAGGCCGGGTCCGTCTCCTTGGAAGAGATTTGCAAGGCGGCAACTTGGGCTTCGGCCCATACCTTCTCCAGGCATTACCGCTTGACTGTGGCTGCTCGGGCGGAGGCCCGGTTTGGAGCTTCAGTGTTGCGGTCAGGGATTTCTATGTCCCGCCCTGGGTGAGTACTGCTTCGGTACATCCCACCAGTCTATGGATTGATCAGCATGATGATATGGAAGGTAAAATTATGTATCATACCTGATAATTTTCTTTCCATTAATCATAGCTGATCAATCCATAGCCCCTCCCAGATATCTGTACTGTTTATATTCTGGTTGCATTTCAGGTTCAAGTTTAGTCTTCAGTTCCTGTTCAGGAGGACTTCGTGTTCAAGTTTTTCAATGAATTCTTCAAGAGTTGAGACGAATTTGTGTTACAGTGAGCTGCTGCATTCCTCTCCCCTCCGTTTTACGGGGCTGGATTGAGACTTAAATTCTGCCGGCGCTCCCTCCCGCTTCGTGCGGCAGTAGGGCAGCTTTGTACCCCTCCCGCTTCGGCGGTGTTAGGGTCAGTCAGCTCCTCCCGCGGTTGCGGTTGCAGGATAAGCCAGATCCCCCCGCATCGGCGGGTGTGGTGTCCCTCCCCCGCTCCGCGGGGATGAGCTGGATGGATTCCCCTCCCCCACTTGTGTGGGGATGAGCTGGGTTAATTCCCCTCCCCCGCTTCGGCGGTGGTGAGCTGGGCAGAGTGTCCCTTCGTGGGTGTAATTCTCTAAGTGCTGAGTCCTGCGGATGGAGCTTGGATATCAACATACTGAGGAGTTTCCGGCAGCACATGACCACATATAGGGAGGCAAAAGGATTGCTCTCTATCTCCACCTGCTGGTAGATGGACACAACCCACCAGTCTATGGATTGATCAGCTATGATTAATGGAAAGAAAATTATCAGGTATGATACATAATTTTACCTTGGTCGGGGTTAAGGTGGCATCGGCAGCGAAAAGCGTGCTGGCTCGGCGCGCCTTCAGCCTTCCCTTCTGTCTCTCAAGCGCTGGTCCCGCCCTTGCGGAAACAGGAAATGAGTGCGGGACCAGCGCATGAGAGACAGAAGGGAAGGCTGAAGGCGTGCCGAGCCAGCACTTTTCACTGCCGCTGCCAACGCCGCCTTAACCCCGACCAGGTAGGACTTTTAAATTTCGGAGGGGGAGCCCCGGTGCTCGGAGGGAGGGCGGGCGGGCAACCTGGTGCTCAGGCGGCCTGGTGCTGGGTGGGAGGCCTGATATCTGGTGCTAGGTGGGAGGGAGGGGTGCCTGGTGCTGGTGCCTTGTGGGAGAGAAGGATGCCTGGTGGGAGGGATGGATGCCTGGTGGGAGGGATGGATGCCTGGTGGGAGGGATGGATGCATGGTGTCTGGTGGGAGGGATGGATGCCTGGTGGGAGGGAGGGAGGGAGGAATGCCTGGTGCCAGGTGGGAGGGAAGCCCTGGAAACGGAGTTAAGAGAACAGATAGAGAGCAGCAGAATCAGAGACTAGGACCAATATGGATAGAAAAACAAAATCACCAGACCAGAAAGGTAGAAAAAATCATTTTATTTTCATTTTAGTGTTTGGAATATGTCCAATTTGAGAATTTACATCTGCTGTCTTATTTTGCACTGGGCATACTGGAGCTGTAACAGGAGGGCAGGCGGGCGACCTGGTGCTCAGGCGGCCTGGTGCTGGGTGGGAGGGAGGGAGGCCTGATGCAGGTATGACTTTTATTCGGAGGGGGGCTGGAACTGGCTGAGGCGACGGCACGTGTGCCAACAGAGAGGGCTCTGCGTGCCCTCTCTGGCACACGTGCCATAGGTTCGCCATCACTGGCCTAGGAGATCTTCCAAGAGTGGGGCATCCTCTTGGTGGATTTCTTCACCACTTAGTTGAACAACAAAGTCCCTCAGTACTGCTCCAGATTGAGATCACATGACAGGCAAGCTTCAGATGCCTTTCTCCTTGATTGGTGGAATGGTCTTCTATAAACATATCCTTCCATACCTCTCATAGTGAGAACTTTACTGAAACTCAAGCAGGAAAAGGGAACAATGATCCACATCACCCCTTATTGCCTGAATCAGATATGGTTCGCTCTACTTCTGGAGCTATCCTCTGAAGAAACGTAGAGAGTGGAGATGTTTCTGACCGTCACACAGAAGGGATCTCTCTTTCATCCCAGCCTCCAGGCCTTGGCCCTGGCCCTCATGGCTTGGAGATTTCAAAGTTTTGCAGTGGATTCTCTCCAGTTACTTGAAGGTGTCTCCTGTGTCTTGATTACTTCCAGAAAAGATTTCTCTAAGAGGTCATATATCTTTAAATGGAAGAGGTTTGCCATCTGGTGTGGTGGCAGGGTCTAGATCCTTTTTAATCTGCTTGAATAGCTTCTACAATTAGCAGTTGGTTTAAAAACCAACTTAGTAAGGGTTCACCTTAGTGCAGTTAGCACAGATCATCAGTGCGTAGAATACAATACAGTATGTGTATTCTGCTACAAACCAAAAAAGTCTCTGTGAGGAACACAATAAAAGCAAATTTCTTAATGTAAGATCAATTAGCGTTTTATTTAAAAAACTTATGAAATAAAAAAGTCTTCAATAATTTCCTAAACTTTTATTTATTTATTTATAAATTTCTTTAAATTTTAACAAGTTGTCACACTTGACAGGTAATGCAGGTAGGAACAAATATAAACAGGTAAATTATTCAAGAATAAAGGTACTGTTCTTTAGACCACCGACACATGGGGGTATAGTCTTGGGGAAAAAAAAAAAAAGAGAACAAAGTAAAATGTCCATATTCAAACTGCTTAGCACGATACTTATCCCACAACTAATTATAATCGTCTAATTGGAGATTAACGGTTGCCCAATTCTTTTCAAATTTATAAATGCTTTCAGTTGTTCCAGTTGGTAAAAAAATATATTTTAAACCCAAATATTTAATAACACACTTACATGGGTAATTGAGATAAAAAGACGCCCCCAAAGCTAATGTTTCAGTTCTCATTAGGAGGAACAATTTCCTCCTTTCTTGTGTGTGTTTAGTAATGTCAGGATACATCCAAATTTTTTTTTCCCCCGAAAAAGAGACTGTAATTTCTTAAAGTACATTCGTTTTACCGCTTCTAGATCCTGCTGAAATATGACTCAAACAATAAGCGTCGTTCTTTCACATTCCATATTCAAAGTTGTATCTAGTATCTCTGAAATGCTTGTTCTCTATTTTCACTAGGTAAAGCTTCCAGGGGATTCTCCGCAAATTTTTTTTTGTTGTATATAATATATTCTCAGAGAACAAGCAGGCTGCTTGTTCTCGCCGATGGGTGACGTCCACGGCAGCCCCTCCAATCGGAAACTTCACTAGCAAAGGCCTTTGCTAGCTCTCGCGCGCCCATGCGCACCGCGCTTGCGCGGCCGTCTTCCCGCCCGAACCGGCTTGTGTTCGTCAGTCTTCTTTTGTCCGCGCTCGGGACGGTTGTGTTTTGCCGCCGTTTCGTGCCCCTCAAGTTGACCCTCGCGCGTCTTCGCGATTTCGCTAAAAAAAAAAAAAAAAGAGAGATCTTTGGTCTTTGTCCCTTCCCATGTGTCCAGTTTTTTCCCCAGCGTAAGTTTCCTTTCGCTTTCGGGGTAGGCCTTTTTTGTGGCCTCGGTACGGGTTTTTCTCTCTCCCTTATTTTTGGTGCCCTTCGTCACCATCGCGAATTTTGATTTCGCCGGCGTGATTTTTCCGCCCATGTCATCGAAGTCTCCCAGCGGCTTCAAGAAGTGCACCCAGTGCGCCCGGGTAATCTCGCTCACTGATAGGCACACTTCGTGTCTTCAGTGTCTGGGGGCTGGGCACCGCCCGCAGGCCTGTAGTCTTTGTGCTCTTTTACAAAAGAGGACTCAGGTAGCGAGGTTGGGCCAGTGGAACGTGTTGTTCTCGGGCTCTTCGTCGACAACAGCACCGGAGGCATCGAGTGCATCGACGTCGACAGCATCGAAGTCTTCGACCTCGGCATCGACTGCATCGACGGCATCGAGGTTTCGACCCTCTGCATCGTCGGTACCGAGACATCGGAAGTCGGCGTCGGTGGTACTGGGACCTCCGCTGTTGCTGATGTCGTCGGACGGTGGTGCTTCGACTGGAGTGCAGGTGAGGGCTGTCCATTCCCCTGCTGGTGGCGGTGAGCCTTCGGGTGGGTCTCCTCCTGCCCTGAGGGCTCCTGCGGTACAGCCCCCCCGAGACCGACCTTCTTCGGCCTCGGCCCCGAGGAAGAGATGGTTGGATTCTACGTCCTCCTCGTCGGTACCGGGAAGCTCTGGTGACATGCTTCGTTTGAAGAAATCAAAGAAGCATCGACACCGGTCTCCTTCCCGCATCGGTACCGAGAGCTCTGGGTCGCCGAGGGAGTCTGCACCCAGTAGGCATCGGCACCGGGAGGATCAGTCACCCTCTGTTCAGGAGGTGTCGATGCGCTCCACCTTGGACAGCTCGGAACCGCCTCCACGCCCGGAACAGACTCTGACCTCGACGCCTGCATCGGCTTCCATGTCTTTCTCCACAGCTGCTCTGCACGAGAGTCTCCGGGCCGTTCTTCCAGAGATCCTGGGAGAGCTGTTGCGCCCTTCCCCTCCAGTACCGGGGGTACCTGCGCCACCGGTACCGTCGAGTGAGGCGCCGGCTGGCCCTTTGCCCGGGGTGAGGTCTCCGACATCGGTACCGCTTGTGGTACCGGCTGCGGCCGCCTCCCAGGAAGACTCCCCGACGACATCGGTGGAGGGAGCTTCGCCGGTGCGGGCGAGGGAGTCTACCTCTCGGCGCTCCCACCGTGGCCGTGTTTCCACGGAGTCGAGTCGGGCACGGCTTCAGACACAGGTTCATGAACTTGTGTCTGATACCGATGGTGAGGCCTCGTGGGAGGAGGAGGAGGACATCAGATATTTCTCTGACGAGGAGTCTGATGGCCTTCCTTCTGATCCCACTCCCTCCCCTGAAAGGCAGCTTTCTCCTCCCGAGAGTCTGTCTTTTGCGGCCTTTGTCCGGGAGATGTCTACGGCCATCCCCTTCCCGGTGGTCATGGAGAATGAGCCCAGGGCTGAGATGTTTGAGCTCTTGGACTATCCTTCTCCACCTAAGAAAGCGTCCACAGTACCCATGCATCATGTCCTAAAAAAGACATTGCTGGCGAACTGGACCAAGCCTCGAAGTAATCCCCACATTCCCAAGAAGATCGAGTCCCAGTACCGGATCCATGGGGACCCAGAGCTGATGCACACTCAGTTGCCTCACGACTCTGGAGTTGTGGATCTGGCCCTAAAGAAGGCTAAGAGTTCTAGGGAGCATGCTTCGGCGCCCCCGGGCAAGGACTCTAGAACCTTAGACTCCTTTGGGAGGAAGGCCTACCATTCTTCTATGCTGATGGCCAAGATTCAGTCCTACCAGCTCTACACGAGCATCCACATGCGGAAAAATGTGCGGCAGTTGGCGGGCTTGGTGGACAAGCTCCCTTCTGAGCAAGTCAAGCCGTTTCAGGAGGTGGTCAGGCAGCTGAAGGTGTGCAGAAAATTCCTGGCCAGAGGGGTATATGATACCTTTGATGTTGCGTCCAGGGCCGCTGCTCAAGGTGTGGTGATATGCAGACTCTCATGGCTGCGTGCCTCCGACCTGGAGAATAGAATCCAGCAGCGGATTGCGCTCTCCCCTTGCCGAGCGGACAACATTTTTGGAGAAAAAGTCGAACAGGTGGTAGAGCAGCTCCACCAGCGGGATAACGCTTTCGAGAAATTCTCCCGCCGGCAGCCTTCAGCATCTACCTCTTCAGGTAGACGTTTTTATGGGGGAAGGAGGACTGTTCCCTACTCTTCTGGTAAGCGTAGGTACAATCCTCCTTCTCGACAGCCTGCGGCCCAGGCTAAGCCCCGCGCGCTCGCACTCGTCAGCAGCATGCGCCTCAGCAAGGCCCCACAGCTCCCCAGCAAAAGCAGGGGGCGAGCTTTTGACTGGCTCCAAAAGAGCATAGCTGATGTCAAAGTGTCTGTGCCAGGCGATCTGCCGGTCGTGGGGAGGTTGAAAGTTTTTCACCAAAGGTGGCCTCTCATAACCTCCGACCAGTGGGTCCTCTAAAAGCTTCAGGAAATTTGCTTTGAAATCTCCGCACTGTTCTTTATTGGATGACGTCACCCATCTTTGTGAATGTGTCTCGCTGTCCTTTGAGAACACCTGCTATAAGATGAGTAACTTAGTTTTCTCTTATAACTGCAATACAATGACCCACACTGCCTATCCACTTCCTTATTGGAGTGTTTTTCAAATGTACAAGTTAGTTTAGCACAGCTGCATGCAATTGAGAAAAATAGATACAGGTAAGCAATTGTCTTTTAGGTTTCTTCTTGTGTCTCATTGGCCAATTGTATTTTCAAGTAGGAACTATTTTAATATATAGAAAGACGTTTGACTGCTTCCCACAGCCAACTTCAACAACTTAACTATATTTTATTTTTATCCCAGAGTCTGAGGAGCCACCACCTCAAAAACCCAGCAAGTCCAGGTGAGATATATAACTATTCATTCTACATCTACACTTATCTTCATGCATCATAGTGATTAAATAAAAATGTAGCAGTCGTTGCTGGAGTGAGGGCTGGGCACTTTGGCAGCTCCCTGAGATTTTATCCACAGACATATGTATCATTACATATATCTTCCAAGAATGAGTAACACTTCTTTAAAGCTTTGCTCATGGAATGTTTCAGGTATTAACTCTTCTATCAAATGAACAAAAATACGGATCCTGAAATGCCATAGATTTCACACAATTTGCAGGAAACAAAACTGCTCTAGAACATCAAAAATTAAAAGATGGATACAAATGTGCTACTCAGTCTCCTCAGAAAAAAAAGAGAGCTGGTGTGGCAATTGTTAGCCAATCAGTTACCTTCCAATTAATACAAGATACTGAGGGGCAGATACGTGATAATACATGGTCGGCTCAACAGTGCCCTGGTTACAGTGGCCTTTGTATATGCCCCTAATGTCAATCAATATTTTTCAAAAATATTTTGCCTGTTTTGACCCCGTTTGTAAATTTCAATCTGATAGTGGCAGGTGACTTTAATGCTATCATGCCAGGCTAACCTTGATTCAAAGACCAGTCACATTTCTAGATTGGATATGGGCTTAAAAATTAAGAACACTCATTAGAAGCCTAAACGTTGGATCCATGGGGACTGTTAACACCCTACCAATAATGGATTTTACTCATATCTCTAGAGTACATAGAAACATGACGGCAGATAAAGGCCATTTGACCCATCCAGTCTGCCCATCCTCTGTAACCCCTAATTCTTCTTGTTCCTAAGCGATCCCACATGGTTATCCCCTTGCCTTTTTAAATTCTGGAACAGTCCTCGACTCCCACCACCTCCACCGGGGGAGGCCATTCCACCACCCTTTCTGTGAAATAATACTTCTGTAGGTTACTCCTAAGCCTATTCCCTCTTAACTTTGTTGTATGCCCCCTCATTCCAGAGCTCTCCTTCATTTGAAAAAGGCTCTCTTCCTGTACATAAATGCCCTTGAGATATTTAAACGTTTCTATCATGTCTCCTCTCCCCCAGCTTATACATGTTGAGGTTCATAAGCCTGTCCCTATAATTTTTCCATTCAAGACCGCTTACTAATTTCGTAGCCGCCCTCTGGACCGACTCCATCCTGTTTATATCTTTCCGTAGGTGCGGTCTCCAGAACTTCACGCAGTACTCCAAATGAGGCCTCACCAAAGACTTATACAACGGCACTATCATCTCCCTTTTTCCTGCTGATCATGCCTCTCTTTATGCCCCAAGCATCCTTCTGGCTTTGGTGGTCGCTTTTTGTACCTGTTTGAAAGCTTTAAGGTCATCAGACATAATCACCCCCAAGTCCCGCTCTTCCTTCGCACTCTGAAGCACTGCACCCCCTATACTGTTCCGTTCCCTCGGATTTTTGCGACCCAAGCATGACCCTGCATTTTTTGGGATTAAACCTTAGTTGCCAAATATCGGTCCATTCCTCCAACTTCGCTAGGTCCTTCCTCATGTCATTCACACCATCCAGGTTGTCCACCCTGTTGCAGAGTTTATTATCATCCGCAAAGAGACAAACCTTACCAGAGAGCCCTTCCGCAGTATCGTTCACAAAGACGTTAAAAAGAGCCGGCCCTAGGACCGATCCCTGCGGTAGTCCACTGACTACCTCCTTTTCTTCAGAGCAAGCTCCACTTACCACCACCCTCTGTCTCCTACCATTCAACCAATTTTTTACCCAATCCGTTACTCTAGGTCCCATACGAGGGCACTCAATTTATTTATCAGTCGCCTGTGCGGAACCGTGTCAAAGGCGTTGCTGAAATCCAAGTATACCACATCAAGCGCCCCTCCCACATCCAACTGTTTGGTCACCCAGTCGAAGAAGACAGTCAGATTCGTCTGACACAACCTGCCACGTGAAGCCATGCTGCCTCGGGTCTTGCATTCCATGTAGTTCAAGAAATGTCACAATCCTCCTTTTTAGAAGCGTTTCCATTAGCTTACTCACCACCGAGGTCAGACTGACAGGTCTGTAATTCCCAACCTCTTCCTTACTTCCACTCTTGTGCAAAGGAACCACATTCGCCCTTCTCCAGTCCACCGGGACCATTCCAGTTTCTAAGGAAGCATTGGAAGCATTGAAGAGGTCCATCAGCGGAGCCGACAGAACTTCTCCGAGTTCATTAAGCACCTCGGGTGTATCCCATCAGGCCCCATCGCTCTGTCTACTTTTAGTTTGGCAAGCTCCTCATGAACACAATCCTCCGTAAACGGGTCTTGGTGTACCAAATATCCATCCCCTGTAGCCTTTGTTTTCTGCAGCCCTACCCCCGGTCTTTCATTCATGAACACAGAGCTAAAATAATCGTTAAGCAGTTCAGCTTTATCCTTATCATCTTCCACATATTTCTCTCCCTCTGCTTTGAGCCTCACAATGCTATTATGGCACTTCCTCTTGTCGCTTACATATCTATCTATGCCCTAGATAGACTTTATTTTTATATCTCAAGATCTGTTTAGAAAAGTCAGAATGGCAGATATAGGTCCCCTGGTAATATTTGATCATGCATTATCTCTGGAGATGGAAGAATTGGGGCCTAATAGGGGAGGTGGTTTTAAGTGGAAATTTTCCATACAGCTCTATAGAGACAATGGGGATCCTCTTAATCTGGGATACAGCAAAGGCTGTTTAAGAGGGGATGTCATTGCCTACGTAAATAGACTGGAAAAGCACATAATATATTTGGAAACCTTGTGTAAGAGGTTAAAGGACAATAAGCATACATGGCTTCATGCCCAGTTAGCGCACTGTTCTTTGATCCAGGAAAATATTATGAAAACTATGCAATACTATAAGTACAAATTATATAGATATGGAAACAAGCCTAGCAAATTGCTGGTCAATTTCACTAAGTCCTGGGAGGACCTACTATCATCACAGCCTTGAAGAATTTCACAGGGCAGGTAGTTAATCTGCAGTGAAAATTGCAGGAAATTTGTGCCCAATTTTAACAGAACCTTTATTCCTCTGAGGTTCACTACTCAGATGGGGATCTTGATTCTTGGCTTAATAAAATTTCCCTGCCAAATTCATCTCCATCACAGAAAGTGGGATTAAATGGCCCAATAACCAGGAGAGGAGATCCAGCAGGCAATTTCATACCTTAAATTACATAAATTTCCAGGCCGAGATGGGTACAGCAGAGAATTTTTTAAAATGTTACAAAACAATTTATGGGACCCTTTTAAGGCAAATATATACACAGGCTATCTCAACAGGCAGTGTCCCAGCTCACTCGATTCATGCTGTAATTACTGTGTTGCTGAAGCCTGAAAAAGACCATCTACTTGCAGGATCATACAGACCTATTTCCCTTATTAATGTCAACCTGATAATGTTAGCACAGATTTTGGCTGAATGACTGGCAAAGATAATGCCTACATTGGTTGGAGATAAACAAGTTGGATTTGTCAAAGGAAAACAAATCAGTTGTAAATGTGAGGAAACTTCTGTTACCCTTAGAATGATATTGGCAGCACTCTTTACTTACACTGGCAATACGTTTTGATTTTGAAAAAGCTTTTGTCAAATGGTCTCTTTTTATATCTGTTTATGAAATGGAGAAAATCCAGAAAATTAAACAGCTGTTTCAGAAGAAATTAGATGAATATAGATGGTCTATGACTTGTCAAGGATTAATATTATCAGGAGATGATTAGAAGGCTCTAAATAGACCTAAAGATCTATTTAGTGATGTTAGATCATTGACCTGAGAAATGAATGGGAATGTTAGTGGTGGTTCTATTCTAGCCACAAGGAGTGAGGAGACAAAAGGATGCCAAAACTAGATGAAATAAGTCTTAATTGCTTCCAAAGTACTGGAAGTGTATTGTTGAAAGACTCGACATGGCTGCGTTTCAGCTGGCATGTCTTCGACAGGAGCCTTGACAAGCACAGTATAAGAGTTGTAACAATGAAGGAGGATACAATGTAATTCACATTGATCAGAGCTGTGCCGGACAACACCATCAGACACCAAGCAAGCAGCAGTGTCATCTGGCAGAGCTCTGATCAATGTGAATTACATTGTATCCTCCTCCATTGCTATAATTGTTGTACTGTGCTTGTCAAGGCTCCTGATGAAGTCACGGCAGCCTAAACATGGCCGTGTCGATCTTTCAACAATACTTTTGCAGTAATTTGGAAGCAATAAAGACTTATTTCATCGTGCTTTGGCTTTCTTGTGTTTTGTCTCTTCACTTCTTGTTGTTGGTTTTGCACGTGTTCTTGAGGATTGGAGTTTCTCCTTCTGTTTTAGTGGTGGTTCTGTTACCCCAGATTCTCTTGTTTAGTTTTTTTTTTTTTTTTTTTGTGGAGAAAGTTGAGAAGTTAGCTTCAGCATTTATCTCTGATTTACCTGAGGAAAGTTGTTTGACCACAGAGGATTGTAGTTTAAGTTTTGAAACCTCTACAGAATCCGAGGTTTGGTCCATTGTTAAGGATCTTAGACCAACTAATTCCTCAGTGGATAAATGCTCTCCAGTGGTGATCAAGGCCACAGATGGTAATCTGGGAAGAGTTATTTTGGATGTATTAAATGTGTCATTAAGCACAAGGGAAGTACCAGATGTATTGAAAGTTGCTACAGTTAGACCACCTTTGAAGAAAGTTTTGCTAGATCCATCTATTTTGAACAATTTTAGACTAGTATCTTCTCTGCCTATGATGGCATGAATTTTAGAGAAAGTGTTTTAAAACAGAAAAGAATCTGGAGACTGCAAAGATTTTGGACCCTTATCAGTATGGGTTTATATTATGTAGGGTTTATAGTATGGAATCCTTACTGATTTCCACTTTGGATGTTTTGAGATAGGGTCTTGACCATTCTTCCTGGTATTTTTTGGTTATGTTAGATTTTTTTCGCTGCCTTCAATACAGAGAATTATGACATCTTATTATATAGAATGAGGGCATGGGGTATTGGAGGTAATGTTCTGAACTGGTTTGTGTCCTTTTTGAGAAATCGAAAATTAGAGGTAAGAATGGGGAATCAATTTTCACAGAAACGGAATTTAGTGACTGGGGTTCCACAAAGTTCATCTCTTTCCCTGGAACTGTTTAATGTCTATTTGATTCCGCTTTGCTATTTGATGAGCTCCCTTAAAAGTTCACTATAGAGTTTACACAGATGATATCCAGTTTTTCTTTCCTTTTGATATATCAATTGAAGAAGCATTGGTTAGATTACAATTGACTTTTAACACAATTGCAAAGTGGTTGAAAGAGAATAAATTGGCTTTGAATGTTGATAAAACTGAAGTGATGATTTTGGCAATTGTGATGAAGAGCAGTTCCGGATTTTATTAAATTGTGCGAAAATGAGGTGTGCTTGACATCAGAGGTTCGTGATTTAGGAGTCATCCTAGATGTCTCCTTGAATTTTAATCCACATATTAGAAAGGTGGTGCAGAGTTCCTTTTTTAAGCTTAGGATGTTGAAGGACTGTATTCCAGTGGAAGATTTTAGGTTGACTGTCCAGAGTTTGGTAAGTGGTCTGGATTCTGCAATACCCTATACTTGGGTTTAGCAAATTCTGCTATTAGGGCATTGCAGATTATCCAGAGTGAGGTTGATATTGGGTCAGTCACGTTTTCAACATTTTTCCCAAATTTTAAGGGACTTCCATTAGTTACCAGTGGAAAAGAGAATTCATTTTAAAGTTTTATTATTAATTCATAAGATATTGAAGTTGGAATCTGATTATTACCTGAGAACCATTCTCAAGATTTATCAACCAGCTTGCTCTTTGAAATTGCTGGATGCTGGTTTACTATCCATTCCAGCAGTGAGAAAAATTCATTTTGAAGAAACAAGGCAAAAAAGCTTTTCTATTGCTGGTCCACAGTTGTGGAATTCTTTGCCAGATTAGGCTGGCAACAGATACTAAACAGTTAAAAAAATTACTTAAAACACATTTATTCTGCTCAGAATTAAGTACTGTGAGTATCTTTGTTAGCAGTCTATGAGATTAATTTACTTTGCAGAAGATGGGAGATATTTATTGTTTTAACTGTGATTTGTATATTTGTGTATTACTTTGGCTGGGACTGTTTATGCTTCCCTGTTATCCACATAGTGTAATGTGGAATATAAATGAATAAACTAAAAGGATGGGTTTTGACTCATAGGGGGCAGACAGCGATTAAAAATTGTAATCGTGATTAACCATGCAATTAAAATTTTATCACGTGATTAATTGCGCTTTACCACTTTGTTGCTCTACCAGCTTGTTCTGTGTATGGCATATTCACTTCAGCTTTCTGAATATTCCACAATTAAATCAACCAACTTGGAAGTTAGTCTAACAAAAGGCAGAAAAATTGTTGGGCATTTCAAACATAGGGCCCTGTTTACTAAGCCCTGTTTACTTACTTACTTTAAGTGCTTCACAGTTAATAGCTTCATCATCAATACAGTGTAGGAGGTTCACTATTCAACCAACATATTCCGTTTTTGGTCAATAGGTAAAGCCTTATGAAAAAATGAAATGCTCCTGCACTCATAGAGTGCCTTTCAAACAAACCATCAAACTGAAGCCTGTCATTTGATCAATATGTGATGAAAAGAGTACGTTAAGTTCTGACACAACTCATTCCAAGTTTCCAAGTTTATTTAACATGTATGCACTGCATACCATCTTAATGGTGTAAAAGTCAAAAGAAATTTAAAATTTTAAAGGGTTGTTTAACTGCCCTTTTATTCTGTTTTTACACTTAGAACACTCATCTACTGCCTGTTTCTTGGTCTGATATTCCCTATGGAGGGAAATTAAGCCATAAACAAAAAGCTGTGCTTTTTCTTGCTAGTATCTTACTATATAAATGAAGAGTGACCGACGTGCCGCACATGCGTGGCACGCCACAGATCACTCCCGCGCCGTCTGTCGTTTACAGGAGCTACCCCGACGAGCTGCGAGAGCGCTTCTTAACGCGGCTCCTGCTGTTTCCTCTCCCCTCATCCGGAGGCAGGGGGCTGCCGATGGGAAACCCATGTCGAAGCGGAGGAGTAACGAGGTGTGCGCAGACTGCAGCGTGCCTGGAGAGGCTGTAGGCAGCAGCAGTGGTTCTCTCTCCTTATACTTGCTCCTGTCAGCGCTCCGATTTCTGCCTGCAGCACTAAAGATGAAGTCGGAGGGCTGAGAGGAGCAGGTATAAGAAGAGAGAGAGAACGTGGACTGGTGGGGGGGGAGCAGTGAGTGTTCAGGAGTTAACAGAGAGAGAGAAAGGGGACCACGGGGAGAGGTAAGGGATTCAGAACAGCAGGAAAAATTACTGGTAGAAGGAGGGCAGAGAGAGAGATGTTTGAAAGGGACAGATGCTGGGAATAGGGGATGAAAAAAACAAGAGAGACTGTGGTCATAGAGTGGAAGGGAGAAATGGTGATCATGGAGGGCAGGGGATAGCTGTTGCCAATGGAGGGGAAGTAAAGGGAAAAGAGGAGAAAACAGGAGGCGACTGTGATCGGGAAGGGGAGAAATGGTGCCAATGGAGGGAAAGGGACCTGGAGAGAAGAGAGCCAGGAGGAGATGGTCATACACACTCACACTCTCTCGCTCTCTCTCTCTCTCTCTCTCTCTCTCTCACTGTCTCTCTCTCTCTCACACACACAGACAAAATATTACAACAATAAGGGAATTACATTTCACAAATAAAAAATGCTGCCCATTTTAATGGGCTAAACGGCTTGTAATTTCCAGAAAGACATACTTTACGTATTATCTTTGACTGTTAATATACATTTCTTCAGGCAGTCTTTTGGGATCTCATAATTGAAATCAGTAGCCCAGAAGGGCACTGCCTCAGTGTTAATAACTATCCTCAAGCAGCACAGAGGTGGGTAATATTGGATTTGGACATACTCATACAATTAGGCCACATTTGAAATTCACTGTGCAAGTCTTAATATGATCTTACCATACTTATCAATTAGGTGGAATAAAAATAATATGCCTGATTGCTTCCAATCTTAGAAAATCCAGGAAGTCATGCCCCCCCCCCCCCCCCCCCCCCCCCCCCAAATCACAAAATCCAGATTCCCACATCGGAAGCAGTTGTGTAGTGCTTAAAGAGCACTTAAATGTTTTACAAAGTAGCCACCATTGTTTATGCAAGGGCCGTAGGGGCATGTGGGCTTTAAGAGAAGCATTCAATTTGAAGGATGTGCATGTAAAAAAAATAGATATGTTGTATTAGAGCACTTAAGTTAGCCTCAGTAAGCGTAATGGTATAATGGTCTGTAACTCAAAAACACTCACTGAGATAACACTCCACAAGCTAGATTAAATCTTTAGAGATTGAGAAGGCAGAGTCTATCTTTATCTCTTAATTTGTAAAGCAAAGCAAGGGGTAATCTAGCTTTTTTACATAGCCAAAGATATCCAAGTAATTCCTTATTTGTAGTCTTAAAAACCTGCATTTTAAGAACTAGAGGCAGAATCTGAAGACCATATACCCATCTGGGAGCCAAGAACATATTATAGAGACAAATTTGAGCAATAAATGAAAACTGATAGACTCTTTACATGCATAGACGCTCTTGGGTCCAATGTATTAATGGAGCTATATTAATATAATGCAGTGATGTTATCTACTGGAATGTGGATACCAAGACAATGAATAGAATTATCTAACCATCCACAGGGAATTGCCCTTCCCTCCATTCACGTAGATACTCAGGAATAATGCCTCTGACTTATTCCAGTTGATTTTTAACCATGAGATTTAACCGTATAATAGCATCCAAAGAGGGACCTAGGACTGTCAAAGTCATGAAGATGTCATCAGAACCCTGCAGTTGTACACACTGGATCTTGCCTATCATTTTACAGCAAACAAAAAAGGCTTCAGAGAAAATATGAATAAAAGGGCTGAGAGCAGATAGCTCTGTCTAGTCCCATGCTGTAAATGAAATGTTTATGTACTAACTCCATATAATAACACTGCAGCTTGCAGATTGGCATATAGAACTTGAATTTAAAAACAAAAAAAGGGATCTTAAATAACAAATTCCTCTAACACTTGAAATAAAAAGGTCCAGTTGATCCTATTAAAGGCCTTTTCTGAATCCAATCCTATAACGAGAGCAAGCCTCTGATATTGATGACATTGTGCCATAGCTAAAAGAACGTTGTGAACATTTAACAGTGAATGATGCCCTTTGACAAAAGTCTGCCTGCAGAATATCTTACCACCAACTCCTTACAGCTTGTGTTTATGAATTTCTTACATAAATAATTGTGTGGAGAAAAGACCTCAGAACTGGAGCTTCAGTCATGCATCTATGGCATGTGTGTTCATTTAATTACTGGTCAAAAAGCTCCACAACAGTGTTACAAAATTCATAAATTCTGAAGTATCAAAATAACAGTGCAGGGAAAAAAAACGGTAAGAACCTTTGTGAAAGGTGAATGATTAGTCCATAATTTACGATCAGTTCTTCTTAAAGCTTATAAATAAACATGCAGTTTCACTTATCTATGAAGGAAATGCTGTTGTAGCCATCTGTAGTGCTGAAACTGTAGAACTTCAATAAATTCCAACTAGGCCTTCTTCCAAGTAGATACAAAACAAATTTATAAAAAAAAGTCTACAATTTTCTCTGTAGTGTACACTATCCTTCCAAATTCAGTTTTTAGAGCTGATATGAATTTGTTTAGTCCATATCTTAATAAAACTGGCCAACATACTTCCTGGCCTACTCCCTTACTGAAACAATTCGTATTTAAAATATTATAATGACTGTTGCGTGTTCTCATGAATTAGCATATTTAACATGGTTTGCACAATCAAATACTGTTCTTTATTTTGTGTGGTAGGGGAAGCAATAAAGTGTCACATTTCCTTGGTTGAGTTTCCAAGCCTAAGGTTTCTGGTGTCATCGTTTTTTTCCCCTACAGCTAACATATCCTATAATATTACCCCATAAGTCTGCTTTCACAGCGTCCCAAAATTTCCATATGTTTGCTTATTTCCGATCTGAGGAAGAAGGGCGACCTTCGAAAGCTAATCAAGAAATGTATTAAGTTATGTCCAATAAAAAAGGTATCATCTTATTTTCTTTTCCATGTTTTATTTTATTTGATTTCTATTGATAACCTTTGATGTCTGAAAAACCTTACACTATACACACCTATCCAGAGCATGTAATACTATCTAGAATCGATTATACCCTATTGACAAATGTTTGCACAAGTGGAAGGGACTGAAACTGGACCAAATGAGTTATTGGATCACGCCTTATTTTGGGTTGATCTAGAATGGAAGCCTAGCTTGCAGGCCCACGACGTGGGCTTTCAGAGGCATCTGCTATCAAAGTGAAATGAATATTGTCACAATATTCATTTCACTTTGATAGCAGATGCCTCTGAAAGCCCACGTCGTGGGCCCGCAAGCTAGGCTTCCATTCTAGATCAACCCAAAATAAGGCGTGATCCAATAACTCATTTGGTCCAGTTTCAGTCCCTTCCACTTGTGCAAACATTTGTTAATAGGGTATAATCGATTCTAGATAGTATTACATGCTCTGGATAGGTGTGTATAGTGTAAGGTTTTTCAGACATCAAAGGTTATCAATAGAAATCAAACAAAATAAAACATGGAAAAGAAAATAAGATGATACCTTTTTTATTGGACATAACTTAATACATTTCTTGATTAGCTTTCGAAGGTCGCCCTTCTTCCTCAGATCGGAAATAAGCAAATGTGCTAGCTGACAGTGTATATAAGTGAAAACATTCAAGCATTACTATGACAGTCTGACAGGGTAGGTAGCAGGATGGGGGTGGGTAGGAGGTATGCATGGGGACATCAAAGCATATCATTGATATTCTAACAGGATGGGTGTGGATAGGTGAGGGGAGCTTTACACAAATAGGGGAGCCCTTTATCCTTAACTAAATCATGGCCTTCACTTCCCGTTGATCTGCTAAAGGCAGGGCACATAACTTTATTAAAGTCACCAAAGAACGGGGAGGGTCAAGGTGTAGGGAGCAGGTGCAAATCAGATCTTACCATAAAAAAGGGAACACAAGAATAGCCATACTGGATCGGACTAATGGTCCATTTAGCCCAGTATCCTGCATCCAACAGTTACCATTCCTGGGCTCAAGTACCTGGTAGAAACCCAATTATTAACAACATTCCATGCTACTGTTCCCGGGGCAAGCAGTGGCTTCCCCCATGTCCATCTCAATAGCAGACTGGATTTTTCCTCCAGGAACTTGTCCAAACCTTTTTTTAAACCTAAATACACTGCTGTTACCACATCCTCAGGCAACAAGTTCCAGAGTTTAACTATTCATTGAGTGAAAAAATATTTCCTCCTAGTTGTTTTAAAAGTATTTCCATGTAATTTCAATGAATGGCCTCTGGTATTTGTATTTTTTTGAAAGAGTGAAAAATTGATTCACTTTTTCCTTTATACACTATTCAGGATTTTGTAGACCTCAATCATATCCCCCTCAGCCATCTCTTTTCCAAGCTGAAGAGCCCTAACCTCCTCAGCCTTTTCTCATATGAGAGGAGTTCCATCCCCTTTATTATTTTGATCACTCTTCTTTGAACCTTTTCTAATTCCTCTATATCTTTTTTGAGATACGGCGACCAGAATTGAACACAATACTCAAGGTGAAGTCGCACCATGGAGTGATACAGAGGCATTATAATATTCTTGGTCTTATTTTGTATCCCTTTCCTAATAATTCCTAGCATCCTGTTTGCTTTTTTTTTTTTTGGGGGGGGGGGGACCTTTTGAGAAAACATGTGGTCCCCTTGTTTTCCTCAAAAGTAACTGAGGCAAAATGATCATTCAAAGCATTCTTTGTCTTCTCAACCTAAAAAGGTGAATGACTTTGCTGTGCTTACAGATTATAAGATAATAGTTGAGACAGGTAAAAGGGAGCATTATTTCCAACTAGGGCTGTTGCCTGATTAAAAATTTTAATTGCATTTTTAATCTTGAGTTAACTGGTCCAGTATTGCTGTACTTGCCTGTGTCACGGGCAGCATCTGCAGTGCAATCAGGCTTCCTCCGCCATTACTGATCACCTTCCCGCAGCTGCGTCCCACCTCCTCTGATGCAACTTTCTGTTTCTGCAGCTGCATGAAGGCTCTTGGGGCTGGCAGAGGAAGACATAGTTTATAAAATAAGTCATAAATCAAAACCACAGTTATAAAATTTAAAACATAAAGTCTTCCATAGATAAGTGAAAATTAAAATCACAAACATTATAAAACCATGCATTGCACAAAAATCATTCATTGTATCAGAGTCATTACCATTAACAGTAATTTAAGTGACATGAATATAATAACAAAAGCATAAAAAATGAAATGAGTAATATAAATATGATAAAAGAATAAAAGTACAAAAGTGTTGCCATACTGGGACAGACCGAAGGTCCATCAAACTCATTATCCTGTTTCCAACAGTGGCCGATCCAGGTCACAAGTACCTGGCAAGATCCCAAAACAGTACATTTTATGTTGCTTTTCCTAGAAATCAGCAATGGATTTTCCCAAGTCCATTTTAAAAATGGCTTATGGACTTTTCTTTTAGGAAGCTATCCAAATCTTTTTAAAATCCCACTAAGCTAATTGCTTTTACCATATTCTCTGGCAACAAATTCAGATGTGAAAAAGCAAGGAGTCGATGGTTTTTACCTCCTGTGTTGGGAGACTGTCAGTGTGGAAACATAACTAGCAAACAAGGATAACATCCTGGCAGACAAACTGAGTTGAGTCGTCCTCCCTTACGTGGTCTCTGGGCAATGAAATCACCTGCAAGATCTTTTGATACATCTATTTGCTGATCTGTTTTCTGTTGTGTTCAGCAAGAAAGTTCCTCAGTTTTGCTACTGGATGGAGGCACATGGCAGACTAGCTTCAGATGCCTTCCTCCTTCAATAGTGAGAAGGTTTTCTGTATGCATATCCTCCAATTCCCCTCATAGCAAAGACTTCTGTAACTCAGACAAGATCGAGGAACCATGATTTTCATAGCCCTCTACTGGCTGAGGCAAGTCTGGTTGACTCTTCTGTTGAATCTTTCCTTCAGAAGTCCATTGAGATTCAAATGTTTTCCAGTAGTAATCTCACAGGAGCAGGGAATACATAAGAACGTAAGAATTTAATGTTGGGTCAGACCAAAGGTCCATGTATCCCAGTACTCTGCTTTCAGTAGTGGCCAGTCCAGGTCACAAATACCTGGCAGAATACTGAAAAGTAGCAAGATTCCATTCTGCTTACCCATGTGTATTCTAAAAACAGTTTGTGGAATTTATCTCCTGGAAATAATCCAAAACTCACAGACTTCCTGCTTCTAATATACCTGAAAAGGTTTTTCTCCAAGGACAAGCAGGCTGTAATGTGCTCACAAGTGGGTCGGCATCCTTATCGTCCTGGGAACCAGCATTTTGCCATAGCAAAACACAAAAAACTTTGCTAGAGCCTTCTGGCGTGCGTGCGCAGACCGACTTCCTGCCCGCCGCATGAGCGCGTACGTCAGTTTCTCTTTTTCGGTGACGAGGTGTGGCAAGTTCCTCCTGTGCTCCTCATTCTGGCCCAGGAAAGAGTCTTCTCTTGTAGCGTTTTTTTTTTTAAGTTCCTTTCTTTAAATCCTCAGTTTTTGTTTTTCCCCATTTTTAAGTTTTCTTTCTTTTTCGACGCGGCTGGGTTTCTCCCTATTTTTGTGCCCTTTTTAATTGACACAATAGTCTCTTGATTTCGCCTGAGCCATTTTTCCATCCATGTCATCAAAGACACCCAGTGGCTTCAAATGTTGTACTCGGTGCAACTGGGACCATCTCAGGTACCGATACCCATTCTTGGTGTATCCAGTGCCTTGGGCCCGACCACAGCCCAGCTACTTGTGCTCTGTGTCTTCATATGAAGTGGACCCAAGTAGCTTGAGAAGCCCAATGCGAGAAAGCTTTTGGGGCTCAGTCCGGTCCTTTGATGTCTGCATCGGTACCGAGGTTGGCGGCATTGACATCGAGGGAAGCATTGACGTCAGGAGCAGAGGTAATGGCTGTTGAGAGACCCGGTTGTGCTGGGAGCAGTGAGGTGTCGAGTGGGTCTCCACCTGTCTCAAGGCCTCCTGCTGTGCAGGCCCCCTGGGACCGACCATTGTCGGACCTGACCCCGAGGAGTCGCGAGGATTCCACATTGGAACCAAGGAGCCTCAGTGATGGCCATCAAGCGAAGGCAAAGAAGCACCATCACCGATCTCCTTCGACACATGTTGCCGGGAGCTCTGGGGTGTTGAAGAATTCGGCACCCGAGAAGCGTGGGAGCCAAGAGGACTGCTCCCCCTCCATACAGGAGGTGATGATGCGTCGGCCCCTTGGCAGCCTGGTACCTGCTCTTGAACCTCAGCAGATTCTGCAACCGACTGCTCCACCAAATTTGCTAAATAGATACTTTTGTTCTGTTTTCACAGAAGAAAATCCTGGAGAAGGACCGCGATGGACTGCAAAAAGTACAAATGAGATTGAAGTGGGTAGAGCACCGTTCACGGAAGAGAGTGTGTATGAACAACTTGAAAAGCTAAAGGTGGACAAAGCCATGGGACCGGATGGGATCCACCCCAGGATATTGAGGGAGCTCAGAGAGGTTCTGGCGGGTCCTCTTAAAGATTTGTTTAATATATCCTTGCAGATGGGAGAAGTTCCGAAGGATTGGAGAACGGCGGAGGTGGTCCCTCTTCACAAAAGTGGTGATAGGGAAGAAGCTGGAAACTACAGGCTGGTAAGCCTCACTTCGATTATTGGAAAAGTAATGGAAGTGATGCTGAAGGAAAGGATAGTGAATTTCCTGGAAGCCAATAAGTTGCAAGATCCGAGACAACATGGTTTTACCAAAGGGAAATCGTGCCAAACGAATCTCATTGAATTCTTTGATTGGGTGACAGGAGAATTGAATCAGGGATGAGCTATAGACGTAATCTACTTAGATTTCAGCAAAGCTTTTGACACAGTTCCCCACAGGAGGCTCTTAAATAAACTGGATGGGCTGAAGATAGGACCAGAAGTGGTGAACTGGTTGACGGACAGAAGCCAGAGGATGGTGGTGAATGGAATTCGCTCGGAGGAGGGAAAGGTGAGTAGTGGTGTGCCTCAAGGATCGGTGCTGGGACCAATTCTGTTCAATATATTTGTGAGTGACATTGCCGAAGGGTTAGAAGGTAAAGTTTGCCTATTTGCGGATGATACTAAGATCTGTAACAGAGTGGACACCCGGGAGGGAGTGGAAAACATGAAAAAGGATCTGAGGAAGCTAGAAGAATGGTCTAAGGTTTGGCAATTAAAATTCAATGCGAAGAAATGCAAAGTGATGCACTTAGGGAATAGAAATCCTCGGGAGACGTATGTGTTAGGCGGGGAGAGTCTGATAGGAATGGACGGGGAGAGGGATCTTGGGGTGATAGTATCTGAGGATCTGAAGGCGACGAAACAGTGTGACAAGGCGGTGGCCGTAGCTAGAAGGTTGTTAGGCTGTATAGAGAGAGGTGTGACCAGCAGAAGAAAGGGGGTGTTGGTGCCCCTGTATAAGTCATTAGTGAGGCCCCACCTAGAGTATTGTGTTCAGTTTTGGAGGCCGTACCTTGTGAAGGATGTAAAAAGAATTGAAGCGGTGCAAAGAAAAGCTAAGAGAATGGTAAGGGATTTGCGTTACAAGACGTATGAGGAGAGACTTGAAGACCTGAACATGTATACTCTGGAAGAAAGGAGAAACAGGGGTGATTAATTAATCCGCAAACGAACCTTTTCTGGAGATGCGAAGGAAGTAGAACGAGGGGACATGAAATAAGATTGAAGGGGGGCAGACTCAAGAAAAATATCAGGAAGTATTTTTTCACGGAGAGAGTAGTGGATGCTTGGAATTCCCTCCCGCAGGAGGTGGTGGAAATGAAAACGGTAACAGAATTCAAGCACGCGTGGGATAAACATAAAGGAATCCTGTTCAGAAGGAATGGATCCTAAGGAGCTTAGCCGAGATTTGGTGGCAGAGCTGGTGGCAGGAGGTGGGGATAGTGCTGGGCAGACTTATACGGTCTGTGCCAGAGCCGGTAGTGGGAGGCGGGACTGGTGGTTAGGAGGCGGGGATAGTGCTGGGCAGACTTACACAGTCTGTGCCCTGAAAAGGACAGGTACAAATCAAGGTAAGGTATACACAAAAAGTAGCACATATGGGTTTATCTTGTTGGGCAGACTGGATGGACTATGCAGGTCTTTCTCTGCCATCATCTACTATGTTACCAGCCCCGCAGCCTTCTCCGATGGCGGCTCTCGATGAGTGCATCTGGGTCCTGCTTCCAGAACTTCTAGAAGGACTGCTGCGCCAGTCTGTTTCGGCGTAGGGGGTGCTTGTACCTTCTGCACCGCCTGCTGCAGCAGCATCTGGCCTTTCATCTGCAGTGAGGTGGCACCGGTGTTGGCTTCCACCCAGGTCGACTCCCCTTCGACGTCGGTAGAGGAAGCTTCACCGCAGTCCATGCAGGCATCGCCATTGGAGTACCTTTACGGAAGTACTTTCTGATACTGAAGAGGAGCGTTCGTGAGAGTCAGAGGAAGATCCCAGATATTTTTCCTCCAATGAGTCTTTTGGGATTCCCTCTGAACCTTCCCCTCCACCTGAAAGGAGACTGTCTGCTCCTGAGAGTGTTTCCTTTACATATTTTGTCCAGGAAATGGCTACTGCTATTCCATTCCCTATGGAGGTGGAGGATGAGCCCAGGGCTGAGATGCTTGGGGTCATGGATTATCCCTCTCCACATAAGGAAGCTGTGACGGCTCCTTTGCATAAGGTACTCAAGGAAGTCCTTATGCGAAACTGGTCGTTCCCTCTGTCTGCTCCCATGATCCCAAAGAAGACTGATCCCCAGTATCAGATCCACGATAAACCTGGGTTGATGATGTCTCAGTTACCACACAATTCCATGGTGGTGGACTCTGCCGTTAAAAGAGCCAAGTGTACTAGGGACTATGCCTCGGCGCCCCCAGGAAGAGAAGCTAGAACCTTAGACTCTTTTGGGAGGAAGATGTATCAGGCCGCTATGCTCACTGTCTGTATCCAGTCTTACCAGCTCTTCACGAGCGTTTACTTGCGGACCTCGGTGAGGCAGCTGTCTTCCTTGGTTGATGCCCTCCAGAGCAAGCCTAGCCTTTTCGCCAGGTGGTCAGGCAGCAGAAAGCGTGTCATGAATTCCTGGCCAGGGGTGCTTACAATACTGGCATCCAGAATCATTTCTCATGGTATAGCGATGCGCAGACTCTCATGGCTGCGTGTCTCTGACCTGGATCATTTGGTCCAGCAGAGCATGGCGGATGTACCTTGCCGGGTGGATAAACATTTTGGAGAAAAGGTGGAAGATCTGGTTGACCAGATCAAGAAGCACAATGATGCTATGCCTTCTGTCTCCCGCCGGGCGCCTTCTGCTACGCCTCCTCAACTAGGAAGGTTTTTTTGGGGGCACGGAATGCTCCCTATTCCTATGCTAGGCATAGGTACACTCCGGCGTCCCGACAGCCTAGTCAGACTCAGCCCCAGCACGCTCGTTCTCATCAACAACGTGCACCTAAGGCCCCTGCTGCTCCCCAGCAAAAGCAAGGGACGGGCTTTTGACTGGCTGCAGCAAAGCATAGCCACAGTAAAAGTGTCTGTACTGGATGACTTGCCGGTTGGACGGAGGTTTGTTTTTTCACCAGAGGTGGCCTCTCATAACCTCAGACTGGTGGGTTCTTTAAATAGTCCGGTTAGGATACACCCTCAATCTGGAATCCAAATTGCCCACCGGGAGCTCATTCGTACAGCTCCCAGCACAGGCAGGTACTTGCAGAGGAACTCTCCGCCCTTCTAAAGGCCCATGCAGTCAATCCCGATCCACCAGGGGAAGAAGGGCTGGGATTCTATTCCAGGTACTTCCTTGTGCAAAAGAAAACGGGGGATGCGTCCCATCCTAGACCTAAGGGCCCTGAACAAACTCCTAGTCCGAGAAAAGTTCAGGATGGTTTCCCTGGGCACCCTTCTTCCCATGATTCAGGAAAATGATTGTAGATGTACTTAAAGGATGCTTATACGCACATCTCGATACTTCCAGCTCACAGGAAGTACCTTCGATTTCAGCTGGGAACACAGTACTTTCAGTACTGTGTACTGCCCTTTGGCCTGGCATCTGTGCCTAGAGTGTTTAAAAAGTGTCTAGCAGTAGTCGCAGCGTCGCTACACAGACTGGGAGTGCATGTGTTCCCTTACCTCAATGATTGACTGGTGAAGAGCATCTTGGAGGACGGTGCTCTGGAGTCCATGCAGATGACTTTTAAGCCTTCACTCGACCCTACTTGTCCCTCTAATTACCGACCCATCTCCCTCCTTCCTTTTCTCTTCAAATTACTTGAGCGTGCTGTTCACCGCCGCTGCCTTGAGTTTCTCTCCTCACATGCTATTCTTGACCCACTACAATCTGGTTTTCGCCCTCAACCGAAACTAAAGTCTCCAATGACCTATTACTGGCTAAATCCAGAGGTCAATATTCCATCCTCATTCTTCTTGATCTTTCCGCTGCTTTTGACACTGTCGATCACAGCATACTTCTCGATACCCTGTCCTCACTTGGATTCCAGGGCTCTGTCCTTTCCTGGTTCTCTTCCTACCTCTCCCTCCGCACCTTTAGTGTTCACTCTGGTGGATCATCTTCTACTTCTATCCCTCTGCCTGTCAGTGTACCTCAGGGTTCTGTTCTTGGTGCCCTCCTCTTTTCTATCTACACTTCTTCCCTTGGTTCATTAATCTCATCCCATGGCTTTTCCTACCATCTCTATGCTGATGACTCCCAAATCTACCTTTCTACCCCTGATATCTCACCTTGCATCCAAACCAAAGTTTCAGCGTGCTTGTCTGACATTGCTGTCTGGATGTCTCAACGTCACCTGAAATTAAATATGACCAAAACCGAGCTTCTCATTCCCCCCCCCCCCCAAACCCACCTCCCCGCTCCCCCCCGTTTTCTATTTCTGTTGATGGCTCTCTCATTCTCCCTGTCTCCTCAGCTCGAAACCTTGGGGTCATCTTTGACTCTTTTCTCTCCTTCTCTGCTCATATCCAGCAGATTGCCAAGACCTGTCGTTTCTTTCTTTACAACATCCGTAAAATCTGCCTTTTTCTTTCCGAGCACTCTACCAAAACCCTCATCCACACCCTTGTCACCTCTCGTTTAGACTACTGCAATCTGCTTCTTGCTGGCCTCCCACTTAGTCACCTCTCCAGTCGGTTCAAAACTCTGCTGCCCGTCTCGTCTTCCGCCAGGGTCGCTTTACTCATACTACCCCTCTCCTCAAGACCCTTCACTGGCTCCCTATCTGTTTTCGCATCCTGTTCAAACTTCTTCTACTAACCTATAAATGTACTCACTCTGCTGCTCCCCAGTATCTCTCCGCACTCGTCCTTCCCTACACCCCTTCCCGTGCACTCGGCTCCATGGATAAATCCTTCTTATCTGTTCCCTTCTCCACTACTGCCAACTCCAGACTTCGCACCTTCTGTCTCGCTGCACCCTATGCCTGGAATAAACTTCCTGAGCCCCTATGTCTTGCCCCATCCTTGGCCACCTTTAAATCTAGACTGAAAGCCCACCTCTTTAACATTGCTTTTGACTCGTAACCACTTGTAACCACTCGCCTCCACCTACCCTCCTCTCTTCCTTCCCGTTCACATTAATTGATTTGATTTGCTTACTTTATTTTTTTTTTTTGTCTATTAGATTGTAAGCTCTTTGAGCATGGACTGTCTTTCTTCTATGTTTGTGCAGCGCTGCGTACGCCTTGTAGCGCTATATAAATGCTAAATAGTAGTAGTAGTAGTAAGTGCTAGAACTACTAGGGTTCGTAATAATTTACTCTAAGTCCCATCTCACTCCTGTTCAAACATTGGAGTTCATTGGAGCACTACTGGAAATGAAGACAGCTCGGGCTTATCTTCCCGAGACACAGGCAGAAAAACTGCTGTCCCTGGTATCCAAAGTTCAAGCGTCTCAGCAGGTCACAGCTTGGCAGATGTTGAGATTTTAGGGGCACATGGCCTCCACAGTTCATGTAACACTCATGGCACGTCTACTTATGAGATCAGCTCAATGGACCCTAGCTTCCCAGTGGTATCAAGCTGCAGGGAATCTAGAGGATGTGATCCATCGACTTTCGGAATTCCCTTCAGTGGTACACAATCTGATCCAATTTGACCATGGGACGATCATTCCAAATTCCTTAGCCACAAAAGGTGCTGACGACAGATGCATCCCTCCTGGGGTGGGGAGCTAATGTAGATGGGCTTCACACTCAGGGAGCCTAGTCCTTCCAGGAAAACAGGTCTTCAGATCAATCTCCTTGAACTACGAGCGATCTGGAACGCTCTGAAGGCTTTCAGAGATCAACTGTTCGCCAAAATCATTTTGATTCAAACATACAATCAGGTTGCAATGTACTACACCAACAAGCAGGGGGGCACCGGATCTCGCCCTCTGTGTCAGGAAGCCGTCCAGATGTGGCTTTGGGCACGCCGTCATGCATGTTTCCCCAAGCCACTTATCTGGCAGGTGTAAACAACGTCATTTACTATGTTACTATGTTAACAGTGTGGCCGACAGGCTGAGCAGGGTGATGCAACCGCATGAGTGATCGCTGAATATGTGCTTAGCCCGCAAGATCTTCCAAGCGTGGAGCACCCCCTCGGTGGATCTTTTTGCCACTCAAATCAATCACAAGGTCCCTCAGTTCTGTTTCAGGTTTCAGGCCCACGAAAGACTAGTGTTAGATGCCTTTCTCCTACATTGGGGAACAGGTCTTCTGTATGTGTATCCTCCCATACCTCTAGTAGGGAAGACTTTGCTGAAACTCATGCAAGACCACAGAACCATGATCCTGATTTCATCCTTCTGGCCGCGTCAGGTTTGGTTCCCTCTTCTTCTGGAGTTGTCCTCCAAAGAACCGTGGAGATTGGAGTGTTTTCCAACCGTCATCTCTCAGAACGAGGGGTTGCTTCTACATCCCAACCCGCAGTCTCTGGCTCTCATGGCCTGGATATTGAGAACTTAGAATTTGCCTCCTTGGGTCTTTCAGAGGGTGTCTCTTGGGTCTTGCTCGCTTCCAGGAAAGATTCCACAAAGAGGTGTTATTCTTTCAAATGGAGGAGGTTTGCCATCTGGTGTGATAGCAAGGCCCTAGATCCTCTCTCTTGACCTACACATACCGTGCTTGAATACCTTCTACACTTGTCAGAGTCTGGTCTCAAGACCAACTCCGTAAGGGTTCACCTCAGTGCAATTAGTGCTTATCATCGGCGTTTAGAGGGTAAGCCTATCTCTGGACAGCCTTTAGTTGTTCGCTTCATGAGAGGTTTGCTTTTGCCAAAGCCCCCTCTCAAACCTCCACAAGTGTCATGGGATCTCAATGTCGTTCTCACCCAGCTGATGAAAGCTCCTTTTGTGCCACTGAATTCCTGTCATCTGAAGTACTTGACCTGGAAGGTCATTTTCTTGGTGGCTGTTTCTTCAATTCATAGGGTCAGTGAGCTTCAAGCCCTAGTAGTGGATGCACTTTATACTAAGTTTCATCACAACAGAGTAGTCCTCCGCACACACCCTAAGTTCTTGTCGAAAGTGGTGTCGGAGTTCCATCTGAACCAGTCAATTGTCTTTCCAACATTTTTTCCCCGACCTCATGCCCACCCTGGCGAAAGCAGCTAACATACCTTGGACTGCAAGAGAGCATTGGGCTTTTACGTGGAGTGGACAAAACCCTTCAGACAGTCCACCCGGTTGTTTGTTGCTTTTGACCCCAACAGGAGGGAAGTCGCCATCGGAAAACGTAGAATCTCCAATTGACTAGCAGATTGCATATCCTTCACATGCCAAAGCTGTGCTGACTGTGGAGGGCCATGTCACAGCTCATAATGTTAGACCCATGGCTGCGTCGGTGGCTCACTTAAATTCAGCCTCCATAGAAGAGATATGCAAAGCTGCAATGTGGTTTTCAGTGTGCACATTCACTTCACGTTATTGTCTTGAACAGGATACCCGATGCGACAGTCAATTTGGGCAGTCGGTGCTGCAGGCCTCTTTTATTCTGTCCAAGAAAGCAAAGGGGCAGACAATCTGCAAACTCCAAAGTGGAAACTGTACAAAGCAGATCGTTAATAAACCAAAATATATTTTATTAATACGATAAAGATAAAATATGCATACAATAGATAGCCCGACACAGGCCGTGTTTCGCCCAACTGGGCTGCTTTAGGGGCTGAAAAAGATAATAAATGAATAATAAGTAGCAGATCTAAACATCTAAATAAAAACCATATAACAATAATATAAAAAGGTAACATAAAAATTATATAAATTTAAAAGAAACGACATTAAAAATACAGCCAAATGTGAGCTTGTACCATTGAGAGCCAAATGACATTGAAGATATGGTCACATAAAGGTTATAGCATTAAAGTCTATAATATCAAAGTCCCACAGACTCATAATTCAAATTGTAAAAATCATATATATTGATCACAGGTGGTTAATGTATCCACAACATACATAAACAAATATATATTATAGAAGTCCAAAAAAAGTGATTTACAAACATCCAGAGAAGGCACATGGAAAATACATGAAAGCTTACTAGACATCAGACAGCCATCTTTGATAATATAATTCAAAAGGCACCCACCTATATAGTAGTTCTCCACTATCAAAACAGAAATATGCTGGTAAAAGCAACTACAAAAAATAAAAATAAAAAGGAAAATGTGAATGTGACAAAATAATATGGAAATAAAACAGAAAAAATATGAAAAAGAATAGAAAAACTCACGTATATGGTCAATATCCTGAAAAAAACGGCTCATCCAGAAATGCAGAAACAAATGGTTAAGGACCTGCATAGAATTGTTTTATATATAAGTAAGGCTGGTAAAAACAGACCACAACTCCTTGGAAGGCTATATATTTAGACATCAGTCTGCCTGCCTTAATAAGAACGGGCTAGAGTTAATAATGATGGATATATATCTCGAGCCATAGTCCTCTATGGTACTATCACAGCGTCACTATCGAGAAATGTAAATACCATATTGTGTTGGAAGGCAGACGTAGTGCATCGAAAAATAGTGATAATGTGGCAATCATTAAAAAGACGTGGTGTCGTGGCAGTCATTAAAAGGTCTTAATAAATAAAACGTTAAAAATACAACATTAAAGCAATTTGGTCCGAGACTTACCTGAGGTCATATGAACAGCCTCTTATCTCCAAATGTGCCGAAAAAACGCTGTGGCGAAAACCGGAAGTTAATAAAAGGAAGACAGAGATCAAAGGTCAAATTACCCTTGCATAAAAAGTTGTATTTACCGAAGAGATATATTAATTCGAGTACAGATGGTTAATAGTGATCGTCAATGAGTAAAAATGTTCATGTATTATAAGAACGTGCGTATGTATGGGTAAGCCCGAATAGTAGCCAATCAGGATGAGCGGTAGAATGGCAAAAGGAATTAATATATAGGCAGAGAAAAGATATATATCTCGAAACTAAAATCGGTATCTTGGATGATAAAAACCTTGTAGAGAAAGATAAATAGAAAAGGTAAAAGTGAATATAAAAAGTGGAAGTAAAAACGGAGATAAAGGTCAAAGGTCAAACAGACACTCGCCCACTTGTGCATGCTTACTGCAACCAAAAACAATGTAATGAGTGTAGAAACAGGAGGGAGTAACACCACTGTGTTGATGTATAATGTAAGCCTTGTAACTGCACAAGTGGTGACAGTAGATGTGTATTTAATCGAGAGCTAATACAAAGCATTATGGCAAAAAGAAAAAAATAATTGAAAATATTAAAGATAATAGCTGGGTGGATCAATAAAACAGGGAAAAAGCTCAGTGAGACTCTAAAAGGAGTGCCATAATCTATAATGGCAAAGGATAAAAAAATGATAAAAAAATATATATATTATTAAGATGGATGTCTAATGAGCATACATGATCATAAGAATACAGAGTAATCCGTTTCACCATTTAAACCATGTGGATGGAGGGTGTTTAATTCAAAGATAAATTCTTGTTCTTTCCGTAATAAGTGAATATCAGTTGGTCCACCTCTCCATTTGCTTTTATATACATAAATGGCTCAAAACCTATAATCTTCAAATTTATGACCTAATGATATTGAGTGTTGCACTAATGGTTTTTCTATTTGTTTTCGTTTAATTGCACTTTTGTGTTCAATAATTCTGATATTTAATTTCCTTTTTGTTTTTCCCACATAAGCCAATTTACAAGGACACATAGCAATATATATAACATTACTAGTTTTGCAATTTGAAAATTGTCGGAGATGAATATCTTTGTTTGCTGATGGTACAATAAAGACTTTTGGTTTTAATGTTAACACTGCAAACCGAACATTTACCACAAGGGAAATGGCCGGTTGGCAAATTGTTCAATGCGATAGATACATTAGGTAGTGCAGAGGGAACTAAAAGGTCCCTTAGGTTACGTTCTCGTTTGTATGCAACTATTACTCTCGTTTGCTGAAATGTTTCTAAATCTTCCAACAAATGCCAATGTTTTTTAATAATATTTACTATGGAGCTAGACATGTTAGTAAAAGGTAATGTGCAGACTATCTTATTTTCATTTGTTCTCTGAATTGGATTGAGCAATGTTTCTCTCGAATTATTGGATGCTTTATAAAATCCCTCTTTAATACATTTTAAGGGGTACCCTTTTTCTTTAAACCGTCTGGACATATCCTGAGATCGAAGTGTATATGTTCTTTGTTCTGAACATAGCCGTCTTAAACGTAAAAATTGGCTATATGGTAAATTTGCTTTCAGACTTCTACTATGGCAGCTTTCATAATGTAGAAATTTATTCACATCCGTGGGTTTGCGGTAGATATCAGTAGTGAACTTGTTTTTCATTATGTTAATATTAATGTCCAGGAAAGGGATTCTTTTTCTATCAAAATGCATTTGGAATTTCAAATTGGTATCCAGGGTATTTAACCAATTATAGAAATCTTTAAGCTCCTTTTCTGTGCCCTTCCATATCATAAAAATATCATCGATATATCTCTTCCAAATGTATATATGGTCTATATATCTGTTCTTTGCGATAAATTTTTCTTCAAATTGAGCTACGTATAGATTAGCAATGGATGGCGCGAATGTTGCACCCATCGCTGTGCCTTTAATCTGTTGCTAATACTTGCCATCAAATGCAAAAAAAATTTTTGTAAGTGCTATTGTGGCAAGTTCAACAATGAGTTGTGTCGGTATCCTGGGTCTTACAGTTTGATTTGACAATTTTTCTTTAATAATCTCTATTGATTTTTTCTGTGGGATATTGGTATACAAACTCTCTACGTCGAAAGTCACCAGAAGCATATCTTTGCTTGGGGTGATTTTATTCAATGTATTGATAATGTCAGACGAATCACGTGTGTAGGAAGGAATTTTATGAACCAAAGGACGTAAAAACTTATCAGTGAAGACTGATAGATATAATTGGTCTACCTGGGGGTCTGGACAAGGACTTGTGTATCTTTGGAAGAATATATATAGTTGGTGTAGTGGGTTCTCTTACCACTAGGAAACTAGCTTCCTTTTCAGTTAGATATTGTGCTTTTCTTCCTAATTCAACCAAAGAGGAAATTTCATTTTGAATATTTATTGTGGGATCTTTGCTCAATATTTTATAAAAGGTCTGGTCATTGAGTTGTCTATAGACCTCGTCTATATAGTCTTTCCGATTCATGACTACAACGGCTCCACCTTTGTCTGCCGGTTTAATAATGATACTATGATCTTTCTGTAATATTTTGATGGCAGCATTTTCTTCCCTTGTTAAATTATAGAAAGTCCTTTTCTTACCTTGTTTCTCCAACACTGCTATATCTTTAAGTACGACAGTTTCGTATGCTTGTATCAAATGATGGGTATTGCCAGGCGGGAGCCATTTGCTATTATTTTTAACTATAGATTGGTCATTATAATCTGATGTTTTTTTTGAAAAAAATTCCATAATTTTCAATTTGCGTATAAATTTAAAAAATTCTATTCTAGTTTTAAAAGCATTATATTTTGGCGTAGGTATAAAAGACAGACCTTTACTCAGAACGTTTTTCTCTGTATCCGTTAATATTCTATCTGAAAGATTGTATACTGTATTCAATACCTGTTTATGTTTTCCTGTCCATATCTTTGTTGAAAGATGCCGCCTCTTCCTCTACCACGACCCCTACCTCTATATGATGAGTATCCTCGTGGATACTCAGAAATGGAATTGCCTGTGGCAGATTTTTTCCTCCAAAGCTGGCCTAAATGATGTACTTGTTTATCAACATTCATTCTCGGGGGTGTTGTATAGAGGGAGGCTGATGGATCGAATACATCATCTTGGTCACTTCTGGGTCGTTTTCTTTCTCTTACGGTTTGTGGACTTGTCTGAATATTGCTTCCTATCACTTTATTATATTGGGTGTTATGATTTATTGTCCTACGGGGATTATCCATCCGTTTTATTGGATATCTATAAGTGCTTCTATTCTTCTGATTCTTTTGTCTATGCCATGGGTATACATTATGATATTTATAATCCTGATCGTCTCTTCTAAACTTCTCAAACTTAATTAGTCTGAGATCACGTTCAAATTGATCAGTGCTTTTTTTAAAATCTTCGTGTAATATATCAAAGCAAGTGTCATTCTCTTTCAAAAAAATAAGTTCCTTATCTAACTCTTCCTTAACTTTTTGCTCTTTCTCTTTGCAGGTTTTAATAAGCAGGATCATAAGATCTAGTGAGTATTTGTTTAGAATAGCTTCCCATTGTAGCATAAATGTATTATCATCAGTAAACATAGTGGATGCCTTATTAATACGTAACCCTTTTGGTATCCTTTTGTATCCGCAATATTCAAGTAGTGACGACCCATGAAGTTCTGTTCTCTTCCATCTTTTACTTAGCTTCACCACTTCTTCCCAGTGTTTGAGATAGTCCTCTAAAACATCTGGCTCTTTGAAGAAGGGATCTGGTGGTAACATATTTTGTAGACAATCGTCCTTAAAACTGAGAATATCCTTCCACGGTGAAAAAGACATGGTGCCTGTAAATACAGGTTCTATAATGCCCAAAAGGGAGGGTCCAAGAAAGCAAAGGGGCAGACGATCTGCAAACTCCAAAGTGGAAACTGTACAAAGCAGATAGTTAATAAACCAAAATATATTTTATTCATACGATAAAGATAAAATATGCATACAATAGATAGCCCGACACAGGCCGTGTTTCGCCCAGCTGGGCTGCTTCAGGGGCTAAAAAAGATAATAAATGAATAATAAGTAGCAGATCTAAACATCTAAATAAAAACCATATAACAATAATATAAAATAACATAAAAATTATATAAATTTAAAAGAAACGACATTAAAAATACAGCCAAATGTGAGCTTGTACCATTGAGAGCCAAATGACATTGAAGATATGGTCACATAAAGGTTATAGCATTAAAGTCTATAATATCAAAGTCCCACAGACTCATAATTCAAATTGTAAAAATCATGTATATTGATCACAGGTGGTTAATGTATCCACAACATACATAAACAAATATATATTATAGAAGTCCAAAAAAAAGTGATTTACAAACATCCAGAGAAGGCA